>NC_063348.1:27117814-27205705 GCF_021869965.1 Rhincodon typus | reverse complement strand
TCCAGCTCTGCACCTTGTTGTCTAAGATGTTTTGAGTACCAGAAGGGCTGCAAGTTTCAGTAAATGATTCCTAACTGGGAGACAACAAGAACTGCAGATGCTGGAGTCAGAGTAAAACACAGTGTGGAGCTGGAGGAACACAGCAGGTCAGGCAGCATTAAAGGAGCAGGAAAGTCGACATTTCGGGTTGGGACCCTTCTACAGTCCTTCTTCAGCTGCTGCCTGACCTATTGTGTTCCTCCAGCTCCACACAGTGTTAGACTCTGATTCCTGACAGACTTTGTTGTTCCCTCCTGGATTGGAATCTTGCCTGTAAGAATTTGTGTTGGAATTTACCTTTTGCCAGGTGTTACTTTATTGGAGCAGTTAATCAGTTAAGTTGCTGTATTGGGTCGGTTAAGTTTTCCAACAGTTAAGTTATTCTAAGTTCTGCTTTCATTATTTCGTGTTTCAACTGTAGTGTTTAAATAAATTCTGTTTTGCTTAAAGTTGAGTGGTTTGACCAGTCGCATCACACCTGGAACACCCACTTCATATCTACCTGTAAAATAAGAAAGGTTGGGGTCTAGGCTACCTTTTTAAAATATTTTGAGGGGGTCTGGCCTGGTCCATAACAGAATAAATAAGAAAAAGTTACTCTGAGGTATGCAACCTTATCCAAATGTACGGTACATATTCCAAATGTTCATGCTACATTGGGGAATTGAATTCCAGCAATAACCCACCATGATAGCTCATCTCCTCCCAAAAGAAGGTGCCCTTAAACATCTCACGCAATATCCTTGCATACTTACTGTTCATCATGTGAGTGTGGTATCTCCAAAGCACTGGCTTCCAGTGTTAGCTATGAAATGGGTTTCAGAAATGTCAAGCCCACGTGTTGCTTTTAAGTTAACATTGAATTACATTTGCTTAGTTGACATGACAAGGAGGCAATTAGCGTAGTCTATATAATGATTGAGATTGCTTAAGACTATAATTCTAACGTTCTATCTTGGACAATAAATAACCTGCCCACAAAGCGCAATTTGATGCCAGATAGGTTGCATTACAGAATCAGTGGATGCATGATTATGCAATTGTCCCTCGCAAGGCAAACTAAAACAAAAACAGAGTGCTGGAGAAACACAACAGGTCTGGCAGTATCTGTTGACAGCAAAACAGAGTTCATTTTTTGATTCCAGTGACACTTTGTTGGAACTAGCAGTAGCTGGGAAACCCTTCCCCAATGTATCACCATTCAGACAATAATCTGTCTGCCTGTTTTTGCTACCAAAGTGGATAACCTCACACTTATCCACATTGTACTGCTTCTGCCATGTATTTGCATACTTATCTTGTTCAACTCGCACTGCAGCTTCTCTGCATCCACTTCACAGCATACCTTCCCACCCAGCTTTGCGTCATCTGCAAACCTGGAGATTTGATATCTTATAAACATGATATAGTTTTTTCATCTAAATCTTTAAATATATTGTGAATAGTTGGGGGCCGAGCACAGATTCCTGCAGTAGCCCAGTAGTCACTGCTCCCCACTTGAAAGAAGATTTGTTTATTCCAATGCTGTTTCCTGTCTGCCAACCGGTTCTCAATTCATTTTAATACACAACCTCCAATCCCATGTACTTTAATTTTACATGCTAATCTCTTATGTGAGACCTTATCAAAAGCCTTCTGAAAATCCAAGTAAACGATATCCACTGGATCCCCCTTATCCATTCTACTTGTTACATCTTCAAAGAATTCCAACAGACTTATCAAGCACAACTTTCCCTTTGTAAATTGATGCTGAAGTCTTGTCACTATCTTCCAAGAGCTCTGCTATTACATCTTTTATAATGTATTCTTGCTATTTTCCCACAACCAATGTCGAGCTAACTGGCTTAATTTCACTGTTTTCTCTCTACCTCCCTTCTTAAATAGTGGAGTTATGTTAGGTACTCTCCAATCCTTAAGAATTGCTCCAGAGTCTCTCAAATTTTGGAAAATGACCACTAGCACAACTGCTAAGGGATACTTCCTTAAGTACTTTAAAATTAATGATATCAAGCCAAGGAGATTTATTTGCCTGCAATAGGTCAGGGAGGCAATGGCCTAGTGTTATTATCACTGGATTGTGAATCCAGAGACCCAGGTAATGTCTTGGGGGACCTAGGTTCGAATTCCACCACAGCAAATGGTAGAATTTGAAATCAATAAGTATCTGGAATTAAGAGTCTAATGATGACCATGAATCCATTGCCGATTGTCGGGGAAAACCCATCTGGTTCACTAATGTCCTTTAGGAAAGGGAACTGCCACCCGTACCTGGTCTGGCCTACATGTGACTCCATACCCACTGCTATGTGGTTGACTCCTAACTGCCCTCTGGGCAATTAGGGAGAAGCAATAAATGCTGCCTGGCCAGTGACGCCCTCATTCTGTGAATGAATAAAAAAAATCCCATTGGTTTTCCCAGTACTATTTCCCTATGAATACTAATTTTTCTCATTTCCCCCTTCCCACTAGACCCTGTGTTCTGCCTTATTTTTGGGATGTTATTTGTGTCTACCTTTGTGAAGACAGAACTTATGTATGTATTTATTTGGTCTACCATCTCTTTGTCTCCATTATAAATACCCCCATTTCTGACTGTAGGGGACCTATATTCGTCTTTAATAATCTTCTTCTCATTATACACCTACAGAGGCTTTCACTAGGGGTTTTTATGTTCCCTGCAAGCTTACACTCAGACTTTATTTTCCCTTCTTAAACAGTCTCTTTATCTCCCTTTGCTGGAATCTAAACTGTCCCCATCCCTCAGGTCTGTTGCTTTTTTTTTTGGCCAATTTGTATGTTTCTTCCTGGATTTAATATTATGATTTTCCTTGTTAGGCATGATGTGGCCACATTTCCCATTTAGGACAGGAATAAATAACTTTTGCACTTCATACACACACACACTTTAAATGTTTTCCATTGTGCATCTAATGTCATCCCTTTAAGTAACACTTCCCAGTTTATGACTGCTAACTCATGCCTCATACTATCATAATTTCCTTTACTCAAATTTGGGACCCGAGTCTCAGAAATGGCTATATCACAGTCTATCTTAAATAATAATTTTATCTTATTGTGGTCACTCTTTCCTTAGGGTCTATGCCAACTTCATTGTCAATTATTCCTTCTACTGTATGCCTCTCCATCTGCACTAAAAAGCAATGCAAGCCACAGAGGGTGGCAGTCTCAAACTATGTGCAAAATGAATGAGTACTGAGAAATGATACTAAGAGCCATAAGATGCATTCTGCATAGATTAATGAGATTGGTGTGTGTTCCTGTGCACAAAGTGACCTGGCAAAACCATGCGAGTGATGAATGTCCCTGAGCTCCTAAGTAAAGTTCTAGAAGATTTAAGTGGTGTGAGAGTTAGACTGAGAGCAAGCTTGGTGACTTGCATAGATGAAGGATGTGGGAAGATGGAATCCATACAGCATGCAGGGATATTATGATGATGACCAAGTTGGATGAAGGCCCAGGGAGGGAAATGGTGAGCTACTGCAGTCAGGTAACCACTCTGACTGTCACGATGGAAATTTGCGCCATTACATTTCTCAGAGGAAAGAATTGGAAACTGTCTAGAAATTAAGCAAGTTGGGTAATTAGTGAGATCGAAATGCATAGAAACAAGGTAGTCACCAATTCTTAGTGATACTCTGAACTGGCATTTAAACTTTAAAAGGAACATCAGGAAAATTTTTCTCAACATTGAGATTCTTATTTTTAAAAAAATTTTCACTGTAACTTCCTACATTTTTTGCCATTGCCCACAGCACTCAAAGGAATGGAAATTACCACCCTTGGTCTCAGTACTCCTAAATAGGGAGTGAATAATGATCAGTCCAAGGTCCTAAGATTTATTTTCATTCCATGCCTTTTGTTACAAAGTGCTCACTTATGAACATTTGATGATTACAGGATGAGATTGAGTCATGCTGTTAAAATGTACGCTATGATCGCATAGCCAGCCTCAAACGTCCAATAGTCTAATACATGAAGAGGACCAGCATGAGTTGCTTAAACAGGACACAGGAAGAGAAACAAGAAAGGAAAAAGACTAGGAAAATACTAAAATTAAGTGGCATAAAAGTAGGTGTTCTAACACATCATATCATGGAGTGATTTATAACACCAACTCAACTCACAAAGAACTGATCTCAGCTGAATCACCCAGAGTTCCAAGCTAGAGAAAGACAGGTGCTTCCCCACTGTAACGATAAAATCAGAGTAATGACTAGACCTGCTAATTCTTGTCATCTAGTCATCATCTTGTCACCTATCATCTAGTAATAGAACAGCATTGATGCAGCAGAATTATAGCCCATTCTCAGCCAGAGAAAATGCAGAGCACAGAGGACTTCAGGGATGTAAGAAGGGTAAGGTAACAACTTTAATATAAACAATTAATCATAAACCATGCCTTTTCTGTATTTTTTTTCCTAATTTGTCCTTTAATTGTAATCATGAAGTAAAATATTGAAACGAAAATATGTACTCCGAAGAATATCTTGTGAAATACGCATCTTGACGTACCTCCACAATGAATCAGTCCATATAGAGTATAACCCTTTTTACAAACACATTCAAAATATCCTGGGTAGTTGATACAAATGTGATCACATGCTCTTTCAAAGAAGCATTCATCAATATCTATAATTGAAAAGATACATATTATGGATATTAAAATATTAATTAATTACTAATGAACCACAGAAACTAACAAACAATAAAAGAGAAACTCAAGCTCCCTGGTCAGCTTAGTCAGTAAATTTTATTCTTTATGGGATGAGGGTTCACTGGCTAGGGCAACATTTATTACCCATTCCTAACTGCCCTGGAGAAGCTGGACAGCTACTGTCTTGAACCCCTACAGTCCATGTGTTGTATGAATATTATGAAATATTACCACGCCACTAATGTTTCCAACAAGGTCTTAAAAGCCCTACACTGACTCTTTGCTTTCACCTGAAAATGACAGATCTCACTATATTCATAAATGGCTCTAGACATGTTCAAACCGGGATCTTACTGGTCTGTAGGGATCAGGAAGGATATGAAATTGGTCATAGAAGGAAAGGTAGAGAATCGGCTGCTCATTTCACAGTCTGCCTAATGTTATCAATTTGTTTTATTAAAGATTTGCCATTACATGTCATGCAAAATAAATTGTTAATACACATTCACACATTTTGGACTAATTTTCCCAAGACCAATTTCACGCCTGAGACACTTTTGATTGATTAGGCCATTGGCTGACTTCAAGAAACAAACCATTACCCTAATTTTACAAATTACAGCTTTACATTCAAGCCATAGTACTTTCAAAAATAAGCAAAATCTCATTTGTCTTTCGAAGCCTTCGGGACTAAACTCTGAGCAAATAAGTCCATAAAAATAGGTGGCTGCCAGTTACTACTTACCTATTCTAATGAACATACAGTTTGGCTTCTTAAATTATATTTGCACGCATTTATAAATACATTAGATCAGCAGGTAATATTTAATGGCATTATTTTTAGTTATATAGTATTAGTATACAACTGACTTTATGACTGGCTTTAAATTTGATTTTTGAAGACAAGTCCTTTGCTTGTTGGTGACAAGCAAAGCTGCAATGGTCTGTAATTATTTTTCAAGATGGAAGAATGTAGGATAACTCAATAAATAGAGATAAACCGAATCAAGTATGGGATTTAAAGCTTTTATTAAAAAAAAACTTTTATAACAATTCTTGAAGATAAATCATTATTTGAAACATAAACTGCATGAGGACCTTGCTTGAGTTAAGAATATTTTCACATAGCGTCACTTCAAAGCACTGCTGCATAGATTAATCATAGACAGCACTGGGGGCTGCTACCTGTAAGGCAACCCTCAGAGATCAACTTAGAATCCTGCACAGATAGCACCTATAACTCTGGGGAATCAACACTGTCTCAATTAGCAAGGCATTGAATTAACACAATGTAAACAACATTTTAGCCTCCTATCTCTAGATGAATATCCTTGATCTTTAAAACCTAAGAGACAGATTAAATAATCCTAAACATTTTTAAACCAACCTTGGCAGGTTCTTTCATCTGTTAAGAGTTTGTAACCTTTCTTGCAGCTGCAGCCAAAACTACCAATAGTATTCTTACAGAAGTGATCACAATCACCATTATTATTTAAGCATTCGTCAATATCTGTAAAATAACAATTGTAGATCATTAGTACTTTTAAATTTAACATTTTTGTTGTTATGAGAAAAGCTGTTTAAAATGGTGCATTTTAAGAGGATGGATGGGCTATCACATATACGCTAAACAGAGTAGAACAGTAGGGAACCACAGAACAGGAGATAGACTTAGGTGTTGACATATACAAATAGTTAAGAATAGGAACATAGGAACAGGAATAGGCCATTCAGCCAATTGAATGGCAAAACAGGTTCAATGAGATCAGGCTGATCTGATAATCCTCCACTCCACTTTTCTGCTTTTCCCAATAAACTGATTTCTTTACTGATTAAAACTCTGTCTATCTCAACCTTAAATATACTTAATGACCCAGCCTTGACAGCTTTCTGTGGTAAGGAATTCCACAAATTCACTGCCCACTGAGAGAAGAAATTCCTCCTCACCTCTGTCTTAAATGTGTGATCCCTTATTCTGAGATGATACCCTCTGCCTAGACTATCCCAGAAAGGAAAAACAAACTTTCCGCATCTAACTTATCAAGTCGTCTAAGAATCTTGTGTTTCAATAGGATCACCTCTCATTCTTCTAAACTCTAAGGCCCAACCTACTCAACCTCTGCTCATGAGACAGTCCCTCCATACCCAGGATCAGCTTAGTGAAACTTCTCTGGACTGCCTCCATTGTTAGGATATCCTTTCTTAGATAAGGGGGCCAAAATTGTTCACAGTACTCCAGGTATGGTCTGACTTTTTCCTTGAATAGTTTTAGCAAATCCTCACTATTTTTATATTACATTCCCTTTAACATAAAGGCCAACATTCCATTTACCTTGCCTATTACCTGCTGAACTTGTAAGCTAGCTTTTTTGGGCTTTATGCATGAGGACTCCCAAAGTATCCAGTTGTGAATTAGTCTTCACAAACTGATGCTGACTTTCTTTAATCTATTCAAGTGTTCAAACCCTCTGACTACAGGTTCAGTAACTTCCTTGGATTCTATGAATGAAAAGTTATCTAGTTGCATTTTCCCCCTTAAATAATGGGAGTAGCATTTATAATTTGACATTTTGAAGGCATAATTCTCAAATCCAGTTTTGGATATAATTATCCAATTGACTCACATACCTGCAATTCCCTTACCTATTTATTTTAATAACCTGATGGTTTTCACTCCAGGATAAGATATTTTTAATCTTAATTCCTATCATTTTTTCTTATTCTGTTTTCTTGTATTTATTGTAACCAAAAATCAGATTTGTAGAATTGTTTATTCATAAACAGATAAAAGATTATCTGGATTTGGAATCTCTGCTAAAAAGCAGTGTCAGAAGCACATTACACATTTTAAAATGCAAATAAACAATTGTTTTTTATTCATTCGTGGGACATGGGCAGCGCTGGCTGGCCAGCAATTATTGCCTGTCCTTCGTTGCCCTTGAGATGGTGGTGATGAGTTGCCTTCTTGAAACGCTGCAGTCCACGTCCTGTAGGGTGACCCACAATGCCCTTTGGGAGGGAATTCTAGGATTTTTGACCCAGCAACAATGAAGGAGTGGCCAAGTCAGGATGGTGAGTGGCTTGGAGGGGAACTTGCAGGTGGTGGTGTTTCCATGTATTGGCTGCCCTTCTCCTTCTAGAAAGAAGTGGTTGTGGGTTTGGAAGGTGCTGTCTCAGAATCTTTGGAGAATTTCTGTAGAGCATCTTGCAGATAGAACATACTGCTGCTACAGAGCACTGGTGATGGAAACAGTGGATGTGGTGCCAATCAAGCGGGCAGCTTTGTCCTGGATAATATCAAGCTTCCTGAGTGGTGTTGGAGCTGCACATGTTCAGGCAAGTGGGGAGTTTTCCATCACGCTCCTGACTTGTGCCTTGCAGGTGGTGAACAGGCTTTGGGGAGTTAGGAGGGGAGTTACAGTCTTCCTAGCCTCTGACCTGCTTCTGTAGCCACTGTGTTTATGTGGCTTATTTGCTTTTCCAAATAAAAGAAATCACCAAACTACTGTATTTTAATACTTAAGTAGCAGTACAATCCTGCTCATTGCTGTCATAGTTGGCAGTATCAAAATCATAAAAATGATAACATTACATTAAGAAAACTTACTTTAACAGATATATCACAAAAAGTCAATAATTAAGAACTTAAAATATTGAAGAAAATTGAAATATTAAACGTTATAATTACTAATTATGTCAAATTACCTTCCACACACACAAATCATTAAAGTGATATCTAACCTTTACAAGTCTTTCCATCTGGTTGCAGTGTAAATCCTACAGGACAGCTACACCGAACACCAGTAGAAGTATCTTTACAGGTACGATCACAGCCACCATTGTTAACTGCACATGTTTCTGTAGATAGAATAAAAATTACTTGCGACCAAGAGCTATTCTTACAGTTTTACCACTTCAATTCATTGAAATATCATAGTGAATTTAATTAGCTACATTTCATAATAAATTGCAGAAAGTTAGTTCAAAATAACTAACTGTTAAGTTATGAAAGATAAAGATAGAAACACAGTGATGCTTTTGCACAGACTTCACCTTAATGATAAAAAATCTGCAACTTTACATAGTATTATACAGTATTTATAGTATAGATACAGGCCATTTGACCAAACAGGTCGATGCCAATGTTCATACTTCATATGAGCTTTCTCTCACCATTGTTTAACTAACCCCATCTATCCTTCTATTTCTTTCCCCTTCATGTATTTATTCAGATTCTTCTTTTTTAATGTGTCTAGGCTATTCACTTTAACTACTCCTGGAAGTGAGCCCCTTGCTTTGTTTTATTTTTTTTATATAGCCTTATTAAACTGAGTCTCTATATTTTGTGATTGGTGTATCAGATTACTCTGTTTCTGTATTCCATTAAGGCACTACTCTTTCAAAAAGATTTATGGATTCCTACTATGAACTTCAAAATGTACCACCTTATGCTTATCTAAATTAAAGTACAATTTCCAAATACAAACCTACATTGCCTGTTTATTAATGTCTCCTTCGATAGTGTTTTCTACAATGGCAGGCCCCCCAACCTCAAATTGGAGTCATTTTAAAATTTAGAAATTGTGTAAGTGATTCCTGAGTGCAAACGAAAACAACATACACTCTAATATCACAAGGGAAAACCAGCGGATGTCGTGTATTTGGATTTAAAAAAGGCTTTTGATAAGATCCTACATAAGAAGAGGCTGGTGGGCAAAGTTAATGCACATAGAGTCAGGATAATATACTGGCATGGACTAAGAACTGGTTCACAGACTGGAAACAATGGGAATGAATGGGTCTTTTTCCAGTGGTTTACCCATGGATCAGTGCTTGTGTCCATGCTATTCACAATATACGTAAATGGCTTGGATGAGGGAACCAAATGCAATATTTCTAAGCTTGCTGATGACACAAAGCTAGACTAGATTGTCAGTTGTGAGGCTTCAGAGCAATCTAGACAAGTTGAGTGTATGGACAAACAGGCAAATGCAGTATAGCACAGGTAGATGTGAAGTTATCCACTTTGTTTTGAAAAAACAGAAAGGAAGAATATTATTTAAATGTTGCTATATTGGGAAATATGGATGTACAAAGGGATCAGGGTGTCATTGTACACTAATTAAGGGAACTAAACAGTAGATGCACCAAGCAATTAGGAAGGCAAATGGTATGTTGGTCTTCATTGCAAGAGGATTTGAGTTCAAAAGTAGGAATGTCTTTCTGCAGTTACACAGGGCCTTTGGTGAGACTGCATCTGGAGTACTGTATACAGTTTTGGTTTCCCTACCTAACAGAAGATATACATGCCATACAGAGAGTTCAGCAAAGATTTACTTGGCTGATACTGGCAATGGTAGGACTGACTTATTAGGAGAGATTGGTTCAACTCTCCCTGTATTTATCAGGGTTTAGAAGAATGAGAGGAAATCAGATTGCAATGTAAAAAATTCAACAGAGCTAGATGCAGGGATGATGTTTAATCTAATTAGCGAGTCTAGAACCGGGGTCAGAGTTTCAGGATACAGATTAGGTCATTTAGGACTAAGATGAGGAAACATTTCTTCACTCAGAGTGTGGAATGCACTACCACAGAAGGCTTTCCTAAACATATTCAAGAAAGATATTGACAACTTTACAGATTGTAAAGACATCAAGTTTCGTAGAGAGCAGGAAAATAGCACTGAAATAAAGGATTAGTCATAGAGTCTAGAGTTAATACAGCATGGAAACAAACCCTTTGGTCCAATTCATCCCGTTGACCAGATGTCCTAAACTGATTTAGTCTCATTTGCCAGCATTTGGCCCATATCCCTCTAAACCCTTCCTATTCATGTACGCATCCAAATGCCTTTTAAATGTTGTAAGAACAAGTTCAAAGGGCCAATAAGCTACTCCTGCTCCTGGTTTCTACTTCTTAATACCATGGAGTGATTGAATTGGTAGAAGGCTGGCTCGATGATGCTGGGGGTTTCAGGAGGAGGTTGAGAATGGATCATCCACCCAGCACTTCTGGTTGAAGATGGATGCAAATACTTCAGGTCTGGCAGCATCTGTGAAGGAGAAAACAGAGTTAACGTTTCGGGTCCGGTGACCCTTCCTCAGAACCAGACCCGAAACGTTAGCTCAGTTTTCGCGTTCACAGATGCTGCCAGACCTGCTGAGCTTTTCCTGTTTTTGTTCCTGATTTACAGCATCTGCAGTTCTTTCGGTTTTTATTTTGCAAATACTTCAGCCTGGTCTTTTGTAGAGATGTTCTGGGCTCCACCACTGAATGGGGACATTTGTAGAGCCATCATTACCTGTTACTTGTTTAATGTCCACCATCATTCACAACTAGATTTGGCAGGACTGCAGAGCTTAGATCTGATCTGTTGGTTGTGAGATTGCAGTGGAATATTTGATTCTGCAGCTGTTCATGGATGCCCAGATTTGAATTGTTAAATCTGTTCAAAGTCAATCACATTCATTACAGTCAGAGTGCCACATAATATGCCAAAGTGTATCCTCAATGTGAAGTTGGGACTTCATCTCTACAACAGCCATGTGGTGGTCACTCCCACTGACACTGTCGTGCATGGATATATTTAATTTTTGAGTGGGGAGAACCCTTGTTGCATGCATTTATAATTTACTAGTAACCAACCTGAGCTCTTTTATATGCAGCTTCCTATTCTCTCATGACCTGGAGAGAAACTAATTGGCAAAAATTCACCAAATGTAAGTCAGAGGGTACCTGGAATCTGTAGTTTGTCGCTTACTTCTCCTGGATTCCAGGTTCAATTCCCCAATATTACAGGGTTCTCTCCATGGGCAGTGAGTGCCTGCACCCTCCATCCATGGAGGTTACATCAGGCACACACCAGCCTCACCACATCATCGATCCACTTAAAATACAGTTCACCCTTCAATCCTGCACTTTGGAGCAAATCAAAACCTTGTGTTATAGTACTTCAGCTAGGTCACATCCCAAACAGGGAAAGATACCCATTTCAAGCATTGGAACAGGGTGTACTTTAGGGTCCTAGCTTGCTCTCCTAGCACTCATTCATTTTGGGTGCTCACAGCACTTCTGCCTTTTCGTGCTTTTTCACCTCACTCAGAACCTACTGACTCTCAGGATTTCTGTCTCGCTTTGCCTTTTAAAAGTCAAAGCCAGGCAGCTGGGTGGTTGCCAGAAGTGATCAGTTAAACAGGTGGACATGATGTTACATGGTACAATGCTACATCAACCTTACACCTATGGCATGTATCAGCAGTTTATGCAGAAAACATTGAATATGCTTCAACCAAATGGCTGTCTCAAAGTCTAACAGGATTAATCAAAGGGGCATGTCTTCAGTTAGGGTAAGTCTACTGCATTGAATGATATCATCCAGGAGCTTAGAAATAGTCAATCGGAAGCTTGGGCCAGAATTCGGGATTTCATACCACTTTAGAGCAGGGAGTGGGCACAGTTAGTTCTGCAGGTCCAGTGCAACCAGTCCAGGGATTGGCTGTAATCAGGCTAGTATCTGCACAGAAAGTAGTTAGAGGTCTGGCCACTCATCAGTCAGGGTTGTCTTTCCAAGTTGGTTGTGGGGAGGACCATAGTCAATACAGGGTGTCTGTTCACTGAAAGTCAAGGTAATTATCAGATTGCAATGCTGTGGTCGAGACACTGGGAATTGGAGGTTGTATGCTAGGATGCAGAGGGGATAATAGTTGTGAATGTGGGTAACGCAGCATAAAAGTGTGGGAGACGATACAGCATGGGAAGACAATGGGGGAGGGAGTCATAAATGATCATCACTGTCCTGGATTGGATGAGGTGGGGATAGTGCATAACTATGGGGCTCAGGGGTAAAGTGAACAGAAGAGCAATTGAATAGAAAAATTGTGTGGGAATATAAGAAAGATCAAAACTGATGGGGTTAACAGGGAAGACAAGGCAGAAAGGAAGATGTAAGTTTAGGGAGTTATCATCTAGGCGGAGAGATTGAGGCTGCATTCACTCCATGAAGCATTACCTGTGTTTCCTTCTGTCCTCATCCAAATTGTAAAAGCGTAATCAGAGATAAAAAATAACTGCTACACACCTGGAATGGGCAGAGTAAGTGCTTCTTTTTCTCTGAGGGAGTAGGCTCTACTTTGGTGCTAAGTGAGGCCATCCGAGGGACAACAGCATGAAACAGACACTCAATACAGGTTAAAGACATCTGTTATCATGTAATTCTGTATATGGACCTTACACTTCCATTGACTAAAATTCCTGGCCTCAAGCAATCTTGACCATAGCAACATAGAAAATAAGAGCAGGGGTATGTCAATCAGCCCTTTGAGTCTGCTCTGCCATTCCATATGATCGTAGTGATTATCAACCCAGTTCCCTGTTCCTGCTTCCTTCTAGCCCTACATATAATACAGCTCTATATCTAATTCTTCCTTCAAAATATTTAATGCTTTGACCTCAACCACTTTTTGTGACAGAGAATTTTACAGGCTCACCACTTTTTCTCATAGCATTACACATTAATCCTACCAATGACAGTGAGGCAAAAGTCAAGCAAGAGGTAAGGATTAATCTTAGTTGGAAAAATTAAAAACACCTTCCACAGCTGCATAGCCTGCACAATGTCCAGGACACAAAATGTCGACACTGTCACCATGTATCCAGTGCTGCCTTTCTTGAATAATGGGGTTGGGAGAGGGTTTTTTTAAAAATTGCTGCCACACATACAATCTCCTATGGTACATGTGTCAAAAGTCTTCAGCAGCATATATCTGTATCAGGTCAACAATATGCAAGGTTCATATAGAGATATCCCACCACCCTCCTTGTTGGAATCCTCAATGACCCAATGTACTGAGGACACTTTTCAAATTGTAGTTGTGAGTGCTGTGACTGCTGAATGATCACATTGCCAAAAGGCTACTTTGTTTCTGATGTTGCCCACAGAGGATCATTGGAATCATCCCCAATGGATCTAAGCACAGAAACGTTGGCTCTTTGTGGCTGCTGCACTAAGAAGATCCACACAAGAGGATGGGAAACAGATGTCTGGAGGCCCACAACCCGCATCAACCTCCAGTGGATGTAGCACAGTCTCCTAATGTGATATTTTCAACGACAGGTCCTCTGATGACACAAAAATGCAGGAGAGCTACAGACACTTGTCTTTCATGGAATGCCGTGCAGATGAGAGAATGGCAGTGGGTTAGAGGTAGCGGTCCAAACACCATGTCATGATGTCCAGTATATTGGCAATGCACCAACACTTTCTTTCACTGGGCCAGTGACGGCAACAAGATGTTGCCTCCACATCAAGTTCCCATGCAAGTCCTGTTTGGGGACTCTGTTCCAGCACAGTACTGACACAAGAAACACTCGAACCTTGGACTGTTCGTTCCAGACAACTGGAGAAGTGATGAGGATACGCGATGGACAACAATAACCTGTGAGAGCAGCATTGTATCAAGCAAAGCAATAAGGACATTCCTCACGAAGAACAACACCTTCAACATCCCAAAACGCTACAGTATTGGCAACACAGGCAGAATTTCTTTGTGAACCTTCTACAGTGGAACCAAGTTGCATGAAGTCATCTCTTCTGACTATAAATGTTTTGATGCTGCACAGACCAGCATTCCCCGTGTCAGCTCAACTGGAAATGCAGCACAAAAGTTTCATCTATTTTGATTTTCCTGTTATTTAATTAAAGTTATAGTTACAAACTGATGGAAGCCTTCACAACATCAATGCTCCATCATCCAATCATAATAAAGTTTCATGCTCGCACGGAAGCTATAGACAAGATAGTTATTGTTCAGACAGGGTCAGAACATCATGTATCATGAGAATGGCTAGCCTCTCTAGTTTCATTCTTTTAGTCTCAACTAAAATTACAGTTGCTTACACAGCTGATGATGAAAAGTAAACATATGTTTATAAATGTCATCATGAATTTATCATGAAGTTTCACCATGCCAACTACATACCTTCAAAAGGTTTCCATTTTCTGTTCCCTCCCATTACATTTAGGTGCAGTCCCAGGTGCACAGTTAGCATGGAGGGTGCCTACTCTATAGTGTGGCATATTGCCCTTGGAGTTTGAGGAAGGTGATCCTGGGGCCTAGTAACAGTATGCTGCCTAGATGCACATTCAGCCTCCTCAGCATGAATTCCCACAAGGTTACAAGTAGGGTGAAGGGGAAAGGGGTCTGTGCACCTCTGAGGGGCCCTGTATGTAGTTCCTCCTCCAGCTGGGTGCTTACTGGTGCTGGATACCAATGGTTGGAGCAATCGAGTGCAGGTCTGAGGGTATATTCAGCTGACTCACTGCACTGGATTTGGCTCTCCATGGTAGCTCCCAACCTGTCTACTGAGACAGGAAAACACTTGCATGCTGAAGGAAGTATAGCACAGATGACATTCATGGACTCCTCCAACTTTCAAGTCAGTTTCTTGAGTGTGTCCAACAAACCCGCCTGTTCCTTTTGTGTTTGCTTGTCCTTTGGGTCCTCTCCTGTCCAGAGCTGAGTGGCTGCCTAGTCTCTGGCAGTCCTGTGAGGACCAGTGACCTGGCATATTTGTTGTTCAGCCAGTTGCAAAGACATGGCAGTGGTGTGCTCATCAGAATCTACTTTTGAGTCTACTTTAGCTAAAGTAGCCATCTAAGTGTGGGAGTGCAGAAGACAGCCTTGTTAGTGCTTCCTTTGAAGAATCTGTGATGTCTCCCTCAGAGGAGCAGGAAGGGGAGGAGATGATGTCCTGACAAGCTGGTCTCTTCATGGTAGTGACTGTACAGATTTTGTTGGTGCCTGCAGGGACCCACGGCACAGTGGCTCAGTGGTTAGCACTGCTGCCTCACAGTGCCAGGGACCCAGGTTCAATTCCACACTTGGGCGATTGTCAGTGTGGAGCTTGCACGTTCTCCCAGTGTCTGCGTGGGTTTCCTCCGGATGCTCCGGTTTCCTCCCACAATCCAAAGATGTGCAGGCTAGGTGGATTGGCCATGTTAAATTGCCCATAGTGTCTGGAGGTGGGTCTGGGTGGGATACTTTGAGGGTCGATGTGGACTTTTGGGCCGAAGGCCCTGTTTCCACACTGTAGGGATTCTATGATTCTAAGAGAAAATGAAATATGAAATTGGGGTAGAGGTTTGTGCATGCTATGCATATTCTCTGAGTGCTGGTAATGGAAGAGCAGCCCAACACTTCACCATGAGTCATATCTGGATGCTGGAACATGGTGATCTTGGCATCAGCATCAGTGGTCATGGTCCTTTCCTATGCAGACAAAGATTCTCTGCATCGAGGGGGTGAGGAGAGGAATGTCAAATACCCCATCACTCATCTTGGCTCTTTCCACCTGATTGTGAGATGTTTTCACCTGGAATAAGAGAAAGGGAGTGACTCGGTGAAAGAATGTGGCTGGCAGTGCTTTTAGTACTGGTGTGGTTTGGAAAAGTGTCCTGAGTTGTGTATAGAAAGCATAAAGGGCATGCACGGCTAGTAGTCTGAAAGTGAGTAAGGGAGAGTCAGTGTGAGTGCCGGGTAGCAGAGAGATGGTGGCACTTACCCTTTTGGAGAACTGATGGTCATTAAACTTCTTGTGTGCTAGGCATTCCCTGCAGACTAGAAATACCCCACTGACCTGGGTGGCAATTCCAGATCATACTGGCAGGGTTTGGTGCTGCAGTCTCCTCTTGTGGTCCTGATGAAAAAGGACATTCATTCTCTCTATCACCCCATACACTAGGGCCTCCACTTCCCTGACAGCAATTTAGAGTGACAACTTGCTTCTTGGCCAGTTTCCAGGCAATTTGTCCTAGACTGCAACTGTGAATGGCGATTCTGGTCTTGCGGCAATCGACATGGTGGGCAGCTGGAGTTTAAATATGGGTTTGATTTGTGGCGAATACATCCACCACTTGTGATCACAACATGATGCATGACTGATGTTTTAGAATTCAGTTGTGCACACAATGAGATAAATAGTGTAAAATTGCACAAGATCATTTGCTAGAACCCAGAGAAAGAAATCCTCTGTGGAGCTCCTTGAAATTGACACATGCAAGTATCGGTAAAATTCAGCCCAAAGTTTGGTTTGTTTTGCAGAAAGAAATATATGGTTACATCTTTAAATGTTTTGCACATGGTTACATTTTACCATCACTGTCAAGGTGGCTTAAGGAATCTGATTAACAGGCTGTTATGACATGTACAGCAAACAAACTGTCTAGATAACTTAAGATAAAAGGATTGATGATTGTGAATGGAGGTAAATGCAACCTACCAATGGCAAAGTGAGCAATAATGTTGAGGTAAAAATTTTGCTTCAAAACACCAGTCAACTTTTAAGCACAAGAAAATAAACTACACAAACTTGCACTTGCATCTAAAATATCTCATGATTTCATAAGTTGTGCTACCTCTGTCGACCAAATAGCTCTAAATTAGGAGATTTAAAATAGATATATTTGTTTGACATTCTATAATCTTTCAGCCTATGGCAAATTTAAGTGCTCTCACAAATTGCAGTTGAAATGAGTGCAAAGCCTTGATAAATTGTAAATTTTATTAACATTGTACTTTAATGGCATCATTTATTAATACAAGTTACAGTTACATGGTAAATTGTAGATGCATTGTTATTTAGTAAAAATTATAAAGAATCTAGGAAAATAAATACACTAATGGAAATGGTGAAACACAATGTACAAAAAAATTAAACTCTAAGTTCCTGATAGCAACTGGACTGTTGTGGCAAGATGCTTAAGTGGGGAAGGGGGAAAGTTAGTTACTGCTTGCATCTCTTAGTGTCTGGCTGAAGGAGATACAGTAGCTATTTAAAGCATGACAGCATGAGAGCATAATACCTTTTAACCAGGTATATATAGGCAAGTAAGTCCTGCACAGAGAGAAAACATTGGTAAAATGCTGAAAAAAATTAAATAATTTTTGTAGGGAGTTATTTTCATAGTAAGATTCAGAGCGTAAAATAAGTTACATAATGGGTTCACCAACAGCTGAATAACTTCAAGTGAATAACTTCATGCTCCTGCTTCATTATATGGACAAAATTCTATACAGATATATTTGACAGATGCTACACAGATTTTATGACAAAAATATAAGCTGTTTAAACTTCAATGGTTTGCTCATACATTAGGTACATAGAACTTAGGAGCAGTAGTAGGACATAAAACCATTCAAACCTGTTCCACGATCAATAAGATTGCGGCTGATCTGGTTGTCATCTCAACTCCGTAACTTGACATATTCAAAGTACTACACTCTAATTAAACATGGAAAAATTCTCATCTCTCATGCGCGCATTGATTCTTGCTGGAGTATGGTTCAACAAGTGTCTGTAGGCCTTCAGCACTTCATTCAGATGGGCACTTCTCAAAACTGAGCTTAGATATTACATATTTGCAGGGAGGGCACCAAACCTTTTCCACAGTTTACCATCACCCAACTCCACACACCTATATAAAATAGCTGGCTGTTCTTTTCTCCTTCCTAGCCCATGGGTGCTGAGGTTGTTACGTAAACTGAAACAATAAAACTCAGGGAAGGCTCAGGAGATTGGATCTTACTAGTCTGTACTGCTTGGTACGCATATCTTCATGTAGAAAGTAAGGTGCATCCTGACATCATCCTAACATTTGAATGTTTTTTCAGCATGTAAGTTTGAGATATGCAAGAAATACCTTTAAGAAATGGCAACATGTATGTGTTAGTCACCGGAAAGCTGATAATGTTTATTTAGAGTGCAAGAAAGTTAATACAATGATGGTTAAATATTGAAAAGAAACCCATGCATATCTATCCAAGTGACAGTGTGGTGACGTTCAGATCTAGCTAAGAGCTAGCCTTGAAACGAAAGGATAAAGAGAGCAAAAAAGAAACTATTAGTGCACTAGAAGCTTTTTAATTTTTACCCATTAGCAGTCGGCGTTTCACCCGTTTGTCCACATCAGTTAATGACGTGGCATTGTATTCAGAGTTCTCAATTGCAGCCTCAGCCTTTTCTATAATACAAGCAAGCACAAAATATATTGCATTGATCAAACCAAAGAAGAAGAAGTTATTTTTATGTGTATATATATATATGTATGTTGTGGAAAGGCAGTGAAACAATGCTTTTCCCTTTATTGTTTTGTCTTCCACGTTGCATCAATAACTAGTGTTTGCAGCATTAACAACAGAAAGTACTGGAAATGTACAAAAAAAGGCTGCAGTTGAGACCTTTCTCTTTCCAGCTCTTGTATTTCCAGTATTTCCTGTTCTTGTTTCAGTTTTCGTCATTTTCCTTTTTTATCCATGGTTTACAGCAATACATTTTCTTATGTTACTAGTTCTATTTTCCCAAGTACATGTAGCAGCTAGCTTTCACTTTTCTTGGCAGAATAAGGCTGTAAATGAGGGCAGTCAAAAACACAAGTATGCAAAAAAACTTAACTGGGAAACAAAAAGATAAAGCATTCAAAAGCAACAGAAAGTGCAACTGAGATTGGTTATTAAAGAAGCTGAGAAGCAATCCAATATTGGATAAAGTGGGTAATCAACTAGAATCATTTCAATGAAGAAAAATGCAAAACAAAATGCATGCATAAAATAATCCTAGATTAAATTGGTGTTTGCTACAGTACTGGTTGCCAGTTTGTTTATAAGCAATCAAGACAAATTAAAAAGCCAAATAATGTGGTGTTAAATAACATGGCAGAATAATCAGCAAATAAAATCAAATTATCATGTTTTGACATGCTTTCAAAATGTTTGATGCCATCTCGTAATCATTCAATATGATTAAAAACAGCCAATTTCCAAGACAAATATGTAAGTTCTTAAATTTCTCTGGCAGGAAAGTTAGCATGAATATACAAGGAGAAAATGGGATGCTCATGCATTTTCCTTCTGACAAGTGTGCTTCCGATCACCTTTATACAGAAAAATAAAAAATATTAACATATCACCTAAAAGTCTTTCAATTTCATGCAAATGATTAGTGCATCCAAACGAGAATAAATTACATTAGATAAGAACAAAGTCCTGTGTTCTGTATTCTCTTCAGTATCCCAGTCAGCTAAGAGAAGTCTCAGCTTCTTGTACTCTACATGTACAGAAAAAATTAGGATTGTATAAAATTCTGATCAGCATGGCTGCAATAGAGATAATTATGTTAAAATAATTTAATTTTTGATTTCAGTTTGGCTGCAGATAAGGCAGGCAATCAGAGTCACCACCAGAGCAGAACAGCTTAGAAAAATGAAAAGGAAATCACAGAAGAAAGGAATTAGTAAGCCTTTTGAATAAGATACAGTAATATCAATTTGTGAGCAAGTAAATTCTCAAACTTTCTGTTGCATTTGTTTCATTGTCCTTTGAATAAAGACGAAATAATCTTAGCTTTTGAAATAGGTCCAATATAAGAGGTTATGTCAAGTTTAAAATATTAATTTCTTTGAATATCTTGTAATCATTAGCAGTTATGCCAGAAAATGTTGCGATCACACAAGCAAGTCAGCGTTAATTTATGAAAGGAAAGAGACAGGATGTTGCTGGTTCGTACATACCATTCATCTGAATTTACCTCTTTAGATCTGAAAGCTAAAGTCTCTGATCACAGTTCTATGTCCAAACTGTCAAATCCTGTCTTTTCTCTTTATAAATGCTGATTTATTTGATGTGCGATGCCATAATTTGCTGCTTTCATTTCAGCTTTCCAACATTTACAGTTTTACCCTTTTCATTGTGAAAAATCAGAATCCCAAACAATTGAACTTTTTCAAACTCATTACTACAAAATAAACAAAAACAGAAATTGCTGGAAAAGCTCAGCAGGTCTGGCACCATCTGTGAAGAGTAATTAGAGTTAATATTTCGGGTTCAGTGACCCTTCCTCAGAACTCATTGGACCCTGGACCCGAAATGTTAACTTTGCTTTCTCTGCACAGGTGCTGCCAGACCTGCTGAGCTTTTCCAGCAACTTTTGTTTTTGTTTCTGATTTACAGCATTTACAATTCGTTCAGTTTTTAATTATTACAAAATAAAGTTGAGCCAAATTTGTCTCAAATCTGCTTTATTTTGCAGACATCAAAATGCTTAAGAATAAAGTTCAATTGGATAAAACAACTTTACTGTCATCTTGGAAATTTTGCAGGACTGTCAAATTTCCAGCCTCTGGTGTATAGTCAGGTACAATGGGAGGCGGAAAGGGGTTGGGAGAGTAATTGATTGGACTTTGCTCAGAAAAAGGTTTTAGCAAATCAGTTTGTCACCACGTAAGCATTAAACTACTTTTCATTCAATCGATGTTTGTCAAAAAAAATGTTATAGTCCTATTCTGTAGGACATAGTTATTTTTGTGGGATCTTGACCTTATAGATGCTAATTACTAAAATTTTATCAGTGAATTATTTAAAATAAAAACAGAAACAACAGCATTTACATTGCATTTTATTATTGCTGCTATAAAATGCTGAGAAGAACTAATGTGACAACTGTAAGCAGCTCTGAGGTTTATTAAAGGTATAGCTGCTTAACAATAATGACTCCAGTTAATGTTTGCCAGAATACACTGAATATATTCCATTATTTTCCATGTCGGCTACAACAAATGCAATACATAGCACAAAGAAATTTTATTTCCCTTAAACAGCATATTTATGATTGGGAAACAAACTGATTAACTTCCAGTTACGTGAAATACCATTACTGTATTAAGATCAGGGGCTTTAACTTATACACAAGGGGAACTAAAGTTACATTAAATAATAGCTGCTATCACCAATAATCAGTTACCTAAACAGTAACCCCTTTTGAGCTAAATTATTGTCTATCAAAAATGATTTGAATACACTGATGTAGTCCTAACATGGAAGAAGTTACATTTACTTTGCCTTTATTCAAGATTTTAAGGTAACAATTTGTTTGGCTGAAATAACATTACACAGGGTTGAATGGATTTATAAATGTACAAACATCTACTACTCAGATACATAAAGGGGTTTAGTTAGCTCAGTTGACTGGTTTGTGACGCAGAGTAGCGCCAATAGTATGGGTTCAATTCATGTACTGGCTGAGGTCACCATGAAGGACCTGTTTTCTCAACCATGTCCCTCATCCACGACGCGATGACTCTCAAATAAAACTCACCACCCGTCATCTCTCTCTCTCTCTCTAAAAAGAAAGTGGTCCTCCGGAACTGTGGCGACTTTACTATTCAGTCAGACCATAAGGACAAATGGACAAGAATGACATTGTGGGAGCAAAAAATTCTTCAGAAAGTAATTTCTCTTTGATTTGCTTCAAGACTTGGATAAACTGTTCAGAATGAAAAATGGCAGGTAGAGCCAGTTATCTTACCAATGCAGATTTTCCCATCAGAAAGCAAGGCATACTTTTGATGGCAGCCACAAACAGGTCCATCATCCGTATCATCACAAGTATGATGGCACCCACCATTTCCATGATTACACGTTACTAAAAAAGAATTACACGCATCCAAAAGAAACAGCTGATCAGCATGACTATTGCAGACATCTTTACATTTATAAACAAAAAAGGACATGCAATATATTTAGAACTTTAATTAAATTATTGGGCTTACTTACCAGCTAAACAATTAAATGTCAAAGTTTTGGCATGTCAGATTCAATAATGATACATTTTCATTTAATTTTGCGTTGATCAAGCAGTTAAACACATCATTTTGAATAGATACTCCAACATTAAAATCTTTATTTCAAGGAAATGCAGTAAGAGTGACTTGTGCAACTGCTATTGTCCAAAGTTTTCTACCCAGAGAAATACCCAAATTCATCTGAATATGGCAAGTCATCAGTTCACGTCAATATTAGGAGAACACAGGTACAAAAATACTTTTTTTGTAAGTGCTACATTCATACAATTTGATTTAAATCAGAGAACAAACAGAAAAAGGCCAAGGACAACTAGGAAGGTTGAATTTCTTTGTCATATTTTCAACATCCCAAAAGAATACATAAGGAAACAGAAAAATTAAAGGTAATTTTGTTTTTAAAAATTACGTACACAGGCATCCCCTCTGATTCCTGGCTAGTTCAAAACCTGGCCTACATTCACACGCTACTCCTCCTTTTGGTGTTTCTCTACAGATGTGGGCACATCCGTGTTCTTTGTTCATGCAACTCATTCCTCCTGAAAGAGGATAATAGGAAGATCAGTTCAGTACAATTCATGAAAAGTCTTGTTTTGAAGTGATTGATATGCAGAGACAAAATGAAGACAAATTAAAATAATTGTAAACAGAATCTGAACTGTCAGTTCACTGTATTCCATAAAGTCACAGGGGGGAGAAATTTGTTTAGAAAGTGTTACCACTACTACTACACAGACACACTTTGATTTAGTGGAGGTGGGGAGGTGCAGGGAGAACAGCCAGTGCCACAAGCCACTACTTGCCTGGCTTTCTTTAACAAGATCAATTAACGAGTGAATATTTCTACCGTAACATTTCCATTTTTTAACATGCATTCAATTGGGAAAACGTCAGGGAAATGTCAATGGTGGTTTAGTGGTAGGACTCTAAGTCACAGGGTTCTCAGTTCAAGTTCCCTTTTGGCCTTGAGTACATAATTGTGAATGACCTGCTACACGAGGAAATACAGATTATCCATAGGTACTATTCATTCTGATGAGACTTTAAACCAGAAAAGATCTGCCTGTCAAAGCAGACATTAAAGATCTAAGAGAATTATTTGAAAAAGAGCAAACAATTTCTCTTTCAATTCCTCCTACTTCCTACAGACAAAGGGGGTGGCCATGGGTACCCGCATGGGCCCAAGCTATGCCTGCCTCTTTGTAGGTTACGTGGAACAATCCCTCTTCCATACCTACACTGGCCCTAAACCCCACCTCTTCCTCCATCACATTGATGACTGTATCGGCGCCGCCTCATGCTCCCACGAGGAGCTCGAACAGTTCATCCACTTCACCAACACCTTCCACCCCAACCTTAAGTTCACCTGGACCATCTCTAACACCTCTCTCTCCTTCCTGGACCTCTCTGTCTCCATCTCCGGCAACCACCTAGAAACTGATATCCATTTCAAGCCCACCGACTCCCACAGCTACCTAGAATACACCTCCTCCCACCCACCTTCCTGCAAAAATGCCATCCCCTTTTTCCAATTCCTTCGCCTCTGCCGCATCTGCTCCCAGGATGAGGCATTCCACTCCCGTACATCTCAGATGTCCTCGTTTTTCAAGGATCGCAACTTCCCCTCCTCAGTGGTTGAGAACGGCCTCGACCGTGTCTCCCACATTTCCCGCAACTCATCCCTCACAGCCCCCGCCCCCGCAATAACAACCAAAACAGAATCCCCCTCGTCCTCACGTACCACCCCACCAACCTCCGGATCCAACGCATCATCCTCCGACACTTCCGCCATCTGCAATCCGACCCCACCGCCAAAGACATTTTTCCCTCCCCACCCTTATCTGCTTTCCGGAAGGACCACTCTCTCCGTGACTCCCTTGTCCGCTCCACACTCCCCTCCAACCCCACCACACCCGGCACTTTTCCCTGCAACCGCAGAAAGTGCTACACCTGCCCCTACACCTCCCCCCCACCCCCATCCCAGGCCCCAAGAAGACTTTCCACATCAAGCAGATATTCACCTGCACATCTGCTAATGTGGCATACTGCATCTGCTGTACCCGTTGTGGCCTCCTCTACATCGGGAAAACCAAGCGGAGGCTCGGGGACTGCTTTGCAGAACACCTACGCTCGGTTCGCACTAAACAACTGCACCTCCCAGTCAGGAACCATTTCAACTCTCCCTCCCATTCCTCAGACGACATGTCCATCCTAGGCCTCCTGCAGTGCCACAACAATGCTACCCGAAGGTTGCAGGAACAGCAACTCATATTCCGCTTGGGAACCCTGCAGCCCAATGGTATCAATGTAGATTTCACAAGCTTCAAAATCTCTCCCCACCCCCGACCGCATCCCAAAATCAGCCCAGCTCGTCCCCACCTCCCTAACCTGTCCTTCCTCCCACCTATCCCCTCCTCCCACCTCAAGCCCCACCCCCATCTCCTACCTACTAACATCATCCCGTCCCCTTGACCTGTCCGTCCTCCCTGGACTGACCTATCTCCTCCCTACCTCCCCACCTACACTCACCTTTACTGGCTCCATCCCCACCTCTTTGACCTGTCTGTCTCCTCTCCACCTATCTTCTCCTTTATCCATCTTCTATCTGCCTCCCCCCTCTCCCTATTTATTTCAGAACCCCCTTCCCCTCCCCCATTTCTGAAGAAGGGTCTAGGCCTGAAACGTCAGCCTTCCTGCTCCTCTGATGCTGCTTGGCCTGCTGTGTTCATCCAGCTCTACACCTTGTTATCTCAGATTCTCCAGCATCTGCAGTTCCTACTATCTCTGAAACAATTGTTCCTATGACGGATTCTCCCTCAAACGCACACTAAAAGATAAAGTTCCTTCTAAACTCACTTCTTTGAACCAAAGATTTGCTCATCTTGCCAATACCTTCTTTGGTTAGGCATCATTTTCTTGATTAAGCTTTCTGAAGTACCTTGGGTGCTTTTCTAAATTTAAGAGCATTATACAATAAAAATTTTGGTTGATGAACTAGTCATTTACAATAAGTGATGCTGCAGATGCCACACTTCATATATGCTCCAGTGAGGATCTGGACACTGTTCGACTGCTGTGAGCAATGCAAACAAATCTTGCGAGCCTGAAATCATTGGGCACCAAATACATTGCCGGGGTGGTGCTGGTTTCTGGATAGCAACCAACAGGAACCCTCATAACTTTCCTGTCACACACCCAGATACAACAGGGGTAACTGTGATAACTCCTAACAGCACAGGACAAGGAGTACACCTGGATATTGTACATATCAGCTATGGAATCAAGAAAGCTATACGTCATATTAAGTCACTGTTAAGTGATGATTACAACTAATGTGTGACACCAAGATTTAGATATTATAAAACTGACCAAGAAATGACATATGCTTGGAGGTCAGATGACAAAACAAGATCGACATCCAGCCTTGAGCATAGAATCCCTACAGTGCGGAAACAGGCCATTTGGCCCAACAAGTCCACAACGACCCTCAGAGCATCCCACCCAGACCCATCTGCCTAAGCTACACATCCCTGAACACTATGGTCAATTTATCATGGCCAATCCACCTAGCCTGCTCATCTTTGGACTGTGGGAGGAAACCGGAGCACCCAGAGGAAACCCACGCAGACACGGGGAGAATGTGCAAACTCCACACAGACAGTCGCCCGAGGGTGGAATCGAACTCGGGTCCCTGGCACTGAGTCACCATGCCGCCTCTTGGGATTTATGATACCATCTGAACTTCTTACTGGAGTAAATCACTCTCACACATCCATTATTCTCTGTGTAATAGGCCTGCCTGACAGCAAACTGTTCACACCGGAGCTATTAATCTGCACACTGTGGGGAGTAAGGAGTCACAGCAAATCTGACTCAGCAGGTTTTGACTAAAGGCTGAGTCAACTAAGCCACAAATAGATATCCTACAAGTATTCATTAAACCATGGCTTTGGCATTCTCTCTTCTATGTAACACGTAATTCTTAATCAACAGCCAACTATATTACTGAGATAAAGTCCCAATTGTACAAGCCTGCACTGATGGCATAAGAACCTACCCGCTGGCATGCATGGTTCAGAGAAGTGGTCATGCCATATCATTATTTAAGTTTTCACAACGCAGTTGTTGGGAGACAAAAGAGACAAAAGGCAAGTAGAACACCAATTTGAATATCAAAATCATTGAAACAAGGCTCATGATTACATTGTGATTCTTCTTTTTACTTAAAATGCCATCAGTTAGGAATAAATGGGTCATTCTCACTTTGTCAAGCTGAGACTAGTGGGGTACCGCAGGGTCCAGTATTCGAGTCCAAGCTGTTCACAATCTATATCAGCAATTTGGAGGTGATGACCAAATGTAATATTTCCAAATTTGTGATGATGCATGGGAATGTTTGTTGTGAGGAAGTTGTAAAACAGCTTCAGGAGGATTTGGACAGGTTTAGTGAATGGGCAAGAACATGGCAGATGGAATAAAGTACGGAAAACGTGAGGTTACCAACATTGATAGGACAAACGGATGGGCAGAATATTTTTCAAATGTTGAGATGTTGGAAACTGTAAATGTACAATTGGACCTAGGTGTCCTTGTCGGTAAGTGACAGAAGATTTAACGTGCAGGTGCAGCAAGCTGTTAGGAAGGCAAATGGAATGTTAGCCTTTATTACAAGAGGATTTGAGTACAGAAGTAGTGAGATCTTGCCTCAATGCATAAATGCTTGGTCAGTTAGACTGCACCTGGAGTACGATGCACAATTTTAGTTTCCTTACCTCAGGAACAATATTATTTCCGTAAAGGAGAGCAACAACCGTTCATCAGTCTTATAGGAACAGGGGTAGGCTATTCAACTCCTCAGGCCCATTCTGCCATTCAAGGACATCATGCCTGACCTGTGACCTAACTGCATATTCTTGCCTTTGGCCTATGTTTCCAAATACCTTTGCTTAACAAAATGAATCTATCTCAGAGTTAAAATTAACAACTGATCCTGTATTTACTCCCATTTGTGAAAGACAGTTCCAAACACCTACCGCCCTTTGTGTTTAAAAGTACTTCCTAACTTTTAGACTGTATCTCTAGTTCTGGCAGCCCCAACCAGTGGAAATATTTTATCTTTATCTACCCTGTCTTTTCCTGTTATATCTTGAAGACTTCAATCAGAAGACTCCTTAACCTTCTAAATTCTATGGAAAACAGTCCTAATTTTTATAATCCCTCCTCATAACTTAACCCCTCATTCTTGTAAACCCACACTGTACTCCCACAAGACCAATATATTTTTTTCCTAAGGTGTGGTGCCCAGATCTGATCCCAGTACTCTAAGTGAGGTCTAACCAGGGTTTTTTATGCAGCATAACTTCCCAGTCCTTATACTCTAATCCTCTAGTTATAAAGTTTCTTGATAATTTTCTGTTCCTGTTTGTGGCATTTTTATTCCTGGGATTGTTGGGCTGTCCTATGAAGTGGGTAAACTTGAGAAAGAGAGGGAGAAATTGGATTCAGAGAGAGAGAGAGACAGAGACAGAGAGACAGAAATTTAAGCCCACATTCTTTAGTTTTGAAGAATGAAGGGTGATCTAACTGAAACTTACAAACTACTTGAAGGAAAAGACAGGGCTGATGTTTCACCTGAATAGGGAGTCTAGAGCCAAAGGACAGAGTTTGAAAATATTGCGTTTCCATTTAGGTCCGCAATGAGGGGAAAGGTTTTTAAATCAGGGGATTTGTAAACCTTTGGAATTCTCTACCACAGAAATCTGTGGAAGCTCAGTCTTCGAGTATGTTTAAAGTAGAGACTGATAGATTTCTGATTACTAATGGCATGCAGGGTTATGGGCTGGCGTGGGTAATAGGCATTGAAGTGTTCAATCCCCATGATCATATTGAATGGTGGTGCACGTTCAATGGGCTGCACGGCCTCCTCCTGTTGTTATGTTCCTAAATAAAATGGACATCTGAGAGATCGATAGGCCCGATGTGCCAGACTGAATACTAGGGTAATACTGGTGCTAGTTAGCTATTTCTTTTGAGTTGCAACTGTTTAATTATGTTAAGCATTTATCAACAATTCTGTTCAAACTTTTGCACTTTTTCAAAGTCTGTACACCTTTGTTTAAACCTTTAGCTTTTCAATAAGTTCCTCTCAGAGTGTTGGTGACTTTCACTGCATTGTAAGTTACAAGTGTAAGCATCAGAATGATTTTCAGATGTACCATTGTGTTACACGAATTTGATGATGATTTCACAATAGGATAAAATTCACAGGATCAATGATACTTCAGGTTTGCCCAACATCATCCATAATACAAAAAAGATAGGAAGGATTATTAACTTATAAATGTTCAAGGGGTTTTTGACCAGAGAACTGTGATCATGTAGTATGTCCCTTACATCGGGACAAGCAACTGTGTATTTCTTTAAAAAATAGATTGAAGGATTGAGAAATAAGTAGCAAGAAGCCTGAAACACAAGTGTATTTTAGAGTAGATAAACTCAAGAAAGAGAGGAGGTATTGGATTCAGAAAGTAAGAAAATTAGTATCACTGAAAAAAGCCATATTTTATCAAGGAGATAGTAAGAACTGCAGATGCTGGAGTCAGAGATAACACAGTGTGGAGCTGGAGGAACACAGCAGGCCAGGCAGCATCAGAGGAGCAGAAAAGTTGAAATTTTGGGTCAGGACCCTTCTTCAGGCCCTTCTTTCTGAGGAAGGGTCCCAATCCAAAACGTCAACTTTCCTGCTCCTCTGATGCTGCCTGGCCTGCTGTGCTCCTCCAGCCCCATACGGTATTATCTATATTTTATCAAGGTTTTTGTTTTGAAATTAATGATGTTCTTGCCTTGTTTGTCATGAGATTGTTAAACTCTAGGCAAGTTCACTGCCAAGACATGTAGTATTGAGGCACCAAACAAGAAGCAGCTTTCACTAGATTCAAATAACCAGTGATGACAACTCCCGTGCTGAATTACTATGAAGTCAATGATGAAATCACCTTGCAGTGTGATGCCAAAGAGGCAGGACTTAGAGCAACACTTATGCAGTAATTACAACCATTGCATTTGCATCCAAGACATTAAAGTAAACTGAATGACACTACACCCAGATAGAAAAAGGCTGCCTAGCTATTGTTTTTGCTTATGAGCACTTGAATAAAGATCTTGTTTGGGAGAGACACAGTTACTATAAACAGAGAACCTGTCTGATGTGTATCACACTTCAAAGCATCTTTCTGAAACCACTTCCATTTGCTCCAAAGTGTCTGCATAGATCTGCATAAGGACCATATCAGCCAGTGTTGTGCTTGGAATGAAAATCAAGCTAAAGAGCTACTTACAACAAATGACATCCTGGAAAGGTCTAGGATGAAGCTTGGAGTAAACATCTTCATTTTCACAAGAAATGGTCACCATTGGCTACTATTTTGACTACTGGGAGTTAGACCAGTTGACATCAACTGCCACCAAAATAATTGTAGGGGGCCTGAAAGTGCATTTTTTTCATTAAGCTTTCAAGACATTGTGATGAGTGACAGTGGCTCTCATTCATGAGTGAAGAATTGAAGAATGCAGCCACCTCATAAAGGGTTGGGATATTCAGCAGCATACATCTTCCCCACACTATCCCTAGTCAAATGGAGAGAGAGAGAGAGAGCGAGGTCGTACTGAAAAATCACCAAAGAGATCATAAAGAAATTGAGCACATCCGGCATAAACTTGCACAAGGCAATCCTTGAGTGGAGAAAACCCTACTGAAGGCATTGGAAGTAGTTCAGTCCAAAAACTCATGTCACAACAAACCCAAAATACTCCTCCAATAACAAAATAAACGATTAAATCTAGAAGTAGAAATAGGCGTGAGTAATGAAATCAAGATGGAATGATAAAAAGTCATAATTCATTTTGATAAGTCTACTGAGTTATTGCCTTGAAAAGCCAGTCAGCTCACACAACAACTTGGGACATGGATAGAGCAGTTGTCACCTTGATCATATGCAGAGAGAACATGAACAACCATAGATGTGAACAATCACAGACATCAACATACACAACTGGAGAAGCTGTGCCTTCAATGCAGACAGTGGATCAGGAAGAAGTGATCTTACCACCTGCACAGAGTACAATCAGTCATCAGTCCCACAGGTCCGCCAACCACAGCACTCAGTGTGGGGATGACATTCCTCGAAGGAGGTCCATCGCCCTCGGAATGAGCTGATATCAAAGAAACAGCCAACAATGCATGTGTGTGTCATTAGGAAGCTGGCACAATTGAAAGACTATGTTTGCAAAAACTGTTGAAAAGTGGAACTGACTTGAGTCAAGACACCATTTTGTTAATGAATGCTAATTTTCTTTGGGACTATGATAATAGGGTAACTTTATAATTTGTAACTGTGAACAATAATGCATGTATTTTTTTTCTTTGGAAAAATGCAATTGTACCCTTAATGTATAAGTAGCTTGCAGCAATTATATAATCTCTATCTCTGCTTTAAGAACTTTCCTGAGCAGTCTATGAGAGCCATTAAAAACACATCACTTCAATCAGAGTTCAATGATATTGTTCAGAAGCAGAATGTGATACAGAATTAAGTGTTCTTAGAAGCCCATATTCTGTGTCATTGAAATTCTTCTGTGCTGTGAAAAAAATAGGATGGCCAATGTAAAATTTGCAAAAATATCAAAAATTATTGTCCCAGATATTACAAAATACTTCTAAATTACTCCCACTGTCAACACTGATATGCACTAACACCTTTCAGTAATCACTAAAAACTACAAGATTCTCAAGGAATTCCAAAACCTCAACATTAATATAACGAGATTTGGCAGCAAACTAACTGCATCAAAATTCTCATTGGATTGAAATTTTCACAGCAATTATTAACTGTAATGCCAGATGGGAATAAAATCAAAAATTAGTTTTTGCTCTTCAGAGCTTCCATTGATACTGGGTGAAGAAATTAAATGGCACCAAGTCAATTTAGTGATGTTTTTCATGATCTTACTTGTTAAAAATCCTTGGTAGTAATCCTAGTGAAAGGTTGAGCAATCTTATAACTTATTCCTTTACACTCTTTCATAACAAAGCAATGGGATGAAATTGATCGTGAGCATTAGGGAGTTGGTAGATCATATTAGTCATCAACTGATTCATTCTCATTGCAGTCAGCAAACTCAGTTTTGCCATTTTGCATTATTGCCACAAAAGATTTTCGGTCTCATTTCAGCTTCATTAGTAGTAATGGCACTCAAATATGATAGAGAAACATGGGCTCATCTAAACAGATAAAATCCAATTCTGATTAACAATTAATTTTACACCAAGTGTTGAAAAAGATGTTACCTCAGTCTTCATCCAAGAAGTAGAGTACAATGTTCCATACTTTCCTTTTTTATGTTATAAAAAACAAGCAGCTCAAATAGCGTCAAAACTAAATTGTAGTACTGTAAAACTGGTTATGATATGGATGCTAAAACAAATGGATATACTGTAAGGAATGGTGTTAATTGAGAAATCTAACAAACAAACAAACAAACTCCTTTTTACACAGCGCAGATTCATGGCTGCTAATACTTGCATTTTTTGCAAACTGAAGTGCAGATCAAAAGTGGAAGTCATCATAGCACAAACATGCCCACCTGCAATAAGATCCATCAAGTTTAAGAGCGCAAAGAAAATAATTTGTACCATATCAAGCAAACACAAAATAAATGCATTTAAATATAAAGGAATTTCATTAAGTGCTGCGCTGTGAAATTAGAAAAGTGATTGCATTTTTGCAAATCATTGACAGGAAATTTGAAGCAATTTTACAAACCTATAGACCAATGAGCCTGACATCAGTTATGGCAGGGATTTTGAAGGACAGGATTTACGCGTATTTGGAAAGGCAAGGACCGATTAGAGATAGTCAACATGGCTTTGTGCGTGGGAAGTCATGTCTCACTAACTTGATGGAGTTTTTGGAAGAAGTAACAAAGCAGATTGACATGATCTATATGGACTTCAGTAAGGCGTTTGCCAAGTTTCTGCATGGTAGACTGGTTAGCAAGGTTAGAACACATGGAATACAGGGACAACTAGCCTCTGGATACAGAACTGGCTTGAAGGTAGAAGACAGGGAGTAGTGGTGGAGGGTGACTTTTCAGACTGGAGGCCTGTGATCAGCGGTCTACCACGAGGATCAGTGCTGGATTCACTGCTTTTCATCATTTATATAAATAATTTGGATGTTAACATAGGAAGTATGGTTGGTAAGTTTGCAGGTGAAACCAAAATTAGAGGTGTAGTGGACAGCGAAGAAGGTTACCTCAGAGTACAATGGGATCAGATGGGCCAAAGGGCTGAGGAGTGGCAGATGGAGTTTAACTCAGATAAATGGGAGGTGCTGCATTTTGGTAAGGCAAATTATGGCAGGACTTGTACACTTAATGGTAAGGTCCTGGAGAGTGTTGCTGAAAAAAAGAGAGTTGGAGTGCAGGTTCATAGTTCCTTGAAAGTGGAGTGCCAGGTTGAGGTGATAGTGATGGCGGCATTTGGCATGCTTGCCTTTATTGGTCAGTGCTCTGAGTATAGGAGTTTGGAGGTCATGTGACTGTACAGGACATTGGTGAGGCCACTTTTGGAATACTGCATGAATTCTAGTCTCCCTGCCATAGGATGGATGTTGTGAAACTTGAAAGGGTTCAGAAAAGATTACAAGGATGTTGCCAGGGTTGGAGAGCTTAAGCTAAAGGGAAAGGCTGAATAGACTGTGGTTATTTTCCCTGAAGCATTGGAGGCTGAGGGGGTGACCTTACAGAGGTTTATAAAATCAAGAGGGGCATGAATAGGTCTTTTCCCTGTGGTGGGGGAGTCCAAAACTTGAGGGCATAGGTTTAAGGTGAGAGGGGAAAGATTTAAAATGGACCTAAGGGGCAACCTTTTCATGCAAAGGGCAGTTTGTGTATGGAATGAGCTGCCAAAGGAAGTGGTGGAGGCTGGTACAATTATGACATTTAAAAGGCATCTGTATGAGTATATGAATAGGAAGAGTTTAGAGGGACATGGGCCAAATGCTGGAAAATGGGGCTAGATTAATTTAGGACATCTGGTTAGCATGGACAATTTGGACCAAAGGGTCTGTTTCCATGCTGTACAGGTCTATGACTCTATGACTCTCAGTATATTCGAATTCAGTTGTGTCATAAGCACCAGCAAACAGTTATAGGCAGTTCACATTGGTGATGTGCTGAGTTTGCTGATGTGTCCTATTTGGTGCTCTGACATGTTTAGCATTAACTCACCAATCTACAGGTAGTTAATTTTTTTCAAGCAGCAATGCTGCCATTTTGTAATACGGCAAAGGTAATGATAGGCAATAAGACATTGCAAAAACAAAGGAGTAAGCTCTTACAAAGTAGTGTTTTGATTATACCAAGACAGCATTATTCATATTTTTGATTGGGTCAAGGTCCATTTAGCACCAAATAATTACCAGAACCATTGTTACCAGTATTCAAAATACTGTATGAATCCACACTTCACTAGCCCCATAAATCTTCCTGAAGTGCAAACACAGGGTGGAAAGGGATCATTTTCATCACACTTCAGATGTTCTTAACAAGATACAATGGGGCTAATTAGTACTATGTTCCCAATCTATCAATAAAAAAAATCTGTTGTTCTCAAATAAAGATCAAATTTTTGTGAACATTTCGCTCTGTAGAGTACACATTGCTTCAGCCATTTCATGTGCTAAAGCAGAAGAAACTATTTTAATTTTACTGTTACTGTCTTCACTGTTCATCTGAATTCAGTTTAGTTCTTGAGTTCTGTTTGAATCGCACAACACATATCAACATAGTGGGAATATTACCACCATATTCTGCAGGTTCACACATTATTCATACCTGACACAGCCTGGAATAAAGTTTCAATCGTCCTAGCAACATGCTTCATTTGTTATTCTACAGAATTTCAAAAACACAACTTCAAGATAATAAAAAAAAGAAGCCACGTTAAGCTCCAAGAGCCAGATCCATCATTCAAAGTGATAAGTACTCCAGGGTGCTTCAGCAGGGGTCTTTTGTTCTGCCCCAGCTGAAGGTCTAAAAGCTTGACAGCAAAGCCAAGATGAATAGTGAGGGAGGAGAGAAAACTCTTTATAGTCAGAAACATGACTGCTTCAATAAATAACATTTACCGAGCAAGACAAAATCTCTACTCTTCCCCATGCCCCAAATTTTACTCTTGCACGAATATTTAAACAAAGACATAAATATGACATTTCTGCAACTAATCAGAATATCCAATACAAACTATGCATTATTCTAACAGTATTATATTTAATTTTAGATATTTAAAGAATAGTAAAACAGAATAATTTGCGCACATGTAGTATTGATCGGATACACTGTTAAAATCTGTGATTCACTGAATATTTATAACTGCTGCTTTGAGTAATAGTTTGTGGACAGTTACACTCTTGTCTAGCTGGCCATATATTCCTGTTTTATACAAATGAGCAAAACTACTAATTTTCTTGGAGAAACAGACAGCATAATAGAATTTAGTCCAAATCATAGATAAAAATACTGTAATGAAAGGTAATTAAAAAAGAGAATTTAACTTATGGATGAGCCAGAATTTCTTTCGATTAACACGTGGAGTTTTGAACCATCTTTCTTTACTTCAATCAAAAACGCTGCTCCTTTGCTGTTTTCAAAAGGGGACTGAACTAAGTTGTACGAGCTCTGTGCTCTGTTCATCCCAGAGTTAGGTCTCAAAATCCTCATTTTCTCTACTCCCAATATCACTTATTTCCACAGTTGCAATATTGCTCACTCTTATATTTGCTTATTCTACCATTTCCAGAATTCTTAAAGCTTGTTTTTCCTCCAGACTTGACTTCTTCAATGCTCTTCTAAGTGGCTTTCCTGCTACAACACCAACTTGTCCTCAAATCTTCAGCCTACATTTTGAAACAGACCAACTCCTCCTTGCCTATCCTTTTGGTTTAAATTGGCTCCCTAAACCCCAATTTGAAATCCCAGTAAATGCTGATCAATAACTCCTACTGTGGCCCTGCCATCCTCTCCAACCTGCTCTAAATTTTGCCCTCCAGTGCCCTCTTTTATTCTTCCACTACCTGTCATTCCTCCGTCAGTGACAGAGCCTTCAGTGTTCTGGGCCTCATCTCTGGAAGTTCATCCACGAAACCATGTTTTTTCTCTCTCTGTATATACAAGTCTCTTCAACTGAGTCACCAGGCAAAACTAAAGAGCATATTTTTAAGGCGAGAGAAAGATTTAAAAGGGACCTGAGGGGTAACATTTTCACACAGACGGTGGTTTGGAATGAACTGCCAGGGCAAGTGGTGGTGCAGCGACAGTGACAACATTTAAAAGACATTTGGACAGGTACATGAATAGGGAAGGTTTAGAGGGATCTGGGCCAAATGCAGGCAAGTGGAACTTGTTTAGGTTGGGAAATTTGGTCAGCATGAATGAGTAGGACCAAAGGGTCTGTTCCATGCTGTATGAATCTATGACTCTATGACCGGGCACTTCTCAGAGTTGGCTACAATTGTTCAGTGCCTCCTCTTCCTGTGAAGCTTATATGAAGCACCAGAACTTTTTGTTTTGGAAGTACTATACAATAGTAAGTTACTGTTGTTTTTTTAATTCAATCCCTATAATAATCCAGTGGCCTTGACCACAAGGAGTCATATTCTTTTAGTGTATTCTCGGAAGGAGGTCTTGCAGCACAGAGATAAGGACATCATCACCAAGTCAGAAGTTCTGAGTTTGAATCCCAAACCAATACTTAGAAGATGTAACATGGCCAAAACACGTTAAATCCTTCCATCGTGTCTGATGGCAGGCAGTACGACCAGGATGTTTCCTAGTAAGCCATCTGTAGAGAGTAATGGCAAACCACTTCAGTACGTTGTCCACAAACGTGGACAAATCCAGCTGAAGTCGGCTGCCCACCCGTCAGAATTGAGGATGGGAGAAAAGACAGGCAAATGTAATATTTAAAGGGCCATTGGTGTTTAAATTTTCATTGGATAACGGAAGCAATTTCTCAGCCTCATTTCTGGAATTTCTTCCCTAAAATCATTTCTCGTCACTTTCTTTACCTGTTCACAAAAATGCATGCTGGTGTCTAGATTGATCCCTGATCTATGCTGAATTCATGGTTAGCCAGGCTAGCAACTGGAGTGATGTGCTGAGGTAGGGAGGGGGGGTGAAGGACAAATCAGCTACAATCCCTACCCCGGTCATTGCTTGCTTGGGCCTCTGTAGAAATGCTAAAGCTGACGCTCTGAGCAAGGACATGGTGGATTTGGCTGTGACTTCCTCCACTCTTCCTATAATCACAACTAAAAATGGCTCATAGCTTCATGACAGAAAAAGGAAGGCAAAGAATATTGGTGGGAGAAAGGAGGGGAAAGTTGAAGATAAAAGTAAAACTGTTAAAGCCTTTTTGCAGCACAACTGAAGCATTTCAAAAATAAGAAGACTTCTAACAAAATGTAAAATCCATTACATTGTGCAATAATTTATAAGCCAAAAGGTTTGTATGGCATGAGCAATGGTGAGAAAGGTGGAAAAATATGGAGAGAATGAAATTCAGATTCTCCATGTCAAGAAAAATTTTCCCTTCAAGCTTTTAATAGGAACTTCAGAATCTCGCCATTGAGTGGCAACTACCTGATTTCCATGCATTTGCATCTCACTAAATCACCAATCCACTTTAGTTGTATATCACTTTAAATTCTCATCCCCTCCATTGAGAAACCCAATGTGTAAATGAGAGCAGATGCGTGGTGGCTGCAATGAGATAAAATGCCCACCCCTGTCACCCCTGCTGCTTCTTCACAACAATGTCCCTGCATGCTCATTGGCCGCCATTCTCCTCAACCCTTCACCTGTGCAAGTCAGCATTGGGAAACCACCAGCCTAGCCACATCAGCATGATTGTTTTTGGACCAATTCTCAAACCACTTGAGTGCTTCAACACTTCATTTTGCAGCTCAAGAACAACTGCAATTTGCATGCTTCTGTCAAAATGCTCTGCAAACAGAGACATATACGCACATCATGCATCTATTCAGGATGCACCTTATGGCTCTAAGTGTGCTTTAAGTGCTCACTCACTTTGCTTTTATTTGGTGGCTGCCAGCGTCTGTCTACTTCACATTGCTTTCTTAGCACAAGCTCACTGACTTCAGTATTCTCTTACACACCTCCAAAGTCTGTGGCGTAGACTGTTTTCTCAGCAGGCAGGAGATTGAGAGGCAGCTTGTCACAGTGAGGTGCACTGAACAGTCAAAGTGGTAGATATATTTTTTGCGACACAGTGCTATAAAGCTAGAACACCGCAGTGTGAGGGCCACAGCAGCATCTGAAATGGTCGGCAGTTGAGCTTTACATTTGGTGCCAAAGACAGGAAAGCTGGGAGGTACAAGCAGCAGCAAGCATGCTGCCTACGTGGCTGCACAATTTCCGGAGAAAGGGACCTAAGAGCCGAGGTGCACCATTAATGAGTTGAAGAGTGGAAGATTGCATAAGAAAAGTTGCTCCAAGTCGTGGTAGATCAGTTGCCATGAATCTCACTCTGGTAAACATTTAAATGAAAATGGAAAAAAATCACACCCTTCCAACTTTTAAGCTTGAAAGCAGTCATGGCCCCATGGACTACTGGCCACCAACATTCCATCCAGGCCAAGCGATGAATGTGGACGTTTGGATTTTTAGCACCCATTAAGCTATTCTCCAAAATCTGTCAGCGCTCCTACTCCTACATACTGTTGAGCAATTCTCGCTGAAAGTACATCTGTCTGTGTTGGGTTTGGCCAAGTACAGGATAGACAGGATTGCTATTCCACCTCATTGCCTAATTGCTGCTCTCTTGACATTATGAGGTTTTAAATAATCTGGAAGTTTGTCTGCCACTGTACATTATCTTGCTGATACTTGCTTATTCCTACTTTTCAGAACTCCTTTCATATTTCTAATATGATGTCCAACAGCAACATGGCTGGTTAAGTGCTCCCAACTATATATCCAAGTAAAGGGCATGGTATCAAACAGTCAATCCATTAAATGCAATTTTGCAACCATCAGCATTTACAGTAACAGGAATCTTGAAGTTAAGTCTCATCTTTCAACAACATTTGGATTGGATCATAAAGTTGAGGCTTGCCTAAACCAGCTTAACATTTTCATTTAAAGTGTTTGCAGGATTTAAATCACATTAAATAAATTCCACCCAAGTATACTCTACTGGTATGGTTGCCAACCCTGATTGCCCAGGAGTCTCTGAGGATCAAAAATTAATCTCCCAGGCACAGAATAGATATCATAAAACCATAAAGGACTATTTATGGAATCAATTAATTGCACTTTTTAAACAAACAGCAAAGTTTTCTCCAAGTGGCACAGGTCAACATCTATAGTCATCATAATTTGTGTTAATGCTATTCAGTAGCATCAAGACTCTAATAACAACAGAAGCTGAGTCATGATCCTTCCTAGCACTTTCACAAATCAAGTCTGACCCTCCAGTACATGGTAAGGGAATACTGTATTGTTGCAGGAGCAATCTTCCAGATGAGACATTAAACTGAGGTCTCCTCAGGTTGACACAGAAGATCCCATATCATTATTTCCAAGAAGACTCACAAGTATAATAATGATATTGGAGGTAGTCCAGAGAAGGTTGACTATGTTCATTACAAGTATGGAGGGGCTGTTTTATGAGGAGAGATTGAGTAGATTGAGCCTGTACCCATTGGAATATAGAAGAATGAGAGGCAACCTTAATGAAACATGCAACATTCTTCGAGGACTTGACAGGTCAGAAGGTTGTTTTCCTTTGTGAAGAGTCGAGAGCCAGAGGGCATAGTCTTGGATAAGTGGCTGCACATTTAAGGCAGAGGTGAGGAAGAATTTCTTCTCTTGGGAGAATGACAGAATCTGAGGAATTCTTTACGGCAAGGGTCTGTTGAGGTTGGGTCATTAAGTATATTCAAGGCTGAGATAGATTTTTAATCAGTAAGACAATCATGGGTTATGGGGAAAAGGCAGGACAGTGGAGTTGAGGATTATCAGATCAGCCGTGATCTCATTATACAGCACAGCAGACACAATGAGCTCAATGGCCTACTTCTGCTCCTATGGCTTATGGTTTTCAAAGTAGGATATCTGCATGTCCTACTCAATATTTATCTTTCAGTCAAGAACACAATCGGCTCTTTATCACACTACTATTTTTGGAGTTTACTTCACTTATATTGGGTGCTGCTTTTCTACACTACAACAATGACTGCACTGGAAAAATGTATGCCATTAACTTTAAAGTGCTTTGAGATGTATGGTGTTCATGAGAAATTCTATATAAATAAAAGTCTTTTTTAAATGAGCAGGACCATAGATTAGTTAATTAGGGTTGCAAGTGAAAAGAACAAGTACTATATTAAGGAATAGACAACTATGTCAACCTGAACCACTGACATACCAATTGTACTAGGTACAATCTCTTCAAATCTCTTAATATTCTTTTTCTTTCAACTTTATTGATACATACTTAGTAATGAGATATGAGAAATGTAACAATTTAATTTTCTGCAAACATTGCCCATGGACCAATGAGCAAGTGTCTATCTCCGTAAATTATCATTGCAGTTTATTCTGGAGACAACTTTTGACTTTTATGAGGTAAAAGTTAAACAAGTTGTAAAGCTAATGAACAATGTGTAATTACTTTCCTGATGCTATCAGCCACCTCAATTCAACCTCCCATTCAAATAAATCTAACAACTCAGTTAATAAACTGTTGTCTTGAATTCAAAAGAAAGTTTCTCAGTCAAACAACTAATGCAATCTACTTTTCTAGTGATTTGCAAATAATGGAAATGCCCCATGCAGTTAGATCAGGATCGTAGATGCTCAGGATACTACATCATAGAAACAATATGATATTGCATATTGTCCGTGTGCACAGGGAACACAATGTTCACAAGATGACTGGAGAATAATCAATGCTCAGCCCCTAAATTTTCCTAGAGCCTGACCACTCAGAGTTAAGAAGATGGGCAAGTAAGGGAACTAACATGCACAACTCACTACAGGAAACGTGGATGCACTTCTGGAGAAGTGTGTACCAGAAGATGATGACCAATTATGCTGCTGCAGGGAATGCTTCAAATGCAGTGCAACCAGCATAAAAGAAGGTGGGCAGAATCATAGAATCCCTACAGTGTAGAAAGAGGTCATTTGGGCTATTGAATCTGCACCAACCCTCCAAACAGCATCCCACCCAGACCCAACCCCAGCCCCTTACCCTATCCTCATAACCCTCCATTTACCATGGCTAATCCACCTAGCCTACACATACCTTGACACTATGGGCAATTTAGCATGCTCAATCTACCTAAACTGCACATCTTTGGACTGTGGGAGGAAACCTGAGCATCTGGAGGAAATTTGCACAGACACAGGGAGAACATGCAAATGCCTCGCAGTCATCCAACAGTAAAATTGAACCTGGGTTCCTGGCACTATGAGGCAGCAGCGCTAACCAATGAGCTACTGTATTGTACTCTAAGTCGAGAAGTCATGATAGCAAATGGTTATGATCAAGTGCCATTACAGAAACATGGCTGCATAGTGACCAGGAGCGGGAACTGAATATTCAAGGAAATTTGATACTTAAGGAGAACAGACAAAAATTTGCTAAACAGAGGGACCTAGGTGTCCTTGTGCATGAATCACAGAAGATTGGTTTGCAGGTACAACAGGTAATTAAGAAGGCCAATGGGATTTTGTCCCTCATTGCCACAGAGATTGAGTTTAAAAGCAGGGAGGTTGTGTTGCAGCTGTAAAGGGTGCTGGTGAAGCCACCTGGAATACTGGAATTTTGGTCTCCTTACTTGAGAAAGGATGTACTGGCACTGAAGGGGGTTGCAGAGGAGATTCACCAGGTTGATTCCAGAGTTGAGAGGGTTGACTTATGAGGAGATACTGAGTAGACTGGGATTATAGTCATTGGAAGTTAGAAGAATGAGGGGGGATCATACAGAAACATATAAAATTATGAAGGGAATAGATAAGATAAAAGCAAGAAGGTTGTTTCCACTGGTGGATGAAACTAGAACAAGAGGACATAGCCTCAAAATTAGGGGGAGCAGATTTAGGACTGAATTGAGGAGGATGTCTTTATTCAAAGGGTTGTGAATCTGTGGAATTCCCTGCCCAGTGAAGTAGTTGAGTCATCCTCATTGAATGTTTTCAAAGCTAAGGTAGATAATTTTTTGAATAGTAAAGGAATTAAGTGTTATGGTAAGAGGGTGGGTAAGTGAACTGAGGCCACAAAAAGATCAACCATGATCGTATTGAATGGCGGAGCAGGCTCAAAGGGCCAGATGGCCAACTCCTGCTCCTGGTTCTTCTGTACTTACGTTCAGACAAGAAGGAAAAGGAGAGGGAGTTGTACTGATCATTCAAAATGGAATTAGTGCGTTACTAAGGGGATCTCAAATCAGAAGAACAATGTGTGGAATCTATTTGGGGTGGAACAAGGAAACAGCAAGGGGCAGCAAACATTCATTTGAAGTTACATATAAAATGTCAAATAGTAATAGTAGTTTGGGGCATTGTATAAATCAGGAGAGAAGCTTGTAGCATCCACAACACAAATATCATGCATGACTTCAATCTGCATATAGACTGGGTAAGCTAACTGAGCATTAACACTGTGGAGGATGAGTTTCTAAAGCATATTAGGGATGATTTTCTAGAGCAGTATGTTGAAAAGCTAACAAAATGACAGGCTCATTTGGATCTAGTATTATGTAATGATAAAGAACTCATTTATAATCATGCCATAAACAAACCTCTGGGGATGAGTCATAATACGGCAGAATTTTACATTATGTTTGAAAGTGGGATAGTCAGTCTGAAGCAAGGGTGTTAGATTTAATAAAGGGGAAGTATGAAAGAATGAGGCAGAAATTGGCTGAGCTGGATTGGCAAAATGCATTAAAAGGTATGACTGTACACAGGCAATGGACAGTCTTTGTTGAACTATTACATGGCTTGCAGGAAAAGTCCAAAAGCTCAAAAAAAAGGTTAATCAACTGTAACTGACAAGGGTTCAGGATTGTCTAAGATTAAAAGAAAAGGCATGTAAAGTTGCCAGAATTAGCACTAATTATGACGTTTGGGAATTTTTTAGAATACATTAAAGCAGAATCAAGAAACTAATATGGAAAGGAAGAATAAAACATGAATGCTATCGAGCAAAAAGCACAAAAAGACTTTAAAAACATCTACACATATTTAAAAAGGAAATATTGATTAAGATGAATGTGGGACCATTAAAAATTGAGTCAGGAGAATTTATAATGGGAAATACAGAAATAAGGAGAGAAGCTAAATGATTACTTTGTGTTTATTTTCACTGTAGTAGATTCAAGAAATCTCCAAGAATTAGAAATCCAAGTGACTAGGGAGCATGAGTAGTTGAAAGAAATGACTATTACTAAGAAGGTTATGCTGAGGAAGTGAATGGGGCTGGAAGATAAAAAGCCCTTGGGTCCTAATAGTCTACATCCTAGAATGTTGAAGGTGGCGGCTATTGAGGCAGTTAATACCCTGGTGATCACTTTCCAAAATTCCATTGGTTCTGGAATGATTCCTGCTGACTGGAAGTTAGCAAATGTCATCCCACAATTTAAAAAAGAAACACGAGGGACAACAGGCAACTACAGACCTATCAGGCTATATCAGTAACAAAAACAGACATTGCTGGAAAAGTTCAGCAGGTCTGGCTGCATCTGTAGAGAGAAATCAGAGTTAATGTTTTGGGTCAGAACTCAAACCTTTCTGAGGAAGGGTCACACGACCCGAAACGTTAACTGATTTATTTCCACAGATGCTGCTAGACCTGCTGAGCTTTTCCAGCAATCTCTACTTTTGTTTCTGATTTACACCATCAGCAGTTCTTCCGTTTTTTTTATTTAAGCTACATCAGTAGTAGGGAAATAACTAGAATCTATCATGGAGGACATGTTAAATGGATACTTAAATAAAAATGATCTAATTGTGGATAGAATTCACCCTGCAATTTGAGAGAGAGAAGCTTGAAGCAAATGTAACAGTATTACAACTGAATAATGGTAACTACAAAGATATACGGGAGGAGCTGGCCAGAGTTGATTGGAGGCACAGCCTCGCAGGAAACATGGTGAAGCAGCAATGGCAGGAGTTTCTGGTGGTAACTCAGGATACACAGCAGAAATTCATCCCAAGGAAGAAGTAAATACTAAGAAGAAGATAAAGCAACCACAGCTGACAATGGAAGCATAAAAGCCAAAGAAAAAGCATATAATGTGGTGACAATTAATGGGAAACCAGAGGATTGGGAAGCCTTTAAAAACCAGCAGAGGATAGTAATAAATGGGGAAAAATGAATTATGACAGTAAACTAACTGCAACAGCTTTTTTTAAATATATGAAAAGTAAGAATGAGGCAAGAGTGGACATTGGACCATTGGAAAATGAGGATGAAGCAGTACTGGGGATCAAAGAAATAGTAGAGGAACTGAATATGTACTTTGCATCAATATTCACAGTGGAAAACGCCACTGACATACCACAACTTCAACAGAGTCAGGGGGCAGAGGTGTATGTATTGGCCGTAACTAAGGAGAAGGTGCTAGGGAAGCTGAATGGTCTGAACGTGCATAAATCACCCAACCTGGATGGATTACATCCCAGAGTTCTGAAGGAGATAGCTGAGGAGATTGTAGAGGCATTGATGGTGATCTTTCAGAAATCACTGGAATCAAAGAAGGTATCAAAGGACTGGAAAATGACTAATGTAACATTCCTAATTGAGAAGGGCGGGAGGCAGAAGACAAAATTATAGGCCGGTTAGTATGACCTTGGTCAATGGTAAGGTTTGAAAGTCCATTATTAAGGATGAGATTGCAGAGTACTTGGAAGTGTGTGGTAAAACAGGGTTGAATCAGCACAGCTTCATCAAGGGGAAGTCTTGTCTGACAAATCTGTTAGAATTCTTTGAGGAAGAAATGAACAAGTTAGACAAAGGAGAGCCAGTTTACATGATCTATTTGGATTTCCAGAAGGCCTTTGGTAGGGTGCCACACAGAAGGCTGCTAAATAAGACATGAGCCCATAGTGTTAGGGGCAACGTGCTTGCATTGATACAGGATTGACTGACTGGCAGAAAGCAGAGAGTGGGATAAAGGGGTCTTGTTCAGGAAGGCAGCTTGTGACTAGCAGAGTTCCACAGGGGTCTGTGTTAGCACTACAACTATTCACACCACACATTAACAATCTGGATGAGGGAACAGACAGCAATGTTGGTATATTTGCAGATGACACAAAGACAGGTGGCGGGGACAGGTAGTACTGAGGTGGTGAGGAGGCTGCAGAAGAGCTTGGACCGGCTAGGAGAGTGGGCAAAGAAGTGGCAGATGAAATTCAATGTGGGAAAGTGAGAGGTTTTGCACTTTGGTAGGAAAAATAGAGGCATAGACTATTATCTAAATGGCGAATGGGTTCAGAAATCTGATGTACAAAAGGACTTAGGAGTTCCAGTTCAGGATTCTGTTAAGGTTAATGTGTAGGTTCAGTTGGCAGTTAAGAAACCAAATACAATGTTTGCATTCATTTTGAGAGGGCTAGAATCAAGGAGTGGGGTGTACTGTTGAGGCTGTATAAGGCTCTGATCAGAATGCTTTTTGAATATTGTGGACAATTTTGGGCCCCATATCTAAGAAAGGATGTGCCTTGGAGGGGATCCACAGGAAGTTTACAAGAATGATCCGAGGACTGAAAGCTTGTCATATAAGGAGCGGCTGAGGACTCTGGGCCTGTACTCGATGGAGTTTAGAAAGATGAGCATTGATCTCATTGAAACTCGTAGAATACGGAGAGAATACCTGAATAGAATGGACATCAAGAAGATGCTTCCACTAGTAGGAGAGACTAGGACCTGAGGACAAAGCCTCAGAGTGAAGGGATGACCGCAACTGAGATGAGAAGAACTTCTTCAGCCAGAGGGTTAATGAATCTGTAGAACTCATTGTATAGAAGGCAATAGAGGCCAAGTCACTGACTGTATTTAAGACAGAGATAGATAGGTGTTTGATTAGTAAGGGAGTCAAAGGGGAGAAGACAGGACAATGGGATTAAAAAAAACCTATCAGCCATGATCGAATGGTCGGGCAGATTTAAAGGGCCAAATGGCCTAATTCTGCTCCTATATCTATAGTCTTTGGTCTTACAGATTTGTGAATGGAAAATTGTGTTTGACAAACATGATGGAACTGGTTCTGTATTCTCTGGAGTTTAGAAGAATGCAAAGTGATTTAATTGAAACCGATAAAATACTTGAAGGGATAGAAAGGATAGATGCTAATAGGATATCCAAGTTAGGAAGTCTAGAACCAGTGGGCACAATTTAAAAAATAAGGGGGTACCATTTAGGATTAAGATAAGGGATTTTTTTAAAACTCAGAGTGTGAATCTTTGGAATTTTCTACCTCAGAGGGGTGTGGAAGTTGCCTTTGAGTGTATTTGAAGTAAAGGTTGATTGACTTCTGATTATTAGTGGAATTAAGAGTTATGGGAATAGTGTTGGGGAAAGACATTGGAGAGTTCAATCATCAACGATGAGGGTATGAGGGAATTTCATAGGCAATGTTGAAAATGGTATGGGTTTGTGGGGAAGGAGTGGGAAATAGAAGGAAAAATGGGACGGAGTGAGATGGGGATTCAAGACTAGAGTGAAGGGACTTAGGGAGAGAGCAGGATATAACCTGGTCCACAAGGCAAAGCGGGGAAGCAGCAGATCGGAGAATCTCTATGATTTCTCCAGAATTTAAAGCACAACTGTGTTTAGCTCATTATACAGTTTGTATCATGAGAAACAAGCCAAGAAGTCAGGGGATAATAATAAATGAATAAGTCAACTATGCACTCATTTTATATTTTCTTTTCTCCTCCTAGCCTCTGGAAAAAAACCAACATTTTCTTTAATAGAATTCAAGAACTTAAAACATATTGCTGAAAAACCTCTCAGAATCCTGTAAATTTATGAAATCCAGATTTATTTTGTACACTTCACCCACTCCCCCAAACTACAAGGAGTCTGTGCATCACTCTTAGCGAGAAAGTAGGCGTCAAATTCAGTCCAATTTGTTTATAAGTTACACTTTCAGTTTCTTGTCAACACCAATAATGTACGGGATCAAGTCCTGAAATAGCAAGTACTTCAATATGAACTCATTTGAAATTAGGCTGTTAAATCCTGTCTCATCTGTTTCAGAAAAATAAAACAACCACATTGTTGTTGCTGACAATCACTAACAACATTGCAGGGGCAATAAAGCCCGACTCGATCCTACCCATAACTCCATCAAACTGCCTGAAGCTCCTTCCAGCACGATGAAAACATAAGTCTTAAACAGGAAACTGTCTGATGTTCCTCCTCCTAGCCTAACAACATTGAAACCAGATGCATCACCCTTACCACTACTCCAACTGAGGTCAGCCAACTGAGCATATAACATGGTTGAGCCTGGAAGGTTATCCATTCATAGGATTTCTCACCCAACCAGACAGTGTATTTATTGAGTGGGCTTTTGGGTTGCTTCTGATATTAGTATTTTTGTAAAACATTTTGTCCTCCTCTTGTTGCTGTTCATATTTATCTTTAATCTCACAGTATTCTCTTCTGGATTAACCCTCCAATCCAATAACTACTATAGTTCATTAGACTCATTATTCTGTCTTATTGCTATCAGTCAAATTGCCTCTCGAACTGCAGGTCATATGGATAGAAAACTCAATTAAAATTCAAATCTACAGACTCTGCAATCACAATGTCTGAAATGCTTGTTGCACTTCTATTATTTTTTAAGGCAATGACTAATTTCAGATAATGGCAAAGAGGTCAAAGCTTGACTCCGAAGGTTGAGGAATCAATTAATACAGATCAATTGCATCTTTAAAGAGGATTACATTCAGTTGTAGTCACAACACTATGTTTGTAAGAATAGTGGAACACTATTGCTGGTGGAAGCAGAGATGAACAACAATTTCAAAAGGAAATTGAATTAGGTCCATTATGGTGAATAGTGTCATTTCCAGTTTTGATCTGGATGATTTTGTATATGGGGTCCAATTCTATGTGTTTGTTGATTGCATTACGGGTGGAGAACCATGTCTCTAGGAATTCCCGTGCATGCCTATGTTTGGCTTGGGCTACTATGGTTACGATGTCCCAGTTAAACTGATGGCCTTCATTGCCTGAGTGTACTGATACAAAGGAGAGTTCATCGTGCCGTTTTGCTGCTTGTTGATGTTCATGTATTCTGATGGCTACTTTCCTTCCTGTCTGTCTGATGTAATGCTTGTGACAGTCGTTGCTTGGTATTTTGTAAACCATGTTGGTTCTGCATGTTGTGGGAATAGGGTCTTTAATCCTTGTAAGTGTTTGTCGTAGAGTGACTGTGGGCTTGTGGGCCACCATGATTCCTAGTGGTCGTAGAAGTCTCGTTGTCAGTCCTGATATGTTCTTGATGTATGGCAGTGTGGCCAGTGTGTTAAGACGTACTGAGTCCTCTTGTCTGTTTAGTAGGCATCTGTGGGTGAAGTTGCAGGGATATCCGTTTATAGCAAGGATTTTGTATAGGTGCTCTTCCTCTTTCCCACGTAGTTCCAGGTTGTTGCAGTGTGTCCTGGCCTGTTTAAATTGTGTCCGAATGCAGCTTTGTTTGTGGGGTTTGGGGAGGTTGCTGTGGAAGTTGAGGATTTTTCACAGCAACCACTAAGAATCATGGTAGCAAACAAGCCCACAGCCATACTATGACAAACACTTACAAGGATTAAAGACCCTATTCCCACAACATGCAAAACCAACATAGTTTACAAAATAACATGCAACGACTGCCACAAACATTACATTGGACAGACAGGAAGGAAACTAGCCATCAGAATACATGAGCATCAACTAGCAGCAAATTGGCACGATGAACTCTCCTTAATACCAGTACACTCAGGCAATGAAGGCCATCAGTTTAACTGGGACACCGTAACCATAGTAGCCCCAGCCAAACATAAGACACGCACGGGAATTCCTAGAGTATGGTTCTCCACCCATAATGCAATCAACAAACACACAGAATTGGCCCCCATATATAAACCCATACAGATCTACTACAGAAATGACACTACTCACTGTCACAGACCAAACAGTATAAATTCCAAGGAGAGTAGAATAACATCACTTCATCAGAGGATCCACAGATGATGTCACCTAGCATGGTGATGAAACGTCTGAACGAGTACAAGCCAGCTCGGTGAGCAAATCAACAACCCGGCCCACAACCCGAGCTACAGATCTTTGCCAAAACTTTGAACACCTATGGGAAGATTGCATTTAGCCTTGGTTTTAGAACACCAGAGACTACTTTGAGACAGTTATGTGTTAAAATATGGAATATTGTGTTGAAATATGTTTACTGAATTGCAAAATTGTTTGAATAAACAAAGCTGTTTATATCACTGTCAAGGACAATGAGTTGTCAGACTATTTCCAGAGTCAGAACTTATTTCTCATTGCTCATTTATGCAATTTTGAAGAGTAAATTGACCAAAATACTATAACTCTACACTACACAAAGGTCGTAATGTCCAATATTTCCCATACTATGTTGGAATAAAAGGCAGAATGCAGCTGATAACCATCTATCTTAATATGGCAATAGAAGGTCATTTTGAGCGTCAAAGTTCAATGTATTAATCAGTGCTAAACTAGCCCATCTCAAACAAATAGTAAAATTTGTTAGCCATAAGTGTACGACCACTGAGCAGGGCCCATGGATATGGGTAGGAAAATCTGACCAAGATTAGTGCTCATTTTATCTAGAGATCCTGCAAGAGGTCTCCGGTAAAGTATAGATCCAGTTATGATACTCCAACCAGCCAATTAGTTGTGCAACATAAGAATAACTTGTATGTTAGAGGCAATACTCAAAAGCAACTTATTTCCATGAACTTCCCTCCTAGGAAGAAATCAATAGACAGAGATAGAAAGAGAAAAATTGACAGAAAATCTCATTTAAACAGTTAGCTTTTTAGAAAATCAAGCTGATATTATGTTTTGAATTTGCACCAATCCAGTGCTGTCCTAATTACACAACCACTCATGTTTTGAGTAGGAGATTTTCATTTCTTGAAAATAAACTGAGAAACTTCATTAAAGAGTAAACAGCCAATGTAAGAAATCACTCAGTTTTCAACAAGTGGGAATCATGAAGTAGTGATGATTAAGTCAGGGTAAATGAAAGTCCAGAACAATGGTGAAGGAAAGAAAGATTTGGAGGCTCAAGGAATTCTATCATTTTAAATTTCTGAGGATGAGAGATAATTGAGATGATTGGTCTGAATTTAATAATGAGCGGATAGATAACATATAAGATAATGCACAAATAGCCTCTGGAGCAAAAGTAGAGGAGCACTGCACACATATCAATAAGCTGCTGACAAACAAAAAACATGAAAAAGTAGATAGATGAAAGACTAGAATTTAGAGAATGATCACCCATCAAACAACTATTATCAACTTTTTAGTAATATATCATAACACAGAAGTTCATACGATTTATTTAGTTTGTATATACAGGTATTTAACTCAATTGATAAATACTGTAGTAGATAAACAGGATTCCAATAACTGAAACAAAGTTCCAACAATCCTGTTATTATCTACTTGAATAATATTCAGTAGTACTAATTCTTTTGCAATAAATTGTGTGAAATGAAATGAATATATACAATTTCCAATTATAATAAAAAAGGAACATTGTTAGACAAGGTTTCATGGTAAACGTACCTTCTGAACGATGAATACAGGTGTGTTGGTTGTCACTCAAAAAGAATCCTTCTTTACATTGACATTCATAACTACCCACCGTATTTACACAGGTCTGTTGGCAACCGCCATTGTTAAATACACACTCATCCACATCTAAAGGGAAAAAATATAGAATAATTTAAGCACCCATTTGCAATTTATTGAAAGCTCTGATTTAATAATACTGAATTAACTCCTGAATCTGAAATTAACTTTTCACCTGAAATTAATCATTGCCTTAAAAATAAAAGTGCAACAAACATTTCAGACATTGTGATTGCAGAGTTTGTAGATTTTAATTTTAATTGAATTTTCTATCCATATAACCTGCAGTTTTAGAGGCAATCTGACTGATAGCAATAAGACAGAATAATGAGTCTAATGAACTATAGTAGTTATTGGATTGGAGGGTTAATCCAGAAGAGAATACTGTGAGATTAAAGATAAATATGAACAGCAACAAGTGGAGGACAAAAAGTTTTACAAAAATACTAATATCAGAAGCAACCCAAAAGCCCATGCAAAAAATGCACTGTCTAATGGGGTGAGAAATCCTATGGATCGGTAAACTTCCAGGCTCAAACCATGTTTTACGCTCAGTTAGCTGACATTAGTTTATTAACAAGCAAAATAACACTTACATTTTTCTTACATACATTACTTACTTTACAAAAGAAGTTCATGTGTCCATATAACAAGTAAAAAAGTGATTCATAACCAATGTCTCTGTAGTGTTTGCTTTTGTAAATGTTGACAATACTATAACTAAGTACCAGTAGTTCTGTAATATACTTCATGATTAACCATGTTTCAAAACTATAAATTAAGATTATTTTCTTCTGGAATGGTTCAGTTAACTGAGGAAAATTCCTGCATTCTCAGTAATCCTCAAAACTGAGAGGCAATCTATAAACACAGTTCAATTAAGTTAATCTGAAGGTGAACTATATGAAACCAGACATCATTCTTACTGCCACAAATCCTTGATAAACTTAATGCAATGTTCATAATATCACCATATAAGGATTTAACATTTCATGATATTGTCCCGAACTAAGTCATGGAAATAATATTTATTACAGACATTCTCAATCTGTCTGCTCAGTTATGTTATGGCACACCTCTGGCACAGCTGGTGCTTGAAATCTAGTCCAGAGGCAGAGACACTACCACTGTGCCACAAGACTCCTTATAATGCTTGTCATTATAATTAACGGTGAAATCAATGAATAATAAAGTACAGCAACAATTGACAACTCTCAAATCAGTAACTATGTTACACTTAGAGCTGCTAATTCAAAGAAAAAGGCTGGAATTCATTAAGCAGATACTGAGTGGGACATCAAAATCTTTGGATCATTTGCTATGGTAAATATAGCAGTCTCGGGTTCACCATATGTTTTCATTTATACCAAAAACTTATTTCCCTCACTGACAAAAGCTGTTTGAATATACAGATAAATCAACTTCCTCTCTCATCTCCACCTTCAAAGCCCTTGGCCCCAACAAATTCCTTACCTTTTCTCTTTCCTAGTCATTGCTAGCCCTCAGCTTCACTCAGTAACATGTAATAGAATAATAGAGGTCTCACTCACCAGCTGAGGAACCAGCAAGAACCTAACATCACCTTTCTTTCAGAAAGGCTGCCAATTCAAGAACAATTCATGATGCTTAACTGCACAGCAAAGGACCATTCTCAAGAGCTGACAGCCAATCGGAGGAAGTGAGGTAGTTGCTGCTGCTAATATTACTCCCAATCAGGAAAATAGCAGGAAGGCAGCAATGTTCCTATCTACCACCCTCCTGCTAGTTAAATAACCCCACTGCCACACTCATCATGGGGAGGGCAGTAAATTCTGCCCAATTTCAAGTCAAGGGGTTACAGATATGACTATACTCAGTGCACCAATGGCAGAGGCCAAAACAGAAATTGCCAGAAAAACTCAGCAGGTCTGGCAGCATTTGTGAAGAGAAATCTGAGTTAGTGTTTTGGGTCGAGTGACCCTTCCTCAGAACCGCCAAAGGCAGATTTGGCTTGACCTCATCTGTAAGGTGTCTTTCACCAATAACTACCCATTAATCTGGAATCATCATGGAGAGAAAAGAAAACTCCAAATTCTTGATTTTCTTTATTAACCTCTTCCTCAAACCACTCTCCTCTGGTCCAATTTAGTCTCAGCTCTAAGGATTTCATGACCTTCCATAGAACCAAGACGAGAATGTTAGCCTAGAGGTTTGACAATGTCTATATATAGGCACACTGGACATGATTCTTGTGTCTTAATAGATAAACTCAAAATAGACCCCACATTGGATCTCAGCCCTTATTATCGTAGGCTTACCAAGCTGTGAACACCTGACTGGTGTCTCTGGACAGCTCAGCAAAGAAGAGACTGGGAACACTGAACGACTGTGATGCCAGAAGCAGCCTTTAGAAAATCCCTAAAAGGGACCAGGAGACAGGAGAAGTGACTGGGAGGGAGGACAGCGGAGTGACAAATAGAGTGAATAGCAGTTGTCAGGATCAGAATGGTGGGTAGCGAAAGAACAAAGATTAGCAAGTTTGGAATCTTGATCTCAATTACACTCTACTGCACTGCCCGAAATGGTGGTAGATTCAGAATCTCTCATAACATTTAAGAAGTATTTAGATGTGCACTTATAATACAAGGCATGCAAGGCTGTAGGCCAAATGCCAGAAAATGGGATTATAATAGGTATCCTCTGCAAGGGATCTTGTAGATGACACTGGTCCTGTTCATGGCGGGGAGTGGGTCTTTAGTTCGGGTGAGCAGTTGTCGTAGGGTTGATGTGGGCTTGTGTGCCACTCTGATGCCCAGCGGTCGTAGGAGTCTTGTGGTGAGTTCCCACGTGTTCCTGATGTAGGGTAGTGTGATGAGTGTGTCGGGGCGTGCAGTATCTTTCTGATGCTGTTCGTGTAGGCATCTTCTGACCCAGTGCTTTGGATATCCATTCCACTGGGTCAGAAGATGCCTACACGAACAGCATCAGAAAGATACTGCACGACCCGACACACTCATCACACTACCCTACATCAGGAACACGTGGGAACTCACCACAAGACTCCTACGACCGCTGGGCATCAGAGTGGCACACAAGCCCACATCAACCCTACGACAACTGCTCACCCGAACTAAAGACTCACTGCCCGCCATGAACAGGACCAATGTCATCTACAAGATCCCCAGCTGAGACTGCGAGAAACACTACATCGGACAAACAGGAAGGAAGCTAACAACAAGGGTACACGAACACCAACTGGCTACAAAAAGACACGACCAATACTCACTCATCTCAATCCACACGGACAAGGAGAACCACCACTTCGACTGGGACAACACCAAGATCCTGGGACAGGCTAGGCAGAGACAAGCACGAGGATTCCTGGAAGCATGGCACTCCACGAAGCATGCTATTAATAAACACATTGAACTCGACCCTACATACATTCCACTACGAGGGAAAGCTGGAAGTGAGGCAATCCATCTCAACGGACCCCACAGTTTAAAAACCAGGCGGGAAAACACACCGACGCTTCATCAGAGGCTGCACTGAGGATGTTACCAAGCATGGTAATGAAACGTCTGCGAAACAGAAAACCAGCTTAGCGAGCCAACCAACCTCAACAACCTCAACACCCACAACCTGAGCTACAAATCTATTCCAAAACCTTAAAATCTCAAAGTTTTTTAAAGTCATGTGCTATTTATTGGCAATACATTCCAAGCAAGGTCCAAAAAACCCCTCAAACAAACTCAGTGAGCAATGTACCTTAAATGAACTACTTCAGTCTTGATTAACCCAACTTATCCATTACACCTATTAAACAGGCACATGCATTCAGAAGAACAAATGGGAGGCAGAAGTTCAAGAAGTTGCGGCAGGGGACAAAACCTCATCTGAACACTTATCGTTCATCTATGCTTTCCAGGAAATCCTGTATCCTTTATTCTTAAACTGATGCAAACAGAAGAATGCACATGAGTTACTTTCCATTAAAAACATTTTTAGACATCCAACGCTCCCAGGAATTTAATAATAAGAGAGAGTCCAGATTTCTTTGTTAAGATTTAGCAATTTTTTACTGAAAGGTCACCAAATTCAAAAGCCACCTGAAGTCTAATGATGTTATCACATGAGTGGTATTGTCTGCTAACTGAATGATACCATTAAGCCAAAAAGACATTTGCCTGCAACACAAATGAGCAACATGATATACAAGTTTCAGTGTTAGGGAATGCCAGGTATGTAGACTATATTTTTCAACAACTGATGAACCCGGTATCAAAGAACATCTCCTTTTGACTGTACTCAGCCTATCCAGTCTATTTTTATAACTCAAACCCTCCATTCCTGGCAATATTCTGGTAAATCTTTTCTGAACCCTCTCCAATTCAATAATATCCTTCCTATAGCAAGGCGACAAGAATTAGACAGTGCTCCAAAAGTGGTCTCACCAATGTCCTGTACAACCTCAACATGATATCCCAAATCCGATATTCAATGGTCTCAGCACTGAAGGCAATCATGCTAAATGCCTTCTTAACTACCCTGTCTACCTCTGATACAACTTTCAAATAACTATATACCTGAAACCCTCGGTCTCTCTGTTCAACAACATTACCGAGGGCCCTACCATTAACTGTCTAAGTCCTGCTTTTGTTTCTATTACTCCATCAGCTACTCTTCAGCCCAATTAGTCAAGATAATCTTATATAATCTTCTTCACTGTCAACTTTTCGACCAATTTTAGTGTCATCTACAAACTTACAACAATGCATCCTAAATTCTCATCTAAATTTTTATGTAAATAATAAACAACAGTGGACCCAGCACCGATCCCTGTGGAACACCGCTGGTGACATGCCTCCATTCTGAAAAATAACCCTCCATCATCATTCTCTATCTCCTACTGTCAGCCAATTTTGTATCCAATTGGCAATCTCCCCAAATCCTACGTGATCTAACTTTACTAATCAGTCTACTATACAGAACCTTGGCCACAATTTTTGTTAGGTCTGCAAAGTTGGGAAAAATCCAGGTCTGCAAGCCTGAACTTTAAAAATGATTGGCCACACCTTCAGTATTCAGTCAATAGGACAGACGTCATTGGGGGTTGAGCCCAGTGACATGGGAAGAGCCTAGAAGCCTTCAGTTCCTGAAATGAGCTGAGCTGAAAGCCTGTGTCAGGGCTTCAGCACAGTATTCAAAGTTTAAAGATAAAGAATGAAACATAAAAATTCCCTCCTGCTATCACCTTCTAATTCCCCTGACTCTTCACACTCAATCCGTGCCAACCAATACTCCTGCACTCTCAGTTCTGAGGAAGGGTCACCGGACCCGAAAAATTAACTCTGTTTTCTCCTCCACAGATGCTGCCAGACCTGCTGAGCTTTTCCAGCAACTTTGTTTTTGTTCCTGCACTCTTAATCCCTGTAGTCCCTGGCACCCCCAAACCAATCTACCATCTTCCAAGACACCTCATTACCTAAATGTTCCCGGTCACCTTCATGGCCCTTCACAGCATCTATGCCAACTCATATCTCCCACCCGTTACCTTTTGTCCTTTCCATACCAGCTCATCTAATATCCAGTATAGCATAACTCAGGACACATCCTGACAGATATATTAGTTATGAGTCTATTGATGATGCCTATAAGACCATAAGACAAAGGAACAGAAGGTGACCATTTAGCTTATCAAGTCTGCTCCACCATTCAATGAGATTAAGGCTGATCTGTTAATCCTCAATTACACTGTCCTGCCACTTCCGCATAACCCTAATTTCCTTACCGATTAAAAAAATGTCTATCTCAGCCTTGAATACACTTAATAACCCAACCACTACAGCCCTCTCTGATAAACAATTCCACAGATTAACTACCTTCTGAGAAAAGAAATTCCTCCTAATCCCTGTTTTAAATGGGCAACCCTCTGCTCCCAGTCCTTCTTACAAGGGGAAAAAGGCTTCCCACATCTACCCTCTCCGTCCCCTAAGGATCTTGTGTTTCAATAAGGTCCCTCCCATTCTACTAAACACCAATGAGTATAGGCTCTACCTCTCTTCATAAACAGCCCCTTTTTTTATCCAGGATAAACCTACCAAACCTTTTCTGGACTGCCTCCAGTGTCAGTATATCTCTCCTTACATAACGGGCTCAAAACTGTTCACAGTACTAGAACTATCACTTGTATAGTTTTAGCATGTTGTCCCTATTTTTATATTCCATTCCCTTTAAAATAAAGACCAACATTCCATTTACCTTCTCAATACCTGCTGAACTTGTATGCCAGCTTTTTGTGATTTATGCATAAGATTCACAAATTCCTCTGATTTGTAGCTTTCTGTAATCTTTTCCCAGATAAATAATATTAATCTCCTCTATTCTTCCTGCCTAAGTGCATAACCTCATATTTTCCTACATTGTATTCCATCTGCCAAGTTTTCACCCAGTCACTTAATCTGTCTATATCTCTCTGCAAAGTCTGTGTATTACCTTCAGCACTTGCCTTCCCACCTATTTTTGTGTCATCTGCAAACTACATTCAATTTCTTCATCCAAGTCATTAATGTATGTTATAGATAACTGTGACCCCGGCACTGACCCCTGTGGCACTCCACAAGTCACAGGTTGCCATCCTGAAAATAACCCCCCATCCTAACTCTGTTATAGGATTGTTAGTCAATCCTCTATCTATGCTAATATACTACCTCCAACAAATTGGGCCCTTATGTTTTAAGCAGCCTAATGTGCGACAATCTGAAAAATGCCATCTGAAAATCCAAATTTATTACACCCACCGCTTCCCTTTTATCTACCGTGCTTGTTACAGCCACAAGGAAGTCAAATAAGTTTGTTAGGCATGACCTCCACTTCACAAAGCCACGCTGACTCATATTTTGCATTTCTCTGTTATTACAGCCTATATACTGGACTTTTAACATTTTCCCAATAACAGACATTAAGATAACTGGATTAGAGTTACGTTTTTTTTATGGCACTCCTTCCCTTTATAAATGAAGGTATTAGGGCCACAGTTTTCCAATTTTCTGCACCTCTTTCAAAATATAAGGATTCTTGGAAGGTTACTGCACATGCATCCACCATTTCTGTAGCTACTTCTTTTAATATCCTAGGATGCATCCCATCAAGTACAGAGGAGTTATGGCTTTCCCTAGCACATTTCCTCCAGTGATAGTTACAGTATTTATTTCCTCTGCTCCTTTAGTCCCTTGAATACTTTATATTTTAGAATGCTATTAATGTCCTCAACCATGAAGACTGATACAAAGTATTTATTCAAACCTCTGCCCTTTCCTGGTTCACCATTATTATTCCCCAGCCTTGTTCTCTGAGGAGAAAATGTTAATTTTGGCCCCTCTCTTCCTTTTTATATACTTAAACCTCTTGCTATCCGGCTTGGTATTACTTGCAAGTTTACCTTCAAAGTTCACCTTCTACATCTTTATTTTGTTTTGGTTGTTTTCTTTTCGTTTTTAAAACTTTCTCAATCATTTGGCTTGTCACTAACCTTTACAACATTTATTAAAACTAAAATACACTCCATTAATAAAAAAAAATTCAAATGCAGGATGTCCTCACTTAAAGTTGGTGTTGCATTCCTGAAAATAATGACATTATGTGAAAAGATTTTAAGTGAAACATCAACTCCCATAGGAAATCATGTTCAAACTGGAGTTAGGTTCCATGGTGCTTTCCTTAAGTGAAAAACATTAAAATGTATATTTGTACCACCTGCAATTTAAATGGCTGAACTTCTACATTGGCAAATTAAATAACTTTCAAATTAAAATACATTTAAAAATATAAAAGTAATGTAACATCGTACAATCTGTTAGATTAACCAAACTCCATCTAGTGGCAGAAGTTGGACAATGCAACAGGACACATGGGCTCCCTTCCCCCTCCCCCATTTCTGAAGAAGGGTCCTGACCCAAAACATCAACTTTCATACTCCTCTGATGCTACCTGGCCTGCTGCGTTCCTCTGCTCCACACTATTATCACAGACAGCATTACCTGCATTCACTGACTTATGCCATTAGATGGAGTGCAGGACTTCTGATCAAATTAGTGACACAAAGTGTTAACAATGAAGAGAAGATCAGAATCCTAAAGGGATGGATGTGAATGATACCTGAAGGTGGGGGACAGAATGAGGCTTGACTGGAGTTGGGGGTGGGGGTGGGGGGGAAATGGAAATGAGACTTGGAGGGAGAAGAGGCCCATGGTTGGAGCGAGCTGGGAGCTATGGCTTGGAAGAGACATGGTCAGAAGAAAAGGCTGGGCAATACCAGGCAAGCTGACAGGCAAAACTGGGAAACAAGGCCCAGAGGGAAGCAATGCCTTTTAGGGGATGATGCCTAAGATTCAGCCAGTGCCTCACTGGATGCTAATTTGCAACAGTGGTTGATACAGTCACTGATGCTCAAACATAGACTGTTGCACAAAATAACAAAAAAGGACTCAAAGAATAAATGACATTAAAAGAAAATAATGTTAAGTGGGATAATGTCAAATGAGGAATACCTGTATGTTGAAATTGCTTCAACTAATGTCTTATGAAAACAAACAACTAATTCAAGGTTTAATTCCTTGAGTTAATGGATATTTCATTTCAATAAGCCATTGGAATCGTCCATCAATAGACAGGCACCCCATTGTGAGAATAATTGTTTGGAAAGTCAGCTATGCAGCACAAATCCTGTAATAGCTTTATGTGGACAGCACTCTGAAATATCTAGCAATTTTTTTAAACTTAATTTTTTTAGTTAAGTTTCTTGACAACTGCACAAATCCCAATAGATTCATGCACTTTGTACGCATAAGCATGCCATTTTGTAATTCTAAAGGGTGCCATATCTCCACCAAAGATGCCCTGGGACCAGATCCAAAGGCATACTTTAGCTCTCCAAAAGGGGAGAAATGTATAACTTTCTTCCAACCCTCACCACTCACCCACATGCTCCATGCTCCACCAATGATCTCTCATACTCCCGTATGTCCAACCTACCCCTTATACCTCTATATATCACGTGTACCCCACATACCCCTTTAACAACCTAGTGTGTCCTTCTACCCACCATCCATTTCCCCTTCAACTACCATGCCGACTCAGTCTCAAGTACCCATGCACAAGGGATAAAAAATGTAGTTCTATTACTTGAACTTTTTTCGGCAGCCTACATTCCATTGGGAAAGGCATTCTTATTCAAAAAATGCATATTTTGAAACTTTATCACACTTTCTGATTAAACAACACGTTCTCTAGCATCGGCAGTTCCTACCAAAACTTGGCTCTTCTGGACATTTTTTGACAGATGGCCATCTGTTGACAGGTGTTAAGAAGTTAGACAGTTCCAAGGGGTTTACACATCAAACACTTTTGTTCCTGCTGTGGACCAGCACCAACCTCTAATGGCTTCTGAACAGTGTGGACATGAAGTGGTCATAGCTGAAGATAGCCCTAGATGCAATGGATGTACAGGATCCTAAGAGTCTATCATCCTCAAAGCCATTTTTTCCAGATGAGCAAGGCACAGTGTTGCTGCAAACAACAGATATCCCAGGACCCATCACAAAATTATGACATCTGCTGGCTGCTGGGCTGGTCACTGTTATGATCTGAATGGCTGGGTAGCTATCCTACCAGTGGCCATCATGGTGACAGCTGCACTAAACTTTAATGCAACTGGCTGTTTCCAAGGACCCACTGGAAACCTGTGCGGGAGCTCTCAATTCCCAACTCAAAAATGCATTAAGGCTGTTACTGATGCAACTTATGGCATAGCGCACACATCATCTTTTTTCTGGTGACAAGGTCAGTGCTACAGCCCAGGCACTATAGGACTTATCAACATAGACTTCACCCAGGTTCAAGGGGCTTTTGACAGTACACGTCACATTGAGAGTACCATATCATAACACAGCAGACTTCAACAGAAAAGTATTCCATTTCATTAATGTACAAATCATCTGTGATCATTGGTACCACATCTTTAAAGCCTTTGCCAGGTACCAAGGAAGCTGCAATGATGCCTTCATCGTTGAGAGCACTCACATTTCTGCGGAAGGGTGTGAGGAAGGGTCACCGGACCTGAAACGTTAACTCTGATTTTTTTCTTCAGATGCTGCCAGACCTGCTGAGCTTTTCCAGCAACTTCTGTTTTTTTTATGACTCACATTTCTGCTTTGCTTCAAGGGCTGGATGCCTTACAAAGACAGTTACTGATAGACAACAGCAAACATCTGTAACCAAGGCTGAAGATTTCATCATGCACCCCCGGACTGCAGTCAAATGTAGATACAATGTTGCTTCCACCCAGGCCATTGTGGATCAGATGATAGGCCTCCTGAAGAATGGATAGGCTGGGAATGCCTTGAAACACACTTCAGATAGAGGGCACTGCAAAATCCTTGTATGCAGGACTCTTCGCAACTGGAGAAGACAATGAGGGGATATGATGGATGCCAAATAGTTAGGAAAGTGGCAGCAGTCTTCTGTGGAGGAAGATGAAGATATTGAGCAAGAAGAACATCACTTTCAGCGTGAGGGTGCACTGTGGTATCAGGTGCAATAAGCCAGATATGACTTAATTGACACTCACTTATAATAAATGTGACCTGGGTGCAGCGATTTCTAGTTGACTGTCAATTTTTTGCAACTCAAAATGCAAACATCCCATTTTTTTTGCTTGCTTTTTTTCCTTTTGCTGTTGTTCAATAAAAGTGAATATTCTCAACCATTTGAAGGCTTCCCAGCTTGCACTGTTTCACTAGGCCAGCACGGTGGCTCAATAGTCAGTGGTTAGCACTGCTGCCTCTCAGCGCCAGGGACTCAGGTTCAATTTCACCCTCGGGCGACTGTCTATGTGGAGTTTGAACATTCTCCCCGTGTCTGCATGGGTTTCCTCCAGGTACTCCAGTTTCCTCCCACAGTCCAAGATGTGCAGGCTAAGTGGATTGGCCATGCTAAATTGCCCATAGTGTTCAGGGATGTGTAGATTAGGTGGGTTATTAGGGGGATGGGTCTGGGTGGAATGCTCTGAGGGTCGATGTGGACTTGTTGGGCTGAAGGGCCTGTTCCCACACTGTAGGGATTCTATGACCTATCTGTGAACAATGATGATGGTAATGACTGGGGGATATGATGACCAAGTAGTATTACAGCTGGACTATTAAGCCAGAGATCCAGCTTTGAATCCTGCCATGGCAGATGATGGCACTTGAATTCGATTACAATCTGAAATTAAGAGCCTAATGATGACCATAAATCCATTACCTACTGTAGGAAAAGCCCATCTGGTTCACGAACACCATTTAGGGAAGAAAACTGTCATCCTCCCCATTCTGGCCTGCATGTGAGTCCAGACCCATTGCAATGGGGTTAATTCTTAACTACCCTCGGGGCAATTAAGGATGGGAATAAATGCTAGCCCATATCCGTGAATGAAAAAGAATAACAAGATGTTATGCTATTCACTAGGGAGCTGTAGCTTTCCGTTAGATGGCATTTGAAGAGGTAGCCTTCGTGACTTGATTCCTGTAGCTGTGGTTACAATAGGTGTTGCTCAGACAGGTGATAATGTAAAACAGCAACACAATTAAGAATGCATACTTGTATGTGCAATGAAGTGTCACCCATGGCAACTAGTGCCTTCAGAAACTTTTCTTTTTCATTTCCTCCCACAATGTGCACTGTGAAGGTAGTTCCTGGCTGCGACAGAACTTACCTGGTGCACAGCCGGCCTTTAAATACAACGTGGGTGCCAGCAATCCCACAAGGTTCTAGCAGGGGCGAGTACTTCCTCTGTTGGTGAGCAGCTGATAACACAAGTAGAGTGCCTTAGAGGGGTGGTGCATATGTCATGAGGTGAACAGAGTAAAACTGCATGAGAAAATTCATTAGGGTTCATGGAGAAAAGCTCTCCATGAAAATCACTGAAGCTGATACTTAACTAATTTTTTGCTAAATTCAGCCTATCATATACTGTACCTCAGCGGCTCATCTATGTATTAATCCATCTTATCAGTACATGTTGTTCACAAGTATTATAATAGACCACCACATTCACTGTGTTCTTTTCCATTGTGCTGCCTCAATGTTATTAGGAGAGTGACACAAAGAATCAAGATTTAATGGACAATATAGGCTGATTGCCCAGTGCTGAAAGGAGGGTGCGGGAGGGTAGCCTAGCCATCATTTATCTCTCAACCAATGAGCCAAGGAAATTGATTAACTATTCACTTATTGCACTAGCTCGTGCTTCCTACATCCACACCCATCTGGTGTCAGTTGCATGGGGATATTGGATAAGTACAATTTGTAAAGACCAACAACTTACTGGGTTATTTTAAATGCCTTCCTTGCTCAGTCCTTTGAGTATAGGCATTGGTAAATCATGTTTGAGGTTGTACAGGACATTGGTAAGGCCTCTGTCGGAATACTGTGTCCAGTTCTTGTCACTCAGTTATGGGAAGGGTATTATCAAACTGGAGAGGGTTCAGAAGCGATTTACCAGGATGTTGCCGGGTATACAAGGTGCAGGGCTGGATGAACACAGCAGGCCAAGCAGCATCATAGGAGCAGAGAGGCTGACGTTTCGGGCCTAGACCCTTCATCAGAAAAGGGTATGCCGGGTATGGAAGGTTTGAGTTATAAAGAATGACTGAATCGGCTGGGACTTTTACACTGGAGCGTAGGAGGTTGAGAGGAGGATAGAGAAGTTTATAAGATAATGAGGGTTATAGATAGAGTTAATCATAGTTAGCAGTTCCCTAAGATGGGGGACTTCAAGACTAGGGGGCACATTTTTCAAGGTGAGAGGAGAGAGATTTAGAAAAGTCATGAGGGACAATTTTTTTTTACACAGAGGGTGGCTCGAATGTGGAATGAACTTCCAGAGGAAGTGGTAGATGCGGGTACAATTACAATGTATAAAAGTCATTTGGATAAGTACATAAATAGGAAGGGTTTGGAAGAATATGGGCCAAGAGCAGGCAGGTGGTACTAGGTAAGTTTGGGATCATGGTCAGCATGGACTGGTTGGACTGAAGAGTCTGTTTCCGTGAAGTGGCTCTCATGTAGACAATATATCTTCAGCACTGCATACTCCAATCATGTCAAGGCTGCTGGTGCTGAACCTCTGTGCAACAATGATTTCTGCAAATTCTCTCTACCTAATTACACAACATCCTGAGGTCCAATCAAGGGAATTGCTTAAAGTTGTAAATCAGCAACCTGATCATTCCTTACTTTGCACTGTGGGATTTGCTGCAAAGCCACATATTGCTTGGTATACTGCAGTGCAGCCAACCACCCATGTGTTTCTGCCAGCTTCAGATAGGGAAATCCTCTGTACCCAGCCACATCTTGAACAGGATGTAACTGAGACTGAAGTGTGTACTACAGATGATCCTACTTAAATGACAACCTTTTCTGTAAAAAAGATGACAACAGTTCAGAATCCCTAGGAACAGCAGGAGAAGCACACATTCTCCATGCAGCCAGCAGCAATCCATCTGCCATGGCCACCTGCTCCTCTCATTGATGACCTATGACTCATCTGTGACTAAGATAGCAAGATCATTCTTTTTACCCTCTGGGGCTGCTGTAGCTGTGCCATGCTTAATGCAAGTGCTGAGAATGACACACAGTCCTGTGAGATGCTGTCTGTCCTGAGGACACAACTTTCCCACTTTAATACTTCTGTGGAGCTACATGTGTGAGTTATGTATGACAGTTTATAACTTCTTACATATTAACCATTCAAGTAGCTGTTTTACTCATGCCAGGTCCACTGACATTAAGAATAGTTATTAGACTTGAAACATTAATCCCGTTTCTCTCTCCACAAACGCTGCCAGACCTGCTGAATTTCTCCAGCACTTGCTGTTTTATTTCAGATCTCCAGCATCCACAGTATTTTGCTCTTATACTAAACAAATATAGCTCAGGACAAAAGACTTCACAGATGGCTTTGAAAAGAGAATTGGATAAGTATCTTTCAGGGGTACAGGTAAAAGGTGGAGTGGCACTAGTTAAGTTGCTCTCCTAGAAAGTTTCCATCAATATGATGATCTGAATACCCTCCTCCTGCACTATAATTATCATATGACTGTTCTGGTCTCCATATTTTAAATTGGACACAGAGGCACTGGAGAAGCTGCAGAGAAGATTTACTTGGGCGATACCAGAACTGAGATGGGACACTTATCAGGAAAGGCTAAACAGATCAGTGTCACTTTCCTTAAACGTGTCTGAAGGATAACATCATAAAGGTTTTTAAAACAATGAAAGACATTAGGTAGATGTACAGCAGTCATTTTCAATTGCAGGGGCACCAAATTATGGGGCATGAATAATAAGGTAGCTAGCAATAAATTTAAATTCAATCCGTAATTCTTTGCCTAGAGTGGTAAAAATGTGGCATTCAGAATCACAAACAACAGTCAAAGTTAACAGGAATGGGAGGAGATGTCTGTGAGGCATAAATGTCCCTGTAGCCCATCTGTGTTATTTCTATCCTGAAGACTCTGTAATTCTATGACATTCTACAGAAAGCCTTGTTGAACAAATACAGATAGCTATATTTTAGCCTTAACTTACTAAGTTCTTTCAGGTCAGCCAATCTCTTCTTGATCCATATCGACATCCTCAGATTCTAGACTGAGAATTTACTCATTTCTCATTATTACTTTTCTCTCCCATGTTTGTTAGCCTAATTGGTATTGGAGCGGGTGCCCTTCTATATCATCCAATCAACTCTTTGTCTCTTTAGCTGTAAAAATTAACCAACTGCACATGCACAATCATTTCAGGAGGCAGTGGTACAGTGGTAATCTGAACTACCAGGCTAATCCTCTGGCATAAAGGTTCAAATCCTGCCATGGCAGATGATGAAATTTGAATTCAATAAAAATCTGGAATTTAGTCCGGTCTAATGGTGACCATGTAACTATTGTTGATTGTCGTAAAATCCCACCTGGTTCACTTTAAGAAGGAAATCTGCCATCCTTACCTGGATAACCTGTGTCTCTAGACCTACAGAAATGTGGTTGACTCTTGACTGCCCTTTGGGCATTAAATGCTGGCCCAGCCAGCAACGCCTCATCCTATGAATGAGTTTTTTCAAAAAATTAAATGGTTCAGTAAAATCACACCCTGTGCTTCTTTGTGAAAACATGAAGACTTTAAATGCCTTAACAGCACTGCACCCCTACTCTAGTCAGATCCTTTGGTCATTGCCTGGAATATCTGGAGGTACACTGCCTCTATGGTTTCACAATTTAATTGTAGAATATTGCATGGCACAAAGCTATATAGATCTGGAATCTCCAGTGTTCTGTTTGTGCTCTGCATTGAGTTATACAGTCGTTGATTCAACAGCACAAAATCTATAACCATCTGTGACAGCTTCACTGTTAGAAGACTGGCACAATGGCTCAATGGTTAGCACTGCTGCCCCAAGTTGCCAGGGACCTAGGTTTGATGCCAGCCTCAGATGAATATCCATGTGGAATGTGTATGTTCTCCGTGTCTGCATGGCTTTCCACCGGATGCTCCGGGTTCCTCCCACAGTTTAAAGATGTGCAGGTTAGATGGAATGGCCATGTTAAATTACCCTGTAGTGTCTGGGTTAGGGGGATTAGTTATAGAGTTATAGAGCTTAGAAATGGCCCCTTCGGCCCAACTCATCCATGCTGACCAGGTTTCCTTAATGGAACTACTGCCATTTGCCTGTGTTTGGTCTATATCTCTTTAAACCTGTCCAATTCGTGTACCCATCCAAATGTCTTTCAAATGCTGTAATTGTACCCGCCTCCACCTCCACCACCTTCTCCGGCAGCTCATTCCATATACACAGCACCCTCTGCATGGAAAAGTTGCCTTTCAGGACCATTTTAAATATTTCTGCTCTCACCTTGAACCTATGTCCTCTTTTTTTGGACTCTCCTACCCTGGGGAAAACACCTTGGCAATTCACTTTACTTGTGCCCCTCATGATTTTATAAACCTGTATAAGGTTACCCCTCAGGCTCCTAGGGAAGAAAAGTCCCAGCCTATCCAGCCTCTCCTTATAACTCAAAACCTTCCACTCTTGGCAAAATCCTTGTAAATTTTTTTTGCATCCTTTCCAGTTTAATGACATCCTTTCTATAGCAAGGCAACCAGAATTGTATGCAGTACTCCAAATGTGGCCTTACTGATGCCTTGTACAGCTGCAACATGACATCCCAAAACCTGTACGCAATTCTTTGAACAATGAAGGCAAGCGTGCCAAATGCCTTCTTCACCACCCTGTTTACCTGTGATGTCACTTTCAAGGAATTATGTATCTGCACTCCCAGGTCGCTCTGTTCAACAACATTCCCTAAGAGTCCTACCATTAACTGTGCAAGTCCTGCCCTGGTTTGGCTTGCCAAAATGGAACATCTCGCATTTACCTCAATTGAACTCCATCTGCCATTTCTTAGCCCACTGGTCGAGTTGATCAAGATCCCACTGTACTCTTAGATAACCTTCTTCACCGTCCACTATACTACCAATTTTGGTGTCATCTGCAAACTTACTAACCACGCTTCCTATATTCTCATACAAATCATTTATGTAAATGACTAATAACAGTGGACCCAGCTTATTTTATGCAGCTTCCTGGGCCAATGGCCGTAGTGTTAAGTCATACTTAGATGCTCAAGCACATAATCCAGGCTGACACTTCAGTCCAATCAGGTAAGGGTAAAGTCTCCACAGTTGCAGAGGATCACTCTCTCATTAGAGAGAGGGAGATGATGGTTTAACCTAACCAGGTCTCAGGTGAGGTGAAAGGTTAAAAGGAGAGTCCTTCATCAGTGCAGAGATTGAACCCACACTATTGGTCTCACTTAGCTTCAGCAAACCAGCCATTCTGCCAACTGAGCTAACATACCTTCTCAGTCCACTGCTGTCTTGGGAAGAGGTGTACTGTGGATTAGGGCCCTGTCTCCCCTCTCAGATACACATTAAGTAACCATATTACTCTACCAAGGGGAGTTCCACGCTTGCCGTCCTGGCCTACGTTTCTTCCTCAAACAAAATAGGGACAAGTTTCTGGACTATAAGTGAGTGTTTTACAGCTGGCTGCCAACTTGGAAGCCAAAGAGAGGAGACTGCAACTGAAAGCTATTGTAAAGTGTTGTGCCTCCTTTCAGTTACTAAGTAGACAGTGGTACATTATGAGATTCACACAAACTTTGGTTACGCAAGATCAATCAGCTCATGGAGATGGAACTCAATTCTGGCAAAAGGTGATGGATGAATGTCCTGACTAAATGGTTTTCCAACCCTTAAAGTATTGCGGAGTTATGGGTATAGGGTGCAGGGCTGAGTCTGGGTGGGTTGCTCTTTGGAGGGTCACTGCAGACTCACTGGGCCAAATGGCTTAATTACTTGCTGTATCAGCTATGATTGTACTAGGATATTCAGATCTCTCTGCGTTCCACAGTTGTGTAATCTCTGACCGTTTAAATACCCTTCTTTCTTATTTTTCCTGCCAACATGGATAAATTCACATTTTCTCACATCAACTCCATTTGCCGGATGTTTGCCCATTCACTTAACCTACATATATCTCTTTGTAGCTTCCTTATGTCCTCTTCAAAGCTTAATTTCCTACATATCTTTGAGTTTTTAGCAAATACAGCAACTCTACTTTTGGTTCCTTCACCAAAGTATTTAAATGAAACTGTCAAAAATTGAGGCCCCAGTATTGATCCCTGTGACACACCATTTGTTACAACTTGCCAAACAGAAAATAACCTATTCATGCATACTTTGTTTCCTATTAGGTAGCCAATCTTCCATTCATGTCAAAATATTACCTCAGTTCTATTTTCTGTAATAACCTTCAATGTGGTAAGTTATTAAATATCTGTGAAATCTAAGTGTAGTAAATCCACCAGCCCCCCCTTTATCCACAGTACATTATTTGTTCAAACAACTCCAATAAGTTGGTCAGATATAATTTCTCCTTCATAAAACTAAGTTTTTTTTTCTACTCATTTTGTGGGATGTGGGCGTCACTGGCTGGCCAGCATTTCTTGCCCACCCTAGTTGCCTTTGAGAAGGTGGTGGTGAGCTGCCTTCTTGAATCGCTGCATTCCTCCTGCTATGGGTTGACCCACAATGCTATTAGGGAGGGAATTCCAGGATTTTGACCCAGCAACAGTGAAGGAACAGCAATATATTTCCAAGTCAGGATGGTGAGTGACTTGGAGGGGAATTTGGAGGTGGTGGTGTTCCCATATATCTGCTGCCCTTGTCCTTCTAGATGGAAGTGGTCGTGGGATTGGAGGGTCCTGGCTGAGGATCTTTGATGAATTTCTGCAGTGCACCTTATAGATAGTACACACTGTTGCTACTGAGTGTCGGTGGTGGAGGGAGTGAACCTTTGTGGATGTAGTGCCAATCAAGTCGGCTGCTTTGTCCTGGATGGTGTCAAGCTTCTTTAGTGTTGTTGGGGCTGCACTCATCCAGGCAAGTGGGGAGTATTCCATCACACTCCTGACTTGTGCCTTGTAGATGGTGGACAGGCTTTGAGGAATCAGGAGGTGAGTTACTCACTGCAGTATTCCCAGCTTCTGGCCTGCTTTTGTAGCCACTGTGTCAATGTGGTGAGTCCAGTTGAGTTTCTGGTCAATGGCAACCCTCAGGATGTTGATAGTGGGGGATTCAGTGATGGTAACACCATTGAATGTCACGGGAACGTGTGGTTAGATTGTCTCTTATTGGTGATGGTCATAGCCTGGCATTTGTGGGGCGCGAATGTCACTTGCCAATTGTCAGCCCAACCCTGGATATTATCCAGATCTTGTTGCATGTGAACATGGACTGCTTCAGTGTCTGAGGAGTCACGAATGGTGCTGAACATTGTGCAGTCATCGGCGAACATCCCCACTTCTGACCTTATGATGGAGGAAAGGTCATTGATGAAGCAGCTGAAGATGGTTGGGCCTAGGACACTACCCTGGGGAACTCCTGTAGAGATGTCCTGGAGCTGAGATGGTTGACCTCCCACAACCGACCATCTTCCTATGTGTCAGGTGTGACTCCAACCACCGGAGCGTTTGCCCCCTGATACCCATTGATTCCAGTTTTGCTCGGTTGAATGCAGCCTTGATATCAAGGGCTGTCACTCTCACCTCACCTCTGGAATTTTTTTGTCCATGTTTGAACCAAGGGTGTAATGAGGTCAGGAGCTGAGTGGCCCTGGCAGAACCCAAACTGGGCGTCACTGAACAGGTTATTTCTGAGCAGGTGCTGCTTGATAGCACTGTTGACGACATGTTCCATCACTTTCCTGATGATCGAGAAGAGTCTGATGGGGCAGAATTAGCCGGGTTGGATTTGTCCTGCTTTTTGTGTACAGGACATACTTGTGCAATTTTCTACATTGTCGTGTAGATACCAGTGGTGTAACTGTACAGAATAGCTTGGCTAAGGGAGCGGCAAGTTCTGGAGCACAAGTCTTCAGTACAATTGCCGGAATGTTGTCAGGGCCGGTAGCCTTTGCAGTATCCAGCGCCTCCAGCCATTTCTTGATATCACATGGAATGAATTGAATTGGCTGAAGACTGGTCTCTGTAATGCTGGGGACCACTGGAGGAGGCCGAGATGGATCATCCACTTGGCACTTCTGGCTGAAGATTGCTGCGAATGCTTCAGCCTAATCTTTTGCACTGATGTTCTGGGCTCTTCCATCATTGAGGATGGGGATATTTGTGCAGCGTATTCCTTCGGTGAGTTGTTTAATTGTCCACCACCATTCACGACTGGATGTGGCAGGACTGCAGAGCTTAGATCTGATCCGTTGGTGTTTGGCATGCAAGTAGTCTTGTTTGGTGGCTTCACCAGGTTGATACCTCATCTTCAGGTATGCCTGGTGCTGCTCCTGGCATGCCCTCCTGCACTCTTCATTGAACCAGGGTTGATCCCCTGGCTTGATGGTAATGGTTGAGTGGGGAATATGCCAGGCCATGAGGTTAAAGACTGTGTTGGAGTACAATTCTGCTGCTGTTGATGGCCCACAGTGCCTCATGGATGCCCAGGCTTGAGTTGCTAGATCTGTTTGAAGTCTGTCCCATTTAGCACGGTGATAGTGCCACACAACACGATGCAGGTTGTTCTCAATGTGAAGGCGGGACTTCGTCTCCACAAGGACTGTGCGATGGTCACTCTTACCGATACTGTCATGGACAGATGCAACTGCAGCCGGCAGATTAGTAAGGATGAGGTCAAGTATGTTTTCCCTCTTGCTGGTTCTCTCACCACCTGTTGCAGATCCAGTCTAGCAGCTATGTCCTTTAGGACCCAACCAACTCGATCAGTAGTACTGCTGCTGGTGGTGAAATCAAAATCCCTCACCCAGAGCACATTTTGTGCCCTTGCCATCCTTAGTGCTTCCTCTAAGTGTTGTTCAGCATTGAGGAATACTGATTCATCAGCTGAGGGAGGATGGTATGTAGTAATCAGCAGGAGATTTCCTTGCCCATGTTTAACTTGAAGCCATGAGACTTCATGGGGTCCGGGGTCAATGTTGAGGACTCCTAGAGCAACTCCCTCATAACTGTATACCACTGTGCTGCTGGGTCTGTCCTGCTGGTGAGACAGGACATAGCCAGGGATGATGACAGTGGTGTCTGGGACATTGTCTGTAAGGTGTGATTCTGTGAGTATGACTATGTCAGGCTGTGGCTTGACTAGTCTGTGAGACAGCTCTCCCAATTTTGGCACTAACCCCCAGATGTTAGTGAGGAGGACTTTGCATGGTCCACAGGGCTGTCTCTGCCATTGTCTCTTCCGGTGTCTAGGTCGATGCCAGGTGATCCGTCCAGTTTCATTTCTTTGAGTCCTTGTACTGATTGGTACAACTGAGTGGCTTGCTAGGCCATTTCAGAGGGCAGTTGAGAATCAACCACACTGCTGTGGGTCTGGAGTCACATGTAGGCCAGACCAGGTGAGGGTGGCAGATTTCTTCCCCTGAAGGGCATTAGTGAACCAGATGGGTTTTTCCAACAATCGGCAATGATTTCATGGTGATCAGTAGATTCTTAATTCCAGACATTTTTTTTTGGAATTCCAATTCCACCATCTGCCATCTGCCATGATGGGATTCGAACCCAGGTCCCCAGAACATCAGCTGGGTTCCTGGATTAATAGTCTAGAGATAATACCACTAGGCCATCGCCTACCCCTTGTTAAGTTGACGATGCCTGATTAATGAACTTCTCCAAAAGCTCTGCTATAACATCTTTAATGATAGTTTTTAATCACCTTCTCTATGACAGATGTTAAGCTCTGTAGCTCTGTAGTTAAGGTCCGTAGTTCCCTGCTTTCTTTCTCCCTCCACGTTTATATTAATTAATTTCCAATTCAACAGAAACTTCCCTGAATTAAAGAAATTTTGGAAAATCAAAACCACTTTATCATTATCTCACCATCTCACTTCTTTAAGATCATGTGATGCAGTTCATGAGGACCCAGGAATTTGTCAGCCCATAATTCCAACAGTTTGATCAATACTGCTACCCCAGTGATTATAATTTTGTTGAATTTCTCCATTCCTTTCATTTCCTGACTCACAGCATTTCTAGGATGTCACCTTCACCCTCCATTATGAAGACGAAAGCAAAAATACCTGCTTCGTTCATCTGCCATTTCCTTATTTTGCATTATTATTTCTCCAGATTCACTTTTAATCAGACCAATGTTCACTTTGTTAACTATTCTGATAATGTCCTATGAACTCCTCACCTAGGCCATCTTTGCTCATTTGATTTTTCCAGTTGATATGTTCAGTAAATGCCTCCATGATTAGCAGCAGACTTTTCTGACAAGCTCCCATTACTTCTTCCTCTATACACCATCTTACCATGTGGTTATTATTTAGGGGCTCCGTATACCATCCCCCACAAGTGACTCTTGTCTCAGTCCTCTACACAAAAGCAACCTCGAACATGCTGCTGTCCTGTATTCCTGATATCCTGTACAGGCTGATTTGAAAATGGAACTGGAACTTCTGCACATTAAGAATAGCAATTGTTTCAGAGTTTAGCTGTAATGAGTCCAAAAGTGTACAGACGAAAAGGGAAGTTTTGATGATTCTCGATTCTAATTGTCCAAGCCACTCTTGTACGCCAAAACATGGCACAATTTTACACATCATAGAAAGCTATTACCTACACTCCTGTACAATAAACTCAAAAGGAGAGGGAGAGAAAGGAGTTAAAAATTGAGAAGTAAATAGGGGGTTTAGAGGGTACCTGCAGTATGTACATTACCTCACTTACTGGAGCAAAAGTTATGTCTGCTAGTTGGTCATACTGCCAAACTGAGCCCCTCTGTCCAGAAATTATTCTATGCTTAGTGCACTTGAAAATGTTAGGGATCAACAGAAAGCTACGATAGCCTCAAATCTGCCCACATTAAAGTGTCAAGTAAACAGTTATACATACCAGCAAGGACTGAATTAAAAGTAAGCACATTTAAACTCAAATATAACAAAATATATATTTTTCAATATACCTCTCTAAGCTTTCCAAAAGACATGTAAATAGACCCTTCATGTAAGCACTTCTTATCAAACATTACCATTACATCTTTAGCATATTCACTAACAAAGTGCCTAATACAGATTTACATGGAGAAAGATTTTACTGTAATCAAATACTGATGGACATATTTTGGTGACAGAAGAAGAAATACACAAAAATACACGTGTTAGATTCAGCCAGATTTAAGTCGAAGAGTAGACATTGTACTAGTGACTGTTTCCTTCCCACTGACATGTATTCAAATTGCCCATCAAATTTGCTTATCACAGCTTATGAACAAATGCTGTTTCAATTAAACAGTAAATACAAGTGGCACTGCTTGGTTCTCTTAATCTGATATTTCATATAATCTGGACAACTCATTTTTTCCACTCACTCATGTCAGTAAGAAGTAGACATGTGTGACATGATGTTTCTAGAATCACAGAATCCCTACAGTGTGCAAGTAGGCCATTCGGCCCATCAAGTCCACACTGACCCTCCAAAGAGCATCCCACCCCACATCAAACGATGTCAATATTTTTGTTAAATGAATGAATGAATGGAAGAAGATATACCTCGGTGTTAAAACTATTTTTACATATACACACAGAATTATCAAAATCAAACTGCTCTGAAGGTAAACCAAAGAAGTAAGAAGTGACAAGGGGTTTTAAAGATGCAACATCACACTTTGTAATCACTCCAACAGCTAAAGAAACATACAATGCTACTTAAAGTAAATAATTTTTGGCTTTTGCTCACTATGGCCACCATCAAGGTTATTATTATTTTCAACTATTTCTAATCCACAATAGGAGGCAATGTTGACCTGCTTGTGTTCTTGCCTCCCTATCATCTACTCAGTCTCACTGCCCAGGAATCGCCATGACCAGCATTTTGCAGAACCGGGAGTGAGTTTTTATTTTATAAAGTCAGGACAGATTTATCTGAATATGTCCTTAGATGCTACAAAGTGTCTGTGACTATGGAAGAAATCTGCAAACTAAACAGTCCTGTCTTCCTGAATTAATTGCATGTGGTCAGAAAAAAGTCAACTGTCTGGACCATCCTATTATTTTGGCTAAGAGAAATGCAGACTTATGAAGGAGGCTGAAATGGTAATGTAGAAGGGGAGAAAATTGAAACAAGCATAAATTTACCATTAAATTTAACTATGCATAACTTAAGTCCTGATTCTCTAATTCCTTGTTTAATCAGACAAGTATTATTGTCTTTTGAATTTGTCTTTTGAATCAAATGGGAAACACACTTGCCTGAACCCAAGTTTCCCTTAATTCCCTTGAAATGATGCAGGCATATTTATGTACACCAACTTGACCCAGCGCAGTGCTATATGGTAACAGTGGAATGGGCTCAAAGCTACTCATCAGCAAGCTGTCACTTCAGTTTCAACATTATAACTGTTGGGTCAGGAGGTAATTTCAAATAAGACACAGAACCTCCTCAAGCGAACCGGGGAGACCTTTTTCTTATGCTAATCTTTATACCGCATCTAATGTAATGAAAAACAGATGATATTTTATTAAACACAACGTATGCAACATAAACCACTTGGAAATAATTCTGCTTAAGAGAAGGCAGGACAAACTCAACATTATCTTAACAGAACTAATTTATATGTTTCATGTTTAAGAGTATAAATTACTAAAACTACAAGTTGGATGAATGATTTCCACTTCTTTCAGTAGATTAAAGGCTGAATACTCAATTAGTCATTTATGTTCCTGGACTTTGAAGGACTATTTGTAAAGTGCATCTTAAGAAATTTTAATGAAAACAAAATCTTTGTTCCCACTCCCGTGAAACAAAGCCAAACCTTTAGCTTTGAAAATCTGTTTAACTTAACAGAAATGAGGACAATACAAACTCTTTTGAAAGTATTCTTCACAAGAGATGATGGAGCAAAAGCGCCCATTGTGTTTCTCTAGGTTGCCAGGCAGTTCAGTACATTCTCTAGCATTTCACATTCCAATTGAAAACTAAATGCAGTCATGGCCTTAGAACTGTTCTTCAACAACTAAATTCCACAAGAATGGTCTAAATCTGGTGTTACAATAAGTCTGTTGGTGCTTATTTGATCACAAAGTCTTTTCACTGAATTCAACACTGATGCCTCTCAAATAATTTAAAACTACTATCATTTTGAAAAATCAGTTAGAAAAATAAACAAAACGATTACTTCATTTTCACTCGTGTATAACCAGACTTCATAAAATGAAGCTAGGATATTTATCTCCATGTTTTGCTTAGAAAAATTCATTTTATCTTTTAGTTTTAATTGCTCAGACATATTTAATTTAAAACTTATGCCAAAAATAGAATCTAACATCAAAAGATGCTATATAACTTACATTGCCACATAATATCAATATTAAAAAATGTAGTTGCACAATTTGCAAAGCAATTTTTCAATCTTATTTTCTCTACATATCAAATTTACTGCAAGTTGATTCTTCTTACCCAAACAATTGTGTCCATCATGTGCCAACATGAATCCGTCATAGCAAGTACAACGATAGTTTCCAGGAATGTTAATGCATTCATGTACACAGCCTCCATTGTATTCATTATCACATTCATCAATGTCTAAAGGTATAGAACACAAAACAGAATGATGGATGGTTTCTGTTAAAAAAAGACACCAGCACAACCAAAAATTGCAAATCCTTACAAAGGCAGTTTTAGCCATATTAATCTCAATTAGAAACCCACAGATCCACTTATTTTTGTTTTTTTTTAAAAATATTGTCACTTAATATTGAAGTAGGCACAAAACAAAGATAAATGTAATTTAGGAATGTGAAGCTTTTAAACATATTTCTGTGCCTAACTAGTCACCTCAGAAACATATTTTAGGTTAGAGAAGGCTATCTAATCAGCCCATCCAATTGCTTTTTTCTGATATGTAGGATTATATACATCTAACAACATATCTTGTTGATGCCAGGAAATCGACCACTTCCCTTTTAAAACTGAAAGCCTAACATTTTATTTATCTATTTCATGAATATCTAATCTAGCAATCTAGCAACAGCTTAAAACACAACAATGAACATTACACAGAGAATCAATTCAAATTTTAATCACAAAATCATTTGGCAAATTTACTTCATGTCGTTTAATCACAAAATGAACTTAATTTATTAGTTATTGAATAAATATTGCATAAAAAAGTTAAAGCACCATTTTAAAATTGAAAAATTATTATAGTAATTATGACATACATTATCCCACAAGACACTAATTAGAACTAATCCGAAGCATGTATTCTCCACAAACTCATTCCACAAAATGTAAGGAACTTTTACTTTCAATATTTTACTGAATGACTGTTGAATATTTTTTGGAGCAAATGTCCAAGAAGTGACCAAGAGTGTGAGACATTACCTGAACCTAAAATAAGAACTGTTCTATGACTGTCACTTTAACTAAAGATTGTAAATGTAAGGTTTGAGCCTAAATTTTAACAGTGAGCTATGGTGACCAAAATATTGTTCCTCAGAAGCTCATAAGTTTATTGTAGTTTATCAGCGAGTTGTTGCATACTGCCAGTTGTTGGCCAAGTGCGGCATGAAGGAGGGGTGCATGAGGGCTATTCAGCAGCAGGTTAGAACTTTTTGTGGGGTCAGGAGAAATATTCATCGAGGTTGTGGTAGCCTAAAATATAACGTTCATTTTTGGGATATAATGCCCTATAGATGCTCAACATACAGAGATATGGAAACATATTAGGTTCATTCACAAAAGTCTTTTCAAAAACAGAGGCTCTTTTTGAGTAGCCTTCAACTATCTTTGAAAGTCTCTGGAATACCCTTCCTCAAAAGGCAATGGATACAGAATCTTTAATTATTTTTAAGCCAGAGGTAAACATATTCTTGATTACCAAAGGAACAGAAGATTATTGCGAATAAACAGGGATGTACAGTTGAGGTTAAAATCAAATCAGTCATGATTTTATGAATGGTGGAGTGGTTTACTCTTGTTTCTTGTTCACATGTTTGTGTCCCATGAAAGTTGATCAGCTAGGCCACTTAACACTGAAATACTGAGAAAAATGCACCTTCCTAAACTCATCCCATTTCATCATGAACATCTAGCAGGCACAACACTCAATGTACATCTTTAAACAACCCATCACTTGTTTTGGGTGAGTGTGCCATCTACTCATTTACAAGCCTGTGGAAAACTGAAGTAGGTGTGTAAATGAGCGTGAAGGTCCCCACTAGAACTTCCTCCACCAGTCACTTGTTTCTTTCAGGTTAAACAGCTGTCTAACAGTTGAAAACCTCCCCTCTCTGTTCCTTTCAGTAAAACTATAAGTAGTGTCAAAAATTAAGGTTTCTCATTAGATCCTCCATTCATGTTTTGTCCCTTTGTGGTATTTAAATGTTAATAATGAATTATATTGATTGTCAATAGACATTCTAATTTTCTCTAACAAGTTAATTTATGTTTCATGAAGATTGTTTGTCCCTGTATTTGTATGTTTCCATAAATACGTTACGCTTTGAAAATAATCGGTTACTTTTTTATTAGCAATCCTTTTCATTTTCTTAAAAAGGAGTAAACTAGCAATAGGACATCAATTTCCCCCCAAGATTCTCGGTATTCAGTTTGTTCAATAAACAGTGAAAAAACTCTCCTTAATAACATTAGTGATAAACAGCTACAGAAAGGCAAAGGACAATACAATGTTAACTGGGCTGAGATAAAGGGTAATATTTAGAGCATCAAAAGTAGGAACTTTGATAAAGAGATGTTTAATGTGTGACATTTCACACTGATTCATAGTTGTGATGGCCATTATGTCCATTAAAATTTACCTCACTTTAAAAAGTTATATTTTACTCGGGAATCAAAATTCCTATATTTTGCTAGAAAATCTCCAGTGGTATTGCCTACTGAGTAGACTGTGGCAGGAGTCAAACTCAAGAAAGAGATATTAGATGTATGAGTTCCCTTTGGCCAACAATGCCCAGAAATGTCAAGTCCAAGTCATAGCTGTATAAAAGTACCCTGAGAGGAACTAATTGTGCAAACAGTCCAGCAGTGGGACTGATGGTCAGAATTAGGACACATGTAGACCCTTGGAAACAAACTGGAGGAAAGTCTACTAGATCTGAACAAATTAGAACTCAAGTTCAAGTCCTCAGAGTGATGGACTTGCCCATGTAGAAGACACTAAATATAACTTTTTTGGAAGAATTACATTTGCATAACTGAACAGTTAATCATAAGACAACATTGAGGCCAAATTTATTTTGAAAAAAATGTTCATCGATTTGGTTGGTCAGTTTTCTGATGAATGTCTTGGCAGCTAACTGATATCTGCCATTAGATAGGAAAAAGTTTTCAATGGACATTCTTCACTAAACAGACTAGCTTGGTCTATCAACTTGATCTTCGTACTTCACAGACACCTCTAAGTTGTAGCAGCCTAAAATATAACATTCACTTTTGGGATATGATGCCCAATGAATGCTTAACATACAGTGTTATGGAAACATATTAGGTCCATAAAACCTCACTGCTCTCATGAAAATAAAAGCAAGTATCACTTCAGTTTTCCAATCTACTGGAGCCCTCCTGGAATCCCATTAATTCTGGAATATTTCAGCTTACACCTCCACCATCTCTGCAGCTTGGATGCAGGCCACCAGGTACTGGCAACTGTTCTGCCTTTATCCTGTTCCCGGTTAAGATCTATTATGTACTGCACTAAGGAACAGCCCTTAATGCACTCTTGAAATTAGTCTCACATGTCACCCTTTTCCATGTAACTTGTCCAGTCAGCATGCAGAGTAAAATCACCCAGGACCTTTACAGTGGCCTTTATACATGCTCCTTTGTACTTTAATTTGCTTTCCTCATACTTTGTCCTACAGAGGAGCAATTCATCAGGGGACTATAGACGACATTCACCCACAACTTCTCTCCTGTGCAATTCCTTATGTCTACCCAAACTGATTCCACATCATGTTCATTGCATCAACATCACTACTCACCACTGCACTGATACCTTCCTTTATTTAAAAAAAACTACCTCAAATCATTTCCTCTCTTGCTTATTCCTCTAGAGTATCGAATATCTTTGAATATTATGTCATCAGTCTTGGTCACCCTCTAACCATGTCTCCATAATAGCTATCAAGTTTTTTTTCCCAATTTATGTCATCAACTTATCTATCTTGTTACATATGCTGCATGCATTCAGATAAAGAGCTTCAAGCTTTGACTTTTTAACATTAATGCCGTCTCTGGCTCTAATTTCTGTTGCACTCTTCCACATACATTTTCTCTCCCTTCCAATCACTCTTTGATCATCATTCATCTCTTCACTACTCTGCTCTGTTGTTTGAACCCTGCCCTTCGCTAATTAGAAATGGCTTTCCCTTTCTCTAGTACTAGTGCCAATGTCCTGTGCATTGGAACCTATTTGTCCCAAACCAATCTGTGAGTCACGCATTTTCCCCTCTAACCTTATTTACTTTATACCAATGTGCACATGGCTCAGGTAGTAACCCAGAGATTACTACCTTTTTGGTTAGGCTTTGGGACTCTCCATCTTTGCTGCAGAGAACAGTATCTATTCCCTAACGATTACTTCCCTATTACTACTACGTTTCTATTTTCTGCACTCACTTAAATGTGCTCTTGACAATGGTACAGTGGTCAGATCACTCATCCTCCCTACAGTCTGTACACTCATCTACACAGCGAGCAAAAGCTTTGCACCTATTTAATAAGGTGGAGGCTATCCCAAAGCTAAATTCTGGATCTTCCTACCTGCCCAACTTGCAGTCACACCCTGTAGTCCTGGATCATGGACCAAATTGGATGTAACTGCCTCCTGAAACAGTGTCTGAGGAACTCTCCCGCTCCCTGATGTGTCGCACCTCAGACTCCAGTTCATCAACTGTGACTTGACATTCCTCAAGTGGCCAAAACATGCTGCAGATGTGGACCGTACTGGCGTCCACCAGCTCCCACACGCTACAGCTGCAACACATCTCAGCCAACATCAACTTGATCCGTTAGCCAGGAAGGGTGCAGTACTTTTCCTCCAATTTTGTTGCCAAATTTCTCTTCTGACCTCTTTTTTTCAGACCATGCTGACCCATATTGGGGTATCAACATCCCATTTTCTACCAATCCATCTGAGCAATTCTTCCTGTCATTTGCTTGTCCTTCCTTGTCCTTTGCTCAAACAGCAAGTTAATGATAATTAGCATATTAATTTGACACCTTCATAGGCACTATTTCAGAAGTTACCAAGCCATACTGAGCATACAGTGCATCCTTATTTTGATAAATAACTAAATAAATGAAAGCATGGTTCAGGGATTGTAAGAGAGGACCCTTATTCTGTTAGCCAGCGTACAGATTACAACTAATGGTCACATGAATTCATCTATTTTTATGCAAGGTGAACTCAACAGACAGACGTTTTGATAAATTAAGTGAAAGGAGGCTTATGTGGAGCATAAACACCGACATAGAACTGTCAGGCCAAACTGTTCTGCTTCTGTGCTGTAATTCTCATAAGAGAGAACTTTAAACAGTACTGCCCATCTCTGGCCTAAGAACACTAGGGGAGAAGTTGTGTCAATACTTCCAAAACAGCTAAGACGAGATCAGATTGCAAAGAGAACCTTTGATTTACTTGGCATCCATATCAATTGTACACTGTATGGTGCACCTATCAACCAACAGCTTTCTAAGAGGCATTAAAAGCCAAAAACAACTTCAAAAATGAACCCACAAGAATCCTATGTTTCTTGTACCAATCATGCTGCTTCAACTTTAAACAGTTTTCCTGACTAACTCATTGAGCTGTTACAAACTAACATTAAGTTAACACACATTAGGTCAGGGTCCGGTTTTGCAATATTCCGAAGCACCTAAATGTGAAACAGCTGCGTTTATGGCATTCTCTAAATTCCTTTGGTACATCCTAAATGTACGATTTTTCCTACCCACAGTAGAATATTACAGTTATTTTGGAGAATTATTTCAATGCAAAATTGTCTTTAATTTGTTGTATTTCAACCTGAATAATTATGAAGAATTGAGCACACAAGTATCATAAATTCTAAGTAAGTCAAACTGTAATCTTTGAGACAAAACTATGTACAATTCAATATCATAAAAATAACTTAGTAAATCAACAGAAAACAGAACTCCCTCTTGAAAACACACTCCACAGAGTAGTAACTAAGCTATACCAACCAGAAATTTCCCAAATTGTGTTGATTAAGTTGCTGTCACTTAAAATAATCTCATTGCCACTACTGCCTTCACTGCGTTTGGATTTGAGGGAAATCAGTTACTGCTTTTGATTACTATTCTGGCATCCCCACTGGGAAAAGGCATATACACAGAGTAAGGACAAGATCAGGATCTGTCTGTTATGCCACAATCCCTTGTAGTCAAAGAACATATAACAAAACCATTATTTAGATTCACACGTCAAGTAGCCAATTAAGTGAGGAGTGAAGGATGAACTTAATGCCCTGGTTCTATACCTTAATTAGAATCAGTCACTTTCCTTCTGTCATTTTGTAGGCTATAACATGAACTGTCTAAAATCTTAGATCAGTTATGTATTTAAAACAGCAAAAACAAGCTGCATATTTTAAAAATGATCGGACATCTACAATGTTCCAAGTGCTTAGACTTTTGTTTTAGTTACAGTTAACATAGAACAGAATCCTGCAATAAACATATTATTATTGTAGTATTAAAAGTGAATGGTGGTTTCTATGAAGTTACAGACATTTTGAAATGGGATCTTCACTATGTAGGTATTGATTTTTATTAAAAATGCATACAGTAAACATACAAAACTAAATCACTTTAAGTTTAGAAACGTTCACATCTTTCTCCCATAAACCCAAATAAATACAGCATTTCAAAGAAACTTATTTTGCAAATATCTTGCCTGATTAAGGAAATATATTTTCCCAATTTTGCTTAGTAATGAAATGCTGGTAAAAGCAGGTTATGATCACCTTCACATTTCTTTCCATCACCTTTATAACCGGGTCTGCATGTGCATTTATACAACACATGTGTATTCTGACAGATTGCATCAATGTGACAGTCATCAGTTCCTTCTGAACATTCATCAATATCTGTAAAACAAACAGGAAGTACAGAATAACACTTGTGAGCAGTTTATAATTAGCCATGAAAGTATAAAACAATGTTAATAGAGCTAGAAATCCATGAAGAAACACAATCTTCAACAACAGTAACAAAATGCCCTTCTGAACATACTTATAACTGTATCACAAGAAAGTAATCCATTTAGAAATGTCAGACATTAAAACAGAACTATATTTTCAATGAGATAAACAAATTCACCAAAAGACTAAGCAATTTCAAAATAATGTACAAAAGTGAAACAAAATGAACCCTACAATAATACCAGGAAAAGGCTGAACCAAAAGAGACTGTCTCTGTAGAAGTACTGTAAATGACTTAAAGCCGTGAAGCATTTTGTGAAATTTGCAAAATGTTATGATGCCAAAAAAAACATAAGCCAATAACTCACTAATTTCATTGCTATTATAAAACCTGCAATGTGTTTTAATGTTATCTGTTAGAATTTACCAATTACCTGACACAAATCTAATTAAAATGCTGCCATTGCAGATGTAAATTCTAGAAGGACATCATTAACCCCTGTATGTATTACATACATCCCATGTAAGGGTCAGATATACTTCACACACAGGTTTTCAATTGTCTTTTTTAGAAGGTTTTTTAGACAAACATACAGCTTGACAAAATAGCTCAACAAATAGATCCTTAAAATTGTTATGTCTTATAAAGCTACCTATTGAGGATTGCATTTACATGTCTAAAGGAAGTCTGCAAATAAAATGAATAACAAACACATGAAAGCAAGATTCTTAATTCTCTCTAATATTGGAGCAAGAATTGTCTTCATCCACAAAAAAGACTAAATTCAGTTCTTCCCGTGTTAAAGAGGAGTGATGTGAGGCAAGAATTTCACACTGGTGACTACAAACTTACCTAGAATTCCAGCACTTGTAGAGCTTTCACGAGTGTTTAACAAGAGGAAAAACAAACAAAAGTGCCATGCAAAACAAACAGCCCCCATGATGATATGGTCCGATCCTCAGTGTCTCTTTGCAAAGACACGTTTGAACTGAAAAATAGGGTTGTCCTGACTGGCTGATGGATTCAGCAGGATTGTTTGTTATGCCTGCCCTTTAGCCTGTGACGTCATTAGGGTAACGGATTGATCCACGGAACTGGTCTGACTAACTTCAGCACTAATTAGAATATCTAATTTTACTACCTGCCAGCAGACCTGTCAACACCATACTGACACTGTCTTCTCGACAGTATAGTCTGCAGATCTGGTTTCTATTTCTGTTGCAGTTCATCTGCGTCGTCTTTTATAAGCGAGCAAGCCTCACATTCTATGATTTATTGCTTTAATCTTTTTATGGAATAATCTTTATCTTTGCAATTTCTATTTTAATTGTTGCCTTCTTTTTAGTCTTTCATATAAGCATTATAATGATTTGTCTATATGATTTTCTTCTGCTCTCTAATTTTTATACTCGGGTTAATTTCTTTTGTTCAATTTTCACACCATTTTTTCTTTTTTTTTCTTTCTCTCTCTTTATTGTGTTTACCTCAATTTTTATGCACTGCAGCAATTGGATTAGTGCCTCTGTAACAAAATTGTTCAGTTCTGCTACAGTTTGGGAATCCTGTTCCACTGACCACAGCAGGTGGTTCAAATATAAAGTCCGAACATTGTAGGTCAAGAAATTTGGAAGCAGTGCCTCATAACGAACCATGGATCAAAAATTTTTGCAATCTCAAGTTTAACAATATTGGCTTCAAGGACACAACACTCATACTTGCCTATCATAACTTAATTTAACATTTCTTACCCACTTAAAAATCTGAATTGCAATCACACAAAGTCCAACCCAATTACTCACCATTGAACACCATCTGCAAAAGACTACAATTACTGAAATGACTATAACACAAAGTTTTGCATTGAAACATCATCTGTAGGGTAGCTATCATTAAGAATAATAACAGAAGCTGGAAGTCACACATTATTAATGCAAAAACTGGCCAGCAACCTGTAGCAGTAAAGAAATACCCAATGAATTGCAAACCATAAATTTGCTAGTAACCCATTTTATCATGAGATGTGAAAATTCTATTTTCCATTTAACCACAAATGACTGAGACTTTTGCATATTTTATATAAATTATTCATTAAGGTCTCCACAGAAAATCAAGTGTTGGAATTAATAGCTCCAAATACCTTTTAATGTATATGATAATTTTGTTCATACCAATGTGATCATGCCAATGTCCACCTACTGACGAGAAAGTGGATTATTCAGAATGCTGAACCTCATTACTTCAAATTGTGAAATGTTTTAGATTTAAAAATATCACAATTTTAATTTATGAAATTGTATTCCCTGTTCTTTTTCTCTATGTTACTACAATCACTCTCTCCCTTTATTTCTCTTATCTATACATTGAATTCATATATTTTAAAATATATTTCCATCAGCCCTTCATCTGTTTATTTCAATTCTTAAATTTTATTAATTGATGAGATATATTGTTGATCTTGTATCACCAAGATCTCTGATTCTGTATTGACCTCAAAAAAGATAAAGTCGCCATAGTCCTACAAGACCATATAGGTCATCATTCATTTGGGAGAGATGACTACAGGTCACTTAGCCTGAAAGTCACCATGCCTCATGTGAGGGGAGAGTTTGAGAAATAGAGTCTTTCATGGTAACCTCAACAGATGCAGGAATTGACCCACACTGTTGGTATCACTCTCACAGCCTGGCAACTGAACTAACCGATCCCCAAAGTACATTTTAGAAAAGATGAAACAGGAACAGGAGTAGGTTTTTCAGCCCCTCAAGTCAGCTCCATCATTTGATCTGGTCATGGCTGATTATTATTCAGTATCCTGTTTCCCTTTTGATCCCTTTAGCCCTAAGAACTACATCCATGTTCTTCTTGAAAACGTTCAATGTTTTGGCCTCAACTCTTTTGTGTCAGAAAATTCCACAGGTTCGCAACTCTCTGGTTAAAGAAATTTCTCCTCATCTCAGTCCTAAATGGTCTAGCCCATGTCTTTGGATTGTGACCCCTGATTCTGGAATCCCTGGTCATCAGAAACATCTTTCCTGCATTTACCCTGTCTAGTCCCATTAGAATTTTATAGATTTTTCTGAAATCACTCCTCATTTGTCTAAATTCCAGTGAATAGAGTCCTAACTAATACAATCTCTCTTCTATGTCAGTCCTGCCTTCTCAGCAATCACTGTCAGCTTCCAGAAAAGTATTTTAAAATAGAAACACTCAAATAATTTTATCTTGGAGTATGTGTAAAACATCCTATCCCAGTAAAATCTGGCCCACTAACTATAAAACACATACAGATTTGAAACAATTTTTCTCACCATAAAAGAAGTAATTTCCACTTATAATAAAATCCCTGATGCTGACTATAATTAAATCAAAGTTAAGGCAATTATTATGATATTATGTATTTTAGTACCTTGTCATGATACTTCACACTTAGAAATTTTTAAATGATTTTTATTTGAAAACTTGTGTAAATAAATATTTCACATTAAAATGTTAAGTCCATTCCACCTCATTATCCTCGGCCACCAAATCCAAGTTCAGATTATGGCTGTTTATTTTTAATTAACATGCACATAACTATAAGTTTGCTAAATCCGCAGAGGAAACAAAAACCACAGAGGCACAACTCTAATAAAGAGATCTATTTCTTCTGTCTTCCTATAAAAAGTCACAAATGACTGCCTTCAATCTATTTATTCCCTCTGTAAGTTTGCTATCATTTATTTATGGGGAATTCAAATTGGCTCTGATCCTCTCAAAATCACAAACATTAGTTTTACACTGCATCTGTCCTATAGGTGAAAGAATACATCATGCCAGTATTACCTGCTTGGAACATTTCAAAGTGTTGTGAAGCCATCCTGCTGAAGAAGACATAATGAAATTGGAAATGAAACAACATGTATTTTTTTGCCATACCTGATCAGGAAGGCTGACACTTGGTGCCAAACATCTTCCATTCTCCAGCACTATTTCTGCTCACCTAATGAGAACAAGACTTTTCATGGGGTGAAAGGGAGAGCTGGTGATTCCGAACTCTTAAGTAACTAACAGGCTTTCTAACATACACACATCTATTCTCCCACGATGTAAACTGTTTTTCATAAAGTTTCAGAAGACAGATGTTATAAAGCAGAACCCAAGTTCAAACCAACACAAAAGTGAAATGTTTTGTTTTTTTAAAATTGATTATCCAATGTAGTGAGGCAGGAAGAGATTAGAGGAATTTTTTTCCCAAAAAAGGATATTTCACTTCAAGACTAGATGTTAGTAACTGAGCCTTCCTGTGAGGCTAACTCTTCAGGGTATGGCCATGTTCAGCTACAGAGAAGATTACTGAAAATTAACCTGGAAACCAGGTTTTTTTCAAATTAAAGTCTGACAGTGCCCAAAATTTTAAAATTTGCTCATAGTGACAGCTCTGCATTCAATTGATTTACAAATAAAAACTCCATCTACAAAACTGCATTTGCTCTGAAAGCACTCAGATGTTCCCTTAAATAATTGCAAAATACTTCATATATATTTACCATGGTTTTTTTGTTCAAAAAGAGGTGAGTTCATTATTCCTAAGAACATAACCATCTATGTGTTATACTGAAAGTGTCAAATCCTAAAATGGCACTTAAATTCATTTGAGGACACTATCCACAGCTGGTGATTGTTAAATGTCTAGCATTTAATCCAGTGGTTTGTTTCTAATTCTCACAAGTGAATTACAATTTCTCTGGTTTTTAAAATAAGGTTCAATCACACAGATGAAAAAGATTAAATATTGAATCGGGAAAGTGGATTATTATTTTTATTTTAAGACAATGAAAAACTAAACTCTGATTAAATAAATCCAGTGATGTGTTGCTACCTACACAGTATTCTCACTGTCAAGTACCAAGCAACATGAGAATCCCAAATTCAATATTGTGTTTATGCTGAGTGAAATGATCTCAGGTGGAACAGCTATGTCTCAACTGGCCAGGAGTACTGTTAAATTGGAGGCATACTTCTACATAAGTCACCATTACTGGAAAATGCATGGACATCTGGCCATCCAGTGAAGGCAAGATTATGCTTGACTAACTCCACCATCACCACACTTACCCTTCCCCCGCTGTAGAATATTTTGTCAACACTCATTGTTTCGACTCACGGACTTAAAGTGGTTGCTTGGTTGAGTGAGCAGCGGATGAAACCCTGACATTGATGTGAAAACCAAAGGGATTGTAAAATTAACATGATTAACAACTTAAGCGCAGGAAGAGATGACAAGAAAATATTTTAAAAATTTGCAAATTCGTGTCCATCAAGTGTGGATTTCTTGTTGTCAAACAAAAATATTTAACAATGATAACATAGTGGACAGATGAGTTGCAAGTTACATTTCAGACAGGAACAAGCTATCTCTATCTTGTATAGTACTGTAGATGGCAGAACAAGCTCACATTAAGTTAGACGCTGCATTGCTTTAAAAGTTGCAAGATCCATGAAGAGATAATATGGGGGATGCAGAAACAGTAAGAAACGTGAGCTAAAACTTGAATCTGCTGAGCTACGAACACTGATGCTACATACAAAATTTAAATTTCTAAAGATGGTGGGTGGAGGAGACCTCATTGTATACATTCCCCAATGTACACAGCTGGCTACCCTGGGATTTCTTTCCAGCACATATTGCTTAGGCAGTGGAGAACATCTCCACTTCTGTTGACAACAAGGTGCAGGGCTGGATGAACACAGCAGGCCAAGCAGCATCATAGGAGCAGAGAGGCTGACGTTTCGGGCCTAGAC
>NC_063348.1:27095755-27117414 GCF_021869965.1 Rhincodon typus | reverse complement strand
GTGGAGCGGACAAGGGAGTCACGGAGAGAGTTGTCCCTCCGGAAAGCAGATAAAGGTGGGGAGGGAAAGATGTCTTTGGTGGTGGGGTCGGATTGCAGATGGCGGAAGTGTCGGAGGATGATGCGTTGGATCCGGAGGTTGGTGGGGTGGTACGTGAGGACGAGGGGGATTCTTTTTTGGTTTTTATTGCGTGGACGGGGTGTGAGGGATGAGGTGCGGGAGATGTGGGAGACACGGTTGAGGGCGTTCTCGACCACCGAGGAGGGGAAGTTATGGTCCTTGAAAAACGAGGACAACTGAGATGTACGGGAGTGGAATGCCTCATCCTGGGAGCAGATGCGGCGGAGGCGAAGGAATTGGGAATAGGGGATTGCATTTTTGCAGGAAGGTGGGTGGGAGGAGGAGTATTCTAGGTAGCTGTGGGAGTCGGTGGGCTTGAAATGAATATCGGTTTCTAGGTGGTTGCCCGATATGGAGACAGAGAGGTCCAGGAAGGGGAGAGAGGTGTTAGAGATGGTCCAGGTAAACTTAAGGTTGGGGTGGAAGGTGTTAGTGAAGTGGATGAACTGTACGAGCTCCTCGTGGGAGCACGAGGCGGCGCCGATACAGTCATCAATGTAACGGAGGAAGAGGTGGGGTTTAGGGCCGGTGTAGGTACAGAAGAGGGATTGTTCCACGTAACCTACAAAGAGGCAGGCGTAGCTTGGGCCCATGCGGGTACCCATGGCTACCCCCTTTGTCTGTAGGAAGTGGGAGGAATTGAAAGAGAAGTTGTTGAGTGTGAGGACGAGTTCGGCTAAGCGGATGAGGGTGTCAGTGGAGGGGGACTGGTCGGGCCTGCGGGACAGGAAGAAGCGGAGGGCCTTAAGGCCATCTGCATGGGGAATGCAGGTGTAGAGGGACTGGACATCCATGGTAAAGATGAGGTGTTGGGGACCGGGGAATTGGAAGTTCTGGAGGAGGTGGAGGGCGTGGGTGGTGTCACGGACATCCACTTCTGTTGGGCAGGATTACAAAAGATGCTAGAAATCACAGAGAGATAATGCTCATATACTTTACATGCTGCCACTTTCAATTCACAGTTGAAGGATGATACTTGACATACTTTCACCATTGAAGAACCTTGGCACCTACCTGTTCAGAAACAACTCAAAAACATGAAACTTCTTATTAATCAGTAGAGAGCAAACAACCGGCCACATGGACTAAATTTCAGATTCCGTCATGTTGCCACCCTCACCTCCATAATATCCACTTACAATCAATTTCATTGAGGCTTCAACTGAAAGAGTAACACTGGTGAGTGTTAAAGCCAGTACTCATCAGAGAAAAGAAAAATACCTTTGTTCCTGTTCCATTCACGGAATGCGACCACTGGAAAGGCCAGCAATTATTGCCTAGCTGTAATTGCTCTTGACATGGTTGTGGTGGGTTGCTTTTTTGAACCACTGAAGTCCATGTGGTTTAGGTGCACCCAACACGCTGTTAGGAAAGGAGTTCCAGGACCTTGATACAGAAGTAACAGAAATACTGTCCCAGGTGATAATGGTGTGAAACTCCAAAAGGAACAGGGAGATAATCATGTTCCCATGCATTTTCTGTTCTTGCTCTTGTGGTAGAAGTTCTGTGTTTGGAAGGCAATTTTCAAGAAGGCTTTGAGAGTTGATGCAATGGTCTTGGTATATACTACACACCCTACCACTGTGCATTACTACTACAGGAATGCATTTTTAAGATGGCAAATGGGATGTCAACCAAGTGGGGCTGCTTTGTCCTGGGTGGTGTTGAACTCAAGTGTTGTAATTGTCCAGGTCGGTGTAGAATATTCCATCACACTCCTGACCGAAAACTTACTGATGTTGGGTAGGTTTTGGGAAGTCAGAAGATGAATTACTGATCTCAAAATTCCCAATCTCTGACCTGATGTTCAGAATTTATGTGATTGGTTCAGTTAGGTTTCTGATCAATGGTAATTCCAAGAATGTCAATGCAACAATGATAATGACAGTGACTATCCAAGGGTAAAGATTGGATTCTCTATTGTTGCAGATGGTCATGGATTTGCACGACTAGTATTTGTTACTTATCAGCCCATATCTTAATGAAGGCTGGGGCTTGCTGCATGTGGGCACTGACTGCTTCAGTATCTGAGGAGTTATGAATGGGGCTGAACATTGTACAGCTGTTAGTGAGTATCACCAATTCTGAAAAAGGTCACTGATGAAGCAGCTGAAGATGGCTGGGCCTAGGACTCCATTCTGAAAAAAGTTCTGCACTGATATATTGTGCTGAGGTGTTTAGACTCTGACAAGCACAAATATCTTCATTTGTGCCAGGTATTGTTCCAACTAGCCGAAGCTTCATCCTGTGGTTTCCAGTGACTTGACCTTGGCCTGGGCTACTTTACGTCATACTTTGTCAAGTGCTGCTTTGATGTCAGTAGCAATCATTCTCATCTCACCTCTCGAATACAGCTCTTCTGCCATTGTTCTTCTACATGATAGTGGTTGTGTGTTTGGAAGGTGCTGTCTAAGGCGCCTTTGTGCATTTCTGCAATGCAGTTTGTACACACTGTGCATCATTGGAGGAGGAAGTAAATGTTTGTGATTGGAGTATCAGTCAAGTAGACTGTTTTGTCCTTTTGAGCATTGTTGGCACTGCACTCATCCAGGAAAGTGCAAGTATTCCATCATACACCTCTTTGTGCCTTTGGGGAGTCAGGAAGTAAGCTGTTTGCTATAATTATGTAGATAGTATGTTCAGGCAGGTGGTTGAACTGCAGTTTAAGACATGCAAGCAGATTTGGAATGGATAACCATTAGACAGCCCAAGAGAATGAGGCAGAGAGTGCAAGGGTATCCTGGGGACCCACTCAAAAATCTGTTTTCCATTCTGGATAATGGTGTACAGGATGATTGCTCAAAGGAGTGCGGCAACAGACGGGCCTGCGGGACCATGAGTGATCCTCCTTTACAAAAGGGAAGGGAGAAGAGCAGTAAGGATAGGGGACTCATTAGGTAGGGGAGCAGTGTCACACCTCACTGGTATAACATGCTGAATATCAAGATCCACTACTTCTGCAATTGTTACTAGTATTAAAGATTTAAACAAAGTACACAAAATTACAAAATTCCCCAATTTACCTGTGCTTTTAGATCCAGGTTGACACTAAGCACTGACCAGCTTTCTGTATTTAACAAGAATGTCTATCACAAATAAATAGATTCCCACTACAGGGAAAGAATTCTGAACTGTCATAACTTATCTGTACCAGTTAAAATTCTAACTCCCTTATAAATTTCTCACTGCACTCGCAGGAAAAACTGAAAAGGCAATTCAATCATCCTTGTCCCTGAGGTTTGCTGAGATGATCATTTTGGCTTGCGAGGACATGCTGCTCCACAATCTTTCTTTTCCAAGTACTTTCACTTGCCTGCAGGGGACACAAAACCATTGGTTTTCAACTTCAAAAGTCTCTGACTTGGGTTAAAAACAACAGCTTACAGGAACTGGCAAGAGAAAATTAACTGGCTTTCTTCAGCCTTTAGGTTTTATTTTGTTTAACTGTGGCGAAAAGGACACCACCTCCATAAGGGTCCAAAGGCTTCTAGTTATGTTATTTATGCAGACAAGCTGTTCAGCTACCTGAGAGCCAGTCACATAGTTGTTAGCAGGCAGAAGGCTTTTGTCATCAATAATTTGTCACAAGTCCAGACCTATCAGCTACTTGTTGCCAGCCGAATCTTGTTTTGTTCAACTCTCTGAACTCTCTCGTTCATTGCCAACTAAACTGCCCCTCACCAACTGAGCAATCAACACTATTAATAGCATTTAGATCAGTGTTTACAATTTGCTTTCAAAAGTTCAGCAAGCTCTTCCACAATCTTGATTTTTAAAACAGTCCTTTTCCTATTTTAGTCCATAATCAAAAATTAGGAAAAATGGGAAGCTATGGTCTTTATAACAGGGAACCATTTCTGTGGCCACAGATGTGTCTCCAGGATGGTATGTTGCCTCCTCACTGCTAAAATCAAAGGCGTCACAGGGCAGCCATAGGACATGCTTCTGGAGGAAAGCAAACAGCTAAAGGTTTTGCTCTACATTCATACCAACAATACAAGAAAGAAAGGATGTGACCCTGCAATCAGAACTTCTGGTGCTAGGTAGAAAATTAGCAATATTCCCAGTCTTAGAATCATAGAGTTGTCCAGCATGGAAACAGACCCTTTGGTCCAACTCGTCCATGCTGACCAGATATCCTAAATCTAGTCACATTTGCCAGCATTTGGCCCATGTCGCTCTAGACACTTCCTATTCATATACTCATCCAGGTGCCTTTTAAAAGTTGTAATTGTACCAGCCGCCACCGCTTGCTCTGGCAGCTCATTCCACACACGCACCACCCTCTGCATGAAAAAGTTGCCCCTTTGGTCCCTTTTAAACCTCCCCCCCCTCACCTTAAACCCATACTCTCTAGTTTTGGACTCCCCTACCCCAGGGAAAAGACCTTGTCTATTCACCTACCCATGCCCCTCATGATTTTATAAACCTCTATAAGTTCACCCCTCAGCCTCCAATGCTCCAGGGAAAATAGTCCCAGCCTATTTAGCCTTTCCCTATAGCTCAAACCCTCCAACCCTGGCAACATCCTTGTAAATCTTTTCTGAACCCTTTCAAGTTTCACAACATCCTTCCTACAGCAGGGAGACCAGAACTGCACGCAGTATTCCAAAAGTGATCTAACCAATGTGCTGTACAGCTGCAACATGACCTCCTAACTCCCATCCCTGCACAAGTGAGTGCAGAAATAACAGGATAAGATAGATGAATGTGTAGTTATAATGATGGTGCAAGGAGGAGGGCTTCCAATTCTTGGGACACAGGGTCTGGCTCTGGCAAGATGGTACCTGTACAAGGCAGACATGCTGCATCAGAATACAGTCTGGGTTCTTTGAGGGATATTTTGCTAATACTGTTGGGGAGACTTTAAACTAACTCTGTGGGGATGTCAGAACGAGGAGACTGTAGTCATAGGTACACAAAAATTGGACGAGACAGATAGTAGTAGAATACAGTATAGTCAGATAATAGATGGACGTGGAATAAGGGAGAATTTAAAGCAATCTAAATCAGCATTTTGCTGCATTTATGTGAAAACAGAATATAGTAAATAATTTTGGTCAATTGTAGGCACAAATTGCCAGGTGTTGTGATGGTGACAGAAACCTGGCTGAAGGAAAGACAGGCCTGGTATTAAATATTCTCAGTGACAGCCTGTTCAGGAAAGATAAGAAAGGAAGAAAAAGGAGAGGGATAGTGGTACTGGTTAAGGAGAGCATTGTAGTATTGGAGAAAGATGTATTAGAAGATTCAAGGTCACAATTGATTTGGTATAGACCAAATTTGGCTAAGGAACAAGAAAGGTGCAATTACATTGCTTGGTGTAATCTACAGACCACCAACCAGTGGGATGGATAAAAAGGGAAAAAAATCTGTTAAGAAATTACAGAGAATTATAGAGTAGTTGAAACGGGGGACTGCACATACTCAAACAGACTGGGATAGTGGTAATGTTAAGGGCAGAGAGTAGCAAGCTTTCATAGATTGTCTTCAGGAGAATTTTCTACAGGACTTTGTGTTGAGTCTGCAACAAAGGAAGCATTGCTAAATCTGGTTCTTGGGAACGAGTTAAGCCAAGTTGATCAAACATTAAGTGAGGAACATTTAAGAAAACAGTAATCATTGGAACAACTGGTTTAGGATGATAGTGGAAAAGACAATCTACTGATTAGTACTGGGAATGTTGACTTTAATGAGACAAGAATGGTGCACTGCTAGATAGAATTCAAAATTTGGCTGAATAAATTGTAGTTGAACAATGGGCCACTTTCCGAAAAGAGATAATTTGGATACAGTAAAGATGTATTTCCTCAACAAGGAGCAAACGAATCAACAATTCTCCGGGTGAGAAAAGATATAGAAATTAAGGTAAAAACTGTGCTTAAGATAGATGTCAGGCAGACCATACAATTGGAAACCAAGCTGAATACAAAACACTTGGAGGGGAGGAGAAAAAGCAAATACGAGAAGAAAGAGGGATTATGAATAAGGACAGGCAAATAATGAAAAGGGAAATCTCAAAGTCCTCTTTCTAGGGGTATATAAATGGTAAAAAAGGTGGTAAAAGATGTAGAGCTCATTCGGGACCAAAAAGATCTGTTACGTGTGGAGACAGGGACATGGCTGAAATACCAAATTGATATTTTGCATGCATCTTTATGAAGAATCAAATGTTACCCAGACCGTGGTGACAAAGAAGGAAACTCAGTCACTAGAAGGGCTCAAAATTTATAAAGAGGCGATATTGGATAAGCTGTTGGCACTTGGGCGAGATTAAATGCATCCAAGGACACTGAAGGAAGTAAGAGTGGAAATTGCAGAGGCACTGGCCATAATCTTACAGTCTTTCCTGGACTCTGAGGTCCAGATGACTGTAGAATTGCAGACATTATACCCTTATTCAAAAAGGCTTGTAAGGATAATTCCAGCAATTATAGATCAGTCAGTTTAACTTAGGAATTAGGAAACATCCACAAACAATAACTTGGGATAGATTTAATTGTGACAGAGAAAAATATGGGTTAATTAGGGAGAGCCAGTATGGATTTCTCGAGGAAAAATCATGTTTAAATTTATTGGAGTTCTTTAAAGATACAAACAACAGAGTTGATGTAGGTAATATTGTTGATGTGGTGTACATGGACTTGCCAAAGTTATTTCATACTGTGCTGCATAACAGACTTGTGAGCTAAGTTATAGCTCATGGAACAGCAGGGACATTAGCAATATGGATATAAAATTGGTTGTGTGATAGGGAAATGAGTAAAAGTCAATGGATATTTTCAGGTTGGAGAAATTCCTCGGGGATCAGTATTGGGACTCTTGCTTTTCCTGGTTTATACAAATGATCTAGATCCTGATGTGTAGGGGGCAATTTCAAAATATGAGGGCAAAACTTAGAAGCATTAAAACTGTGAGGCAGAAAAAGTAGATCTTCAAAAGGACAATGATATGTTTGTAGAATGGATAGATAAGTGAGATAAAGTTCAAGATGGAAAAATATGCAATGACACACTTTGGTACAAAGAACATGAAGAAACAATAAATTAAAATTTATACTTTAAAGAGTGCATCAGAGGCCTGGGTGTATATGTGCATAAGTCATTAATGGTAGCTGGAAGATGGATAAAGTAGTTAATAAAGCAGACAGTATTCTAGTCTTTGTTAATGGGAACATAGAGTACAGCAGCAAGGAAGTTATGATGTACATACTTGAGATATGAGTTTGGTGCAGCCACAGTACCATGTACAGATGTGAGTGCCACATTTTCAGAAGGATGGGAATGCATCAGAGACAATGCAGAAGACATTTATAAGGATGAGAATCTTCAATTATGAAGATAAATTGGAGAAGTTGGGGCTGTTTTCCTTGGAGAGAAGGCTAAGAAAAGCTTGTGTTAAAGCTTGCAAAATCATAAGAGGTCTGAACAAAGGAGACAGAAGGAAATTATTCCCACTTATAAAAGGATCAAAAATGAGACAGCACAGACTTAAAGTGACTTGCAAAAGAAGTAAATGTGATGTGAGGAAAAACTTCTTCACACATCTATTAGTTTGGGTGTGGAATACCCTGCCTGGAAATGTGGTGGTCACAGATTTAGTCAAGGCATTTGAGAGGGCATTAGATGATTGTTTAAATTGAAATAACACAAACAGTTACAGGTAAAAGGCAAAAGACTGGCAATGAGTCATAACGCTTATTCAGAGACTAGGTGCAGATATGATGGGATGAATAGCCTTCTTTGGTATCATAACAATTCTGTGCTTCATGCCATGTCAATAGTAAGGCAGGCATTTATGTGAAGCAACTGCCAGAGTAATGCAAATCAGACAGCAACTTTTATGTATTTAACATACTCTTCCCTCGCTGAACTGTTTCTGCTTAAATGACAGCAAATGCCATTAGCTCCCATGTTAGTTAAGTAACAAAAGTGGGGGCAATGTGCTTTATAAATACAGTTGCATGCTCTCATATTGATTGTTTTCAGCCAGAATTTATCATTGGTACTGAGCACTGCCCACCAACAAACTATGGAGAGCCATTTGCAATATCACAGCTGTAACTAAGTCTGTATTTAAGTAAACTAAGTTTTATTAGTTCAATAATTTAAAATATTATCCTTGAAAGAAATATAGCTCAATTATTCAAACATGTCATTTCTCCCTTTTTTGGGTTTAGCATTTAACATATTTTAATGTATAATGTCAAACTTTTAAGAATAACACAAATCTACTTACTTAAATTGATTTTCAATTTGCAACTCTTATTGGTTATAAACAACCTGCCCCATATTCCGTCGGAATTGCTAAGTTTAAGCATATATGCATTTTCCCACGTGTTTAATCATTTTATCGCGCAGCGTTTTGAACACGGAGGTGACAACTTGCTTACAATTTCATCTCTTGCGCCATATTCTACAACAAGAATTGACCCACTGATCCTATAGTCGTGCTGTAACACGATTTCGGCTGAACAGAAACCCACTCATTCCCTCCACTGCTGTCCTGGTACATCGCAAATAGAGCCTCGCCCCACCAGGAGGATGGATCCAGCAGCCACGCCTTCCCCCGTACTCTATTTGCAAGCTAATGAGAGCGAGAACTCATTTCAGAGACTTAGGGGAAAATAAACGCTTGCTAATTTCCACTTAAATGTTATTATATTAACATATTTGGTGGAATGGAAATAAATGCTCGCTGATCATCTTTTACGATTTGATCAGTTGAAGATTCTTAGTCGGGCTCGGTTTCATAGCTCGTCGGCCTTGTACATCATCCGATTAGCTCCTGTTTAGAATTGCCAACTATTCAACAGCATTGGGCATCACTGTGAGCCTGCAACATACTGACAACCATTCTGGACTTGGTAGTAATCTGGGGAAAGTGAATCCAGCTTCCTCAATTTTCATCTTTAAATTCCGTAGCATCAAACTAGTTGATCACACCCCTACTTCATACGCCACTAAAATCAGTCTATTCGGTAAAGCTTGGCAATGGAGACTGGGGCATTAACTAGTGTATGTACTTTGGCGATTTACTGGCTAATTCTCAGAGCCATCAATGATGGGGGAAAATTCAAGGGTTTTTTTGAGGTTCTTCAAACCAAAAGAAATCTAGGAGGTGGAAGAAATTACTGATTTCAAATGACAATGGAATTCAAATTCATTTTGATTTTATTGATCAGTGTTCATTCTAATTCAGTTCACCTTTCCATACTTGAAAACTAACTTACCTGATAATTAATTACAGAACAAATTAAGGCATGTACATTGTACATAACTTTAATTAGCATATTAGATTGTACCCTAATAATTCTTATCTAAGGCTGCTAGAACAGGAATGTCAGTCTATGAATTTTGTTTGTTTGCCTTATTGTTCAAACCTGAAATTTTCCAATTTGTATTCAAACAATAAATCAGCTAACTGAAATTGGCCCTTATGAATTGATCACGAAAACACAACATACAAAGAATAAAAACAATACAGGGAGGCAGATTATTATCTGAACGATGATTAATTAGGGATTGTGCAATAAAACCTGTGTGTCCTTGTATATTAGTCACTGAAAGTAAGCATGTAGGTGCAGTAGGTGGTGAAGAAGGGAAATGGAAATTTGGCCTTCAAAACAAGAGTATTTGAGAGCAGATGCAGACTTGGCACAACTTTACAGGGTATTGGTAAGACCACACCTAGTATCTTCTGTGCAGTTTTGGTCTCCTCAACTGAGGAAGGCTGCTCTGGCTATTGAGGGTGTGCTGAGAAGGTTTACCAGACTGATTCCCGGGATGGTGGGACTGACATATAGGGATAAAGTGAGCTGGTTAGGACTATATTCACCAGAGTTTAGAAGACTGAGGGGGAAATCTCATAGAAACCTATAAAATTCCAACAGGACCAGACAGGGTTATTGCAGAAAGGATTTTTTCGATGACCAGAAAGTCCAGAACAGATGTCAGTGTCTAAGGATGTGGGGCATCTGTTAGGCCTTATAGGACTGAGATGAGGAGAAAGTTCTTTTTCTCGAGAGTGGACAATCTGTGGAATTCTCTGCCACAGGAAACTGTTGAGGCCAAAAGATTGAAGATTTTCAAGAAAGATGTTGATAGAGAATTAAAGGGATCAAAACAAATGGGGAGAAAGCAGTAAAAGGATATTGAATTGGATGATCAGCCTGAGCATATTGAATAGCAGTGCAGGATTGAAGGGCTGAATGGCCTGCTTCTGTTCCTGTGTTCTATGTTTCTTTGTATCTAAAATTATGAGGGGTCTGAGCAGAATAGACACAGAGAAACTAAATACACATGAAAGGATCAAAAATGAGTGGCCACAGCTTTAAAGTAATTGGCAAAAAGCAATATGAGAAAAAACTTGTTCACACAGCAAAGTCGTCAGGTCTGAAACACACTGTCTGAGAGTGTAGTGGAGCCAGATTCAATCAAGGCATTTGAAAGGGAATTAGCCTGTTGTTTGAAAAGTGACACTGTGCAGGGAGAAGGCAGAAGAATTGCTGCCAAGTGAATTGTTCATTCAGAGAGCTGGTACAGAAACAGTGGGATGAATAGCCTCTTTCACTGAAATAATTCTGTGATTCTGATTCTGAGTGAAAGGTGTCATTTCATGCATTATGAGCCACACATAGGAATGCTGTTCAGAGGGTCAGTGTAGACTCGATGGGCCAAAAGGCCTGCTTCCATATTATAGGGATTCTATGAATGCAGTTGGGCATAAAGATTGCCTAATGGTCTTTCTTCCTTGCAGTAAGTATGTCAGACCCGGTTCATGCCAAGACACCAACTTTAGTGTTGTTTCAGAGACACATTCTTTGTACTGATTTGTAACTTTTAATTATTGTAATTTTTCCAGCACTTTCTGTTTTTGTTTGTAATTTTTAATGGTAATTTTTTTTAAAAAATGCCCAGCACAAGAACTCTCTTTTAAGGTTGGAAGATGAGGAACAGGGTCAGCTCCTACCAGTGACCCTTTCTTTCATTAAAAACAAGGAGAGCGTGAACAAATGCGTAAATGTCAATTAGCCTCTGGGCAAGATATACTGTTCCTACTCCTACACAAAAACATGTTACAAATGCTGTTAGTAAGTAAATAATGCATGTTACAAACCAGAAGGTCTAGATTTATGCAATATTGTTCCTTAACCATTATAATTTTTTCAAGGAACAACTAATTTTGAGTTTTGGATTCAAAATCACTTAATTCTTTTCCCATTTATCCAAGGTGCAATGACCCACTTTTAGGCTGTATTAGCATATGAACAGCCACTAGCAACTCAGCTAATCCTTTAATCTCTTCACACCTGTTTGGCAACATTTTTTTAAACTTTTGGTCGTTATTTCATCCCTTTGCTTTTCTTATTCCTTTCCATTTTATTTGATTTCTCAGGTTACCTTTGTATCTGTTGAATACTAATTCACAAGTGTGGTAATAAAAGCATTTCTAACAATTCTACAACCTTCTAAGGTTTCAAGTTAACTCCTCAGATTAATTTACAAGATTAATTTTTTATACATTTTGTAACATCAAACTGGATTAAATTGGTGAAAACCAACTTCTATTTTCCACAAAAACGTTCTTATTTATAGAACTTCACCGGAAAGACAGAGGCTGAAGTGGGGGTGTTGGGGTGGGGGGGCGTGGGGGCGGGTGGGTGGTGATGTGATAGAGGTCTACAAAATTATGAGAGGTGTAGATTGGGTGGATAGTCAGAGGCTTTTCCCAAAGTGGAAAGGTCACCAACAAGAGGGCACAGGTTCAAGGTGAGAAGGAGAAAGTTTATGAGAGAAGTGCGGGGAAGATTTTTCCCACAGAGGGTGGTGGCTGCCTGGAATGCATTGCCAGTGGAGGTGGTGGAAGCAGGCACATTAGCAACATTTAAAGGGTATCTCAATAGACACATGAACGTGAGGCAAAGGGGAATAGAAATTGCATATGGGCAATAAGTAGCGGGTCTAAATAAGAATTAGGAATTGGTGCAGGCTTGTTTGGCTGAAGGGCCTGTTCCTGTGCTGTATTGTATTGTATTATAGAATTGGAATGAATTATCCTGATTTTCAAGTGTTATTTCAACAAAATATTAACTTTTTAATAGTTTTCAGTAGATTTCAATAATTCTCATTAAATGGGAGTACACAAACTCTCCTTGTGTATGAATTAATTAGATGACCAAATACATTTGCACTCAACTGCAACTAATCTGCAATAATTCTTGTTGAACAAATGTGGCTGGAGTAGCTCAATTGCTAAACACCTCATATAAATGATGAAAAGTGGTATAGCACTTGATTGTTTGATACATGTGTATTATTGATTCAATCAAAATGAGAAAAGTCTCCACTTACCGGATGGAAACTCTTGTGTTGATGGTAGTTGAGAGGCAGGCAGTTTACTAAATTAGGTGGGACCTGAACGCTCCATCTTTCTGCTTCCACCAGGATTAAATTCTATGCAGAAAAGTCGACAGTCATCCTTCATGTTCTGCCACCAATTGAGGTGCTTAGTTGCAGAATTTAATGACCATTTAAGAGCCTCATCTTGCCACCACTGGGATTAACCCAGCTGTAACTGGACCTCTTGCCATGCAGTGTCATGTGTGGGCTGTTTGTCATCTTGAGGCAGTGGCATTGCTAAGCACAAGAACTGCTAACTCGTGATTTGCCAGCAGCTATCACGAGGTGGGTTTTCCACTCTGGGTTATTGATTCTAAGGGAAGAGATGCTGGTGGCCTTGCCACTGCCTTATTCATTTATGCTTCAACACACCTTCCCAAAAAGGGGCATCATGGGTCTCTCATTGGCTCATAGATAGGGTGGATGGTCAGAGGGTTTTCACAGATTGGAAAGGTCAACAACAAGAGGGCACAGGTTCAAGGTGAGAAGGAGAAAGTTTAGGAGAGAAGTGCAGGGAAACCTTTTCCCACAGAGGGTGGTGGCTGCCTGGAACGCAGATAAACAAAACTTCTGATGCTAGAACAAGACTCCACCACAATTCTCAACACTTGCACTGGCAGTACATCACTTATTTCTGCTTCATCCTCAACCCATCTCTGCTGAAAGTCTTATACATACCATATTAGTACATTACAGAAAGTGAGGCTTAGATCAAAAGATCCAGATGTAGAATCAGTTTGGCTGGAACTAAGAAAGAGAGGGAGGTGGGAAACATTGATTACAATTATTAATTTGCTGCTAAATAGTTGCCATCATGTAGGGCAAGGTTTTCAAATGATTAAAGTAGAGGTGCAAGCATCAAGGGAAATGCAATAAGCATAGGAGACTTCAGTTTACGTATGGACTAGATAAATTTTGGAGAACAAATTTCTGAAATGTTCACAAGGTGATTTTATGGAAGAATATGTTGAGAAACTCCGAACTAGGGAAATGAGCTATATTGGATCTAGTGTTGGACAATGAAAAAGGGATAATTCACAATTTCATGGTAAAGAATCTTGAAGATAGACTGACAATAGTAATGCTGAATTTCACACAAAAATTGAAAGTGAAGCAGTTCAATCCAAAAGTAAACCCTTAAGTTTAAACAAGGGAAACTAGAATAGTTTGGGGGATAAGTTATTTGTGGTAGATTGGGAAACTGCCTTAAAAGATATTATGGTAGACAGGCCATGGTGAGCATTTAAAGAAATAATATATGGTTTTCCACGAACATACATTCCTATGAGGCACAAAAATGCCATCAGAAAAGTAATCCAACCATGGCTAACAAGAGAAGTTAAGATTGAATTGAATCAAAGGAGGAGATATATAAGTTTGCCATAAAATACTAAACCTGAGTGTTAGGAGCATTTTAAGATTCAGGAAAGAACAACATAAGAACATAAGAACTAGGAGCAGGAGTAGGCCGTCTGGCCCTTCGAGCCTGCTCCGCCATTCAATAAGATCCATTTGGACTCAGATCCATTTACCCGCGTTCTCACCGTAACCCTTAATTCCTTTATTGTTCAAACAAAATCTACCTTTTCTTTAAAAACGTTTACTGAAGTAGCGTCAACTACTTCACTGGGCAAGGAATTCCATAGATTAACAACCCTCTGGGTGAAGAAATTCCTTCTCAATTCAGTCCTAAATCTGCTCCCTCTAATCTTGAGGCTATGCCCTCTTGTCCTAGCTTCACCTGCCAGTGGAAACATCCTCTCTACTTCTATCTTATCTATTCCCTTCATAATTTTATATGTTTCTATAAGATCCCCCCTCAATCTTCTGAATTCCAAAGAATATAATCCCAATCTACTCAGTCTCTCCTCATAAGCCAACCCCCGCAACTCCGGAATCAACCTAGTGAACCTCCTTTGCACCCCTTGAAGGATCAAGAAGCTGATTTAAAAAAAAATAGAATATGAACGTAAACTCATTAGACACAGAAATTGAGACTGCAAAATCAATCTGCTATGGGTTTGTAAAAATGGGAGACATTGCAGAAGATAAGTGTATGCACTTTACTGTCAGAAATAGGAGAAACTATAATGAGGAATTGGGAAATGGCAGAGACCCTAAACATTTCTCTGCCATTTCCCTATTCCCTTTGGACAGTGAATTTTTTTTTTTGCTTAAGCATTGGTTTTGTTGAGTATTTTTAGGGTTTCTCGCTGCAAGGCCTAGGAAGATCTCTTGCCGTATTCTACCAAACCTACCTCATTAGCTACTTTCTCCACCACATATCACCCCTGTCGCTCAATTCCAGCACCATCTTAACATGTGCCATTTGTGGAACAATTCACCACTGCTGGAATATCCTGGAATTCACAGCCAGCTCCATCTTTAAAATGTTGTTGTGCAGCTGAACAAACACTGTCATAATTCCTGACATTTGCCTCAGATATGATAGACAAAGGGAATTTGACGCCAAACTTTGTGGGCAGGGACCTGAATATGGTGCAGAGCTGGGACATCCTCCTCCCCAGGATCAATAGTGGAGGCCACGATACCAGACCATGTCAGCCTGGTCTGAGGTCGCTGTTGGGTCAGTGCAGTCTCAGCCATCTGGAAGAATGTACAGCAGTGTAGGAAGAAGGTCAGTGGCCTTCTTCAATTCACCAACATAAGTGCCACCGTCTCCTCTATGACACCTCACACTCATTGTTTCTCTGCTACTGTAATGATTTCCTAACCATGCTCATGCTCTCCACCTCACCAGGGCTTGTAACATCTTCACTCACTCCTTCAACTATCTCAACCCTTTACATAACTCATCCTGATTGTTCTCTGTGTTGCTTCCTCACTTGCGACACTACCCCGCTCAGTTTCATCTCCCTAAACACCTTCCTCTGTCTAATTCCAGGAGTAAAACAGCCTATAATAGGGCTAAAAGAGTCAAGGCGGATTATGGGCTGCACAAGATTTGGCCCCTCACCCGTTATGAGGAAAGGATTCTGATTCTGATTCTGACTTCCCAAAGTGACTGACCAACAATGTACAAGCCTCTGGACCAGTAAGAGGCTATCCTTGATTTACTCTGCTGAGATCCCTGAGTGAAGGCTATCCCTCTTGACTTAACTGGAACTGCTGACAACCATGACCAGCTTCCTGGATTTGTGTCTGTGCTAAATGACACAGCAATTCAACAGTACTGTGAGCCTGATATAACACTGGCTGAGGGAGAAAAATGCAAAAAGACAAGGCAATGCAAGACAGAGAGATCTGAGATTACCCCAGGTTGGGTGATCATGATGATAGCAAACAGACTGCCTGAAGATGCAGCGTGGTCCAGTCTATGAACTGTTTATGTGTGCCTGAGCATACAGTGACCTTGCAACAGCATTACAACGATCACTGCCATTGTGCCCTAAGATGTACATTGTAGTGAAGAACTGTATTGTCAGCGGATGGAGATGTGCGTTGAGAGTTCTTAGACGTTGGCACATTTTGGAAACCAATGTTTCTGGACATGGGGTGCATGGGGCTTGCTCTGAGATAGCAATGCCTGGTGTCCAACATAGGAGTCCATTGGAGGAAGTGGTGACCAGAAGTCTCCAGGCTCTGACTTCCATGTCGAGAATTTTTGACATTTAGTCGTAGGGTCATAGAGAGGTACAGCATGGAAACAGACCCTTTGGTCCAACTTGTCTTTGCTGACCAGATATCATAAATTAATCTACTCCCACTTTCCAGCATTCAACCCACATCCCTTTAAATCCTTCTTATTCATGTACCCATCCAGATGTTTTTTAAATGTTGTAATTACCATCCTTCACCACTTCCTCTGGCAATTCATTCCATTCGCACATCAGTCTCTGCATGAAAAATTTGCCTCTTAGGTCCCCTTTAAATCTCTCCCCTCTCACCTTAAACCTATGCCCTCTTTCCATGCCCCTCATGATTTTATAAATCTCTGTAAGGTTACCCCTCAGCCTCTGACGCTCCAGGGAAAATAGCCCCAACCTATTCAGCCTCTCCCTATAGCTTAAGCCCTCCAACTCCAGCAACACCCTTGTCAATCCTTTCTACACCCTTTCAAGTTTAACAACATCTTTCCTACAGCAAGGAGATGAGAATTGAACACAGTCTTCCAAAAGTGGCTTGACCAATGTCCTGTACAGCTGCAACATGACCTCCCAACTCTTACACTCAATGCACTGACCAATAAAGGCAAGTGTACCAAACACCTTCTCCACTAACCTGTCTACCTGCGACTCCACCTTCGAGGAACTATGAACCTGCGCCCCAAGATCTCTTTGTTTGGCAACACTGCTCAGGACCATACCATTAAGTTTACAAGTCCTGCCCTGATTTGACTTACCAAAATGCAGCACCTCACATTTATGTAATTTGCACATGCTGGGGGCTAATATACTTCCTTAAATGCCCACCACTGTTCATCAACCACCTTTTCTACTAAGGTCCTCTTCTCAGTCCTCTCCAGCCACTCTGCATCATTTCTTCATAATAACCCTTATTTAAATTCAGCACAGTTGTTCACAATCCAAGTTTCTCACTCCCAAACTAAATGCTAAATTATACCAAGTTACGGATAGTGTTTCATAGAGATATTTTACTCTGAGATCATCTGTTAAACCTGCCTTTATGTACTTTCTCGTGACTACCTCTACCAATTTGATTTTCTCAATCCACATAAAGATTAAAGACACTCAGATTAATGTACCGCCATTTTTACATGCCCTCATTCCTTCCTGATTTATTCTACATCCAACAGTGTAGCTACTGTTAAGGTTCCTATAAACTATTCACACCTGTGTCTTATTCCCCATGATTTCTCTCACCACTATTCATATGGATTCTTTCAATCTTTCAATCCAAGATCATTTCCTGCTATCTGCCATCTCTTATTAATAAAGTTATCTCAAAACCCTTTCCTTTCTGCCTATCCTTTCTAAAAGTCATGTATCCTGGAATATTTAGTTCCCAGCTTTGATCTCCTTATAACTATGTCTCTGTAATAGCTATAAGATCAGACCCATTAATCTCTATTTGTGCTGTTAATTCATTTATTTCATTCTGGATAGTATGTTCCATTAAATAAAGAGCTATTAATTTTCCTTTTTTTAATGATTTCTTTTCTCCTTTGGCCCATTTTGCTGCTCCTTTCTTTAACTTTGGGGAATTTGTCCCTTCCTGTCCCAAATCATCAGCAAAATAGCTGCTTCACAATGCTGTCATATCTTTGTGCTTTGTAAGTCTACACATCCTCTCTTCAGAACCCTCTCTGCTTCTGTTTAGCTTAACGCCCTCTCTAGTGCCCCATTATTTGATTCACTGGGACAATGATCCCAGCACGGTCCAAATGAAAGCCCTCCAAGTGAAACAGCTTCTTTTAACCACAGTACTGGTGCCAGTATGTCAAGAATTAAAACCCATTCCTCTCACACTAACTCACACTGCCCATTCTCCTTGCTAACTGTGCAGTTTAAAAATCTTTTCTTATAGAGACCTTTAATGAGTCACTTTTTAACTTTACTTCATCTCTTTGCTAACTCCAAATTTGGACTGTAGTATTTAAGTCACGACTTGTCTTCCCTGTTTTGTCAACGGAATTCAACATTATTGATTGCTGTTTTGCATTGACTGGACATCATTATTTCAGTACCACTTATTATGTATTTTTATCACTTGGTTTTTTTCTGAGGTGCAATACTTTTGCATATATTAAATTTCATTTGTCAATTTTCAGCTTCCTGAAATGATTTATCTAAAAAATTCTACAATTCTTGGGCTAATGTGTACAATCACTATATTTCTCCTATTCTGGTACTACTTGTACATTTGACTGCATATTATTTTATTTTTTCCTACTGCCAATTAATTGAGTGAATTTTTATAAAATGATGTCAAAAATCTCAAAAAAAGTGTAGTTATAACAGCAACTTGCATTTATATAGCACCTTCAGCATAATAAAAATGCTTGACCTTATAAAGTAAAGGTCGAGTCACATATGGAGGGATTCAAGTTGATGAACAAAGGTATAGCCACGGCAATAGGTTCTAAGCTGTTGAAGAGGATAAAAATGAGGTAAAGAAACTGTAAAGTTTAGGGAGAGAGTTCCAAAGCTAAGGGATTAGGCACCTGAAGGCATGGCCACCTGTGATGGAGTGAGCAAATTCAGGGATGCCCAAGAGACTAAATAAGAGGAGTCCAGATTTCCCAGTGGATTGTGGATCTTTAGGAGATTGCAAAGGTAAGGAGGGGCAAGACCATAAAGTGTAATGAAAGCGAGGATGAGAATTTAAAATCAAGATCTTGCTAAACTGCTGGCAATGTTGGTCAAGGGTGATAGGTAAACTGGACTTGATGCAAGTAGATCATTGGTAACAGAACTTTGGCTGATCTTCAGTTTACAGAGGATATAAGAGGACAGCCAGACACAAGACTCAAATCTGGAGTCAGCAAAGGCATGAATGAGGGTTTCAGCAACAAATGAGCTGAAGTGAAACAGAGTTGGGTGATTTCCAGGAGATGGAAATAAATAAGATTAGTGATTGGTCAAAAATTACCTCTTTGCTTCAGCATTGGAAAGTAGGCAAAGAGAAGGATGGAATAAGAAGCTTGCAGAGGGAACTGAAAACAATGAATTCAGTCGTCAATATTCAACAATATTTAAACATTTAATATATACTTGCACATATAAGATCTTCGCTAATTGTTCTGTCTTACCTTTTTAAAGAAGAACATCCTAAAAAAAATCTCAACACAAATGCAAATGGTAAAATTTACAATGTTTCTGCATCATAGAATAAATGAGATAGTGATAATGAAAAAGAAGCCCATGAAAATCAAAAAAATAGGCCTCAGGAAAATTTCACAAGGAGCTCTCAAGAGAAAAACCATCCTGATTCCTGCCTGGGGACAGATGCTCCTGCCTTCACCAAATACAAATTAACCTGACCCTGAGATTTGGGTTAGGTACACCAAACAGTGGCTAAACGTCCTATCACATCTACAACAACCAATTTGGGTTTCACGGGTTTTTGGGCCAAACTTTCTTTGCCATTGAAAAACAAGTGTATGCTACAAACAGCAAGGTAGTAGCAAAGATAGCCACCAACGCTGAGCACTAGTGACTCTTGACCTTCACAACTTTCATCAAGGCTGTGAATTAGCAATAGGGTAGTGGTAGATTGCTGTGATCGCAAGGGGGTGTCCTTAGCCTTGATAAACAAAGCTTTGGTTGGCATTGAGGTAGATGTAGGGATGGTCCAGTCCAAGGCCAAGTTCAGTATCAGAATGAAAATAGAGAAAAGTTCCTTGATGCAGATTCTGACTGCTTCAAAATGGCTAAGAAGGAAAGCCCTGGGTAAGTGAAAAAAAATGAAGAAACCAACAGACAGGAAATAATCAGTGAAGGGAACTGGAGCCAATAAATAAAAAGATGGAATTGTAGAAATCTAACTCCAAAAGTTCTTCTCAGAGCCATCAATTCTCTCTGAACAGAGCTGAATGTTTAATAAAATGATCCCTGTCTCACAATCACGTGCATTCTCAATAGAGATCATTTCAAATGAATACAACAGCCAAAAGCTGAATTTAATATTTGCTGAAATCCTAGTTTCTCTGTTCCAGCAAACTTGTCAGGTAGATATTTGGCTTCACTGAGATAACAAGGTGTAGAGCTGGATGAACACAGCAGGCCACGGAGCATCAGAGGAGCAGGAAGGCTGACGTTTCGTGTCTGGACCCTTCTTCAGAAATCTTGGTTTGACTATTTAGCTTGACTGCTTTTGTCGCACGTGTGCTCTTTGCGCCATCTAGCGGTAGCATTTATACAATACACAACCATTCCTCTAACCATCTCCTCTATCCATCTTCTATCCGCCTCCCATTCTCTACCTGTTTATTTCAGAACCCCTTTCCCCTCCCCCTTTTCTGATGAAGGGTCTAGGCCCGAAACGTCAGCCTTTCTGCTCCTATGATGCTGCTTGGCCTGCTGTGTTCATCCAGCCCTGTACCTTGTTGTCTCGGATTCTCCAGCATCTGCAGTTCCTACTATCTCTGATTCAATTTTAACCCCACTGCGAAGCCTCTTCTAAGGATGCCTAGCCTGAAGAAGTTACCCTCCTCCCTCCGAAACAACCTCAGGGGATCTCTGTCTCACTGCAACTCTCTCGTAATCTCTTCGGCCCTGAAACTGCTCGACCATGTCCTGAAGCAAACCAGGTACTACAGCCACATCACCTTTCTTAGCACCTGCCTACAGAACCAGATCATCCCCAATGGACTACAGTCCACATTCAGGCCTTCCCAATTTGGCCCAAACCGTGACAATATCTACACTCATGGCATTGAGATCCTTCAGAAGCGTTTCTCCCTGCGACTCCTGAAACACACACTCGCAGCAATGCGCCAGCATCTCCAGGCACTACTATCAAACCTACCCCAGACCTGCAAAGGACCTCTCCTGTTTTTCATTCTTCATAGGATCCACAACCTGAACCCACAACTCTACTCAGCTTTATTGGACACTAAAAACCGTAAGTACAGTAAACTTACTGGTGCCTACCACCCAAAACGGGCTTCCTCCACCCCCCAAATCCCCAGCCATACCCAGGACCTTCCCCACAATGTGCCCGCCGCCATTGGCCATGAGGCCACTGTCGGAGAACCCCCAGATGACGTCACATCCACCACCGCCGGGTTCCCCACTTACGGGACAGCGAACGCCATCGCTGTCAATGCCACTGCCTCCATTTCCGAGACCAACACCACCGACACTGAAGTTGCGCCTACTGTCACCGCTACTGCCGCCGCCTAGCCCGCTCCCCCCACCGCCGACGCCACTCCGCCCATCACCGACGCGGACGCAACTCCACCCACCGCCGGCGCAACTCCGCCCACCGCCGACGCCAGCACAACTCCGCCCACTGCCGGCGACTGCATCCGCTGTACCCGGTGTGGCCTCCTCTACATCGGGGAAACCAAGCGGAGGCTCGGGGACCGCTTTGCAGAACACTTACGCTCGGTTCACAATAAACAACTGCACCTCCCAGTCGCGAACCATTTCAACTCCCCCTCCCATTCCTCAGATGACATGTCCATCCTGGGCCTCCTGCAGTGCCACAACG
>NC_063348.1:27054326-27095355 GCF_021869965.1 Rhincodon typus | reverse complement strand
ACCGCATCCCAAAACCAGTCCAGCTCGTCCCCGCCTCCCTAACCTGTCCTTCCTCCCACCTATCCCCTCCTCCCACCTCATCTCCTACCTCCTAACCTCATCCCGCCCCCTTGACCTGTCCGTCCTCCCTGGACTGACCTATCTCCTCCCTAACTCCCCACCTACACTCACCTTTACTGACTCCATCCCCGCCTCTTCGACCTGTTTGTTTCATCTCCACCTATCCTCTCCTCTATCCATCTTCTATCCGCCTCCCACTCTCTCCCTACTTATTTCAGAACCCCCTTCCCCTCCCCCTTTTCTGATGAAGGGTCTAGTTTAGGCCCGAAACGTCAGCCTTTCTGCTCCTATGATGCTGCTTGGCCTGCTGTGTTCATCCAGCCCTGCGACTTGTTGTCTCGGATTCTCCAGCATCTGCAGTTCCTACTATCTCTCATTCGAAAAATCTCATCTTTTACAACTAAATAGCACCACCAATGGCAAAGGTGCATATACAATAGGCCAGGCACAAAATGTGGGAACCCAACTGATCCAGCACAAAACCAACTCATTGGACAGAATCCTCCTAGTCCCCGAACAACGTGGGCTTCGGAGACTTAGTTGGGAAAGTATAGTGAGATCGGCAGAACAAGATTCTCGACATTGAGAAAGCAAAGTCTGATTCCCCAACCAAGTGCTGACCAGTGAGACAAGAATCTGACTAGTGAGAAGCGAGTGGCCTATTTGCTTTCATTTGAATAAATTATTTGATTCATTTGAATCAATGGTCAAATAAAAACTAGATGGCAACAATTCCTGACATAAAATCAAAGAGGTTATCTAGTGACTTCAGCTCGCTGCTTCCTCTCAGGGATCCCATCTTGAAGACCAAACCCCAGCTTCTCAGGGCACACTGCACGGGCAGCAACTGCCTGCTGTTCCTGTTCACGAGGTTGACATCCGATATGTACCACCCTCTTGACTCATCTCTGACACACTTACAATACAGCTCTATATCTCAAAGTTGCATTTAGGTACTAGAACCTTTCATTACAATGCTGCTGCTAGGACACTTTACAGGCGCTCAATGCTGGATTCAAACAAGCTGTGTCTCAGGACTTCTCACTGACTCTCTTAGGCTCATTTACTTTGTGCCTGCTTCAATACTGAAAACATCTCTGCCTTAGCTTGTCTTTTTGCCAGTTACCCCCGCTGTCATAGCACTTCTGCCTTGGCTTCTTGTTTAGCACAGATGCAAAGCTGAGCAGTTTGTCATGGTTGTCAATAGTCATCAGTCAAGGGGTGGACATATTGCTCTACATCTCGATGTTACTACAACTCACAGCTTCACGGGTGTTTCCTTCTAATACCAAATACATCACAAATGTCCAATGGGAGATGAAAATGGCTGCCACCACACCAAGAGTAGGCAGGGTAAGTGCTTCATTCTCTGAGGGAGGGGGCTTGTGCAAAGTTAGGCCCTTCAAAGGTCAATAGCATTAAGCGACACCAACACAGAAAAGGTGAAAAAGACCAGTGAATACTAAATGCTCTATGTGAACCTTGCCTATTGACTTACTATGTCAATAAAAAAATCCTGGCCCCAAGTGCTTTTGACCATTCAACATGACGAATCAATCCTATTGATGGTTGTGATACACAACCCATGTTTTATGACCTGGAAGGATTCAGCCTAGTTGGCAAAATAGCAATCACCTTCAAAGATCCCATAACCTGCGCAAGGTGCAGGAGATCCTCACTTCACATATAAAATGTCTGCACCTTTACCCTATATGCCATGCCGCCTTTCTTATGTATTGTTTAGTTGCGGGGAGAAGTCCTCATTCTTGCTGCCATACTGTATGTCTACCAAAAGGCTTGAGCAACAGATGTCTAAATCAGGACCATGATGGTGCAATGTCCCTGTAGAGCAATAGTCTCCAATGTTTTCAAGCACAAGATCACTTTTTGAATTCAAGCGCAAGGCAGGAACTACCTCAAAGAAAATATAGAATAAACAAATTATTTTTTGTGCTATACAAATCTAAAACCAAATCTATATATAATTATTCATTTTGCCAAGTACTCATCAATTCTCAATGCGACATCTGTGACTGCACATTATCTGCTAGTATCTTGAAGTCTGGGTTTTAATTGAGACTGCTAATTGAATACAGTCTATCAAATGGGTACCTGTGAGATGGGTGTGATACTTGGACTTGACTATCTTCATTTGGGAGAATGCTGTCTCTCAGAGGTATGTGTAGTCAAAGTAAGCTTTAACTTTAAAAGCACAGAATGATGGGAGTGAGTATTTTTCTCATTTGTGAGTCCCCAAAAATCACAGTCCCTAATCTGATGTTCAGATACATATCATTTCAGATAATTATTATCTCCATATCAGATTCTCTGCTTTTTAAATTAAATACCTGATAGAATTCAGTAGCCAACCAACAATGTCTACTTGAAGGCATAGATTTGAGACAAATAAGATGGTTTGTTCCATCACATCTAATTCCTGAAATTGCCTGTTGAGTTCTTCTGCTAACTTCATCAGGTGTGTACAGTTTTCCGGGTGCAACAAGTTTTCTTTGTATTTGATGTTTTTCTGGGCTTTTCTCCAGACTGAGGAAGTGTTGCAGCATTTTAATTTTTAATTCAGAGGATCACAGGTCCAGTTTCAATTTGAATGCATTCACAGCACTGATCATATGTGCTAGGTCTCTATTCTTTCCCTGCAGATAACAATTTAGCTTGCTCAGTACATCTGTAAGGACTCAAAGTCGAGCAACCATGCATTGTCTGACAGCTCATTGCACATTTTATTCATAAATGGCAGAAAAGTGGTGATCTCAGGCATCAAATCTAAAAATCTTTACAGAACCTTTCCCTTCCTTAACCATCTCACATCAGCATGGAGGATTAGTTCACCACAGGCAGCATCAAGTTCATCGAGTAGAATTTAAGTAAGTGGTGCTGAAGGGCTCATGCTTGAAGCGAGTTTATAATCTTAATAAAAACTTATATCTGACGAGAGAAGTCCATAACCTTACTCACTGATACTTACTGATGGATTATACAGTAATAATTGATAAAAGAGGGTAAATCAAGATCATTTCTGCAAAATGCAACAAAGCCTACATTTGGGTCAAGAACGGCTAATGCATGATCAGTCATGATGGAAACCATTTCTTGATTGGAATGTTTTTCTCCACCATGTACCTTTTGATATTATTGAAGATATGCTCACCCCTTGTTCTTTTTTAAGGGGCAAAGGGTGGTTGTTTTGTCTTTAAAAACCATGCACAAGCAAACAGTCAACCGTGTTGTGTCGGTTATGTCAGTTGATTCATCGAACTGCAGTGAGAAACATTCACATTCCTTCCGGTCCTGCTGTAGCTGCTGACAGATGTCTTTAGACAAAGATTCCACTCCTTTTTTTTTACTGTGAAAGCACCAAGTGACATGCTCTGGATTGCTGAAATTACTTATTTTTTGTCCTTAACGTCTCTGAATAAAGAGTCAGTGGCCTAGGTCATTGCTTCTTTAAATACTTCACCATGTGTGAATGATTTCCTGTGTTTTGCCCAGAGAGGGCAAATGCAAAATGATGCTTCGGTGCAGGCCTTACCTTTTCTTGCTGGTTTAGAAAAAAAACAACTCTTGAGCTTTCAAAACAGCCATCAACTTGTCAACTTCCCTTGTCCAAACCATATTGCTCAAGAGAAACCTATCCTGAATTTACTGACTGGTGCTGTAAGGTATTGTTCAAAACTCCCCTTTTTACTTAGCAACATAACTTGGTGACATATAAGACAAACACTATTTTGCAGTTGTGAAGAGAAATTTATTTTCCCATGCTAATTGGAAGTTGTAAATTTTTGTTTCTTTTTATATGGCCTAGATGCATCACACATCATTATTGCTTCACTTTGTGTCTTGTGTCTGTGACGTCACTTTGCCGCCAGCCACCCCTTAGGTCAGCCGTTGGATCCATGCCCCGGAACGTTGAGGATCTTGCCCCTGCTTTCAGGTATGCAGGCATGGGAGGTCACTTCTGTGATTGTGATTTGTTTCTGGGACCTCTGGTTGGCTTGTGTTGCTCAAATGTTGAATGTGGGGCTTGGCAGCATTCCCTGAAAAATTTCTTCTTATTGTACAAACTTCTTAGTTAAGATGCTGATAAAACAATTGCAGGTCTACAGGCAGAGGAATAGGACCACCTGAGCTTCACTTGTCAAGAGTCTACATGGATATGATGGGCTGAATAGCCTCTTATTTCTCTAGTAATATAGTATACTGACATCACACATCGGTTCTTGGTATATTTTTTATTCAGTAGTTTAGATTGCCACCACAAAACTGTCTTTACCCAACAATAACAGTTGATCTGCATCAATCTGAAACATGATGGAATGATCTGGCAAAGCCTATTAACTGCATCATTTTTCTCTAGATGTGCAGCTTCCAGAAGTGGAAGTCATGCATTGACATTGTAATTGATGTGTGAATGGTGAGGGAATGCAGGCAGGCAGTGAGATCAACTGCCAAAGACTCTGTGATTGACCAGTCGATCACGATTTATGTGTTGGCGACCATGGCTGTAGAAGCATCTGACATTGCCCTGAGAGGATCCTTAGAACCATTCCCAATGGCTGTTGTATGAATGGGTGAAGAGTACATACTTCCAGCAGACATGAAGCCAATTCCTGCTGTGGAGCTTGAAGTTGTGGATGCCCTTAGATGTGACAAAAAGACAGGAGTGCCACAGTGGCTCACGTTCCACAGAATGCCATGCCAATGAGAAAGGGGGAGAGTGGTGCTATCCTCTGTCCAGAGGTCGAAACCTGTCATGATGTCCAGCATATCTGCAATACAACACTTTCTTCCACTGGGGTCAACATGAGACACAGATAGCCCCTTGCCATCAGATTTCCATGCAGCTCCTGTCTGGGGCTTTGTACCAGTACTGTCTAGACATGAGGATATGACTTGATCCTCAGAATCTCTGCTCCAGGCAACGGAAAAATGGACCAATACTCTGGGATGGATGATGGGGATCTATGAGAACTGCAGAATTGCAAATTAATGAGACAGGTTTCAGACAGAACTGTCCTTTTCTGTAGCATCAGCCACAGCAATGCAGGAAGGACTTCCCTGTGAACCTCATTCAATGGAACTGAAGTCATCTTTCACTGACTGTGAATATTTGGTGCTGCTGAGGATTCTTATGAGTTTAATGCTTTGATCTTTTTATATGATTCATGTTATTTAATAAAAGTTAAGGTAACAAACAGATGGAAGTCTTCACAACATAAAATGATCCCTAATCCAATTGTAATAAAGCCTCATACTAGTATGGTCTCTATGACAAGGATAGGTGTTGCTCAGACTCGATTAGAACATTGTGTCAAGGGAAGGATGGTGAATCTCTCTCCCTTCATTCTTGGAGTTGCAGTTCAATGACATTCATTCACAGCTGACAATGAAAGGTGAACATACATTTAAAATTGTGAGTATTTGAACATTTACAAATATGGCATGGTATTTATAATTTCACCTGTGTCACTTGTGTTTCCTCAAAAGGTCTTTTCTTCCTTTCCTCTTACTACATCTAGGTGCAGTCCTAGTCTCCTCAGCTGGGATGGAAGGAGCTTGCATCACAGTGAGGCCTGTTAGCCTTGAAAATTTAGCCTAGTGACCCTGGGGATGTTTGTAGCTAGAAGACCCAGATATGTTGAGAGTGTCCTGCCCTGATGCAGATTCACCCTCCATACGCTGAACTCCCAAAAGGCTGAGGGGGGCAGACAGGGTTAAAGTAGATGGTCCGGCTATCTCTGCTGTGTCCCAAAAGGAGGCCCCTGGAAGGTCTGTGTGTGGCTCCTCTTTTGGCTGGGTGCCTCCAGCCACCACTCTGTCTACTTGTGAGGAAGGGACACCTAGAGTGAGGTCTATGTCGCTCATCCACTGTCACCATGTCATTGGTGACGAGTATGAATGGCTGGCTAGAGCAATGGAATGCAAGTCTGAGAGTATATCCAGCAGACACTGAATGTGCTGGACCTGATTCTCAATGGCAGCCACCAACCTATCCAATGAGGCAACCAGGCACTTGAATGCCAGTGGCAGCATGGCACAAACAGTTTAGTGGAGTCCTTCAACCTTCTAATCAGTTTTCCCAGTGTCTTGACAAAGCTGCCTGCTACTCCTGTGTCTGTCTAAACATTCATATGAAGTTATTAATGGCTGACAATTCCTGTCTCCAACAGCCCGTTGAGTGCCAGCAACTGTAAGCATTTCCTTTGACCAGTTGCAGAGACACGACAGTGATATTCTCACCAGCATATGCTTCTGACTCTAATCTGAAAGTACTCATCAGACTTGCAAGGTCAGTAGTTGCTCTCTGAATTCCTCTCTCTGGACTTGGTTGGCCTTCATTGAGACTTGTAGTATCTGGTTCTTTATTTTTCACTCAACATCTGGTTCTTCCAAACATATGACCAGCTAGTATCTGATGAATAGAAATAAGATTCCTCTGATTTCTACTTCTAGTACCTTCTCAAGTATGTATGAATTAAGATCTCTGTCAATTACCATCTCGCTTCTCTCCCTTGGTCCCTTACCCATCTCATTTTACCATCCACCAACCTGCTACAGCAGTCTGGTTGTAGTTATATATATTTTAAAGCATCCTATCTGGATGTGTTGTGACCAACATTGCTCTAATTTGGGGGCTGCTCCAAGAGTCTGTGTTGCCAATCGGCCTTCCAAAACATTCACTTATAGTTTCTCTAGGCACTCGAAGGAGAAATTAGAGAGAAAGTTTGGTGGGACTTGAACCCAGGTACTCCACCCAGAGGTAGGAACACTACCACTACACCACAAGAGTTTCTTGGCTGTAGTTATAAACTTGTTGTTCTCAACAGAACTGCTCTCATTCTTGAACTCTTCGATAAGTCTGGATTACTAATTCTGGAAGCAAATTTTTTGGCTAGGATGGAAAGCTACATTTAAAGTTTTCTGCTGATCAACAGTTCTGATGGTGCCAACCCTCCTTGCAGTGGAGTAGGCCTGTAATTTAGGAGTTTGGATGGAAAATCTCCTACATTCTTCAACACTACTTCGATGGTTCAGATGACCCCTTTGGCTTTGCCATTCACTTGAGGACACCTCAGGACTCATGATATGCACAAATACACAGTTATCTGTGGAGTGTGTGGAGCGGTTATTGGCAACTTGTGGAATATTATGAGAGGTAACCTGGCTAAGAATGCCAATCGTTGCAGAAATTTCCTTTAAAGCCCAAATACCTCTTTTAATGATCAAAGTATATAGACATTTGATTTCAATCCATCCAGATGACAATAAGGAAACAATTTTCAGTGAACATAAAGTCCCATTCCAGATTTTCCACTGATCTGAATAGGAACTGAGTTGAAATAAAAGGTCAACCTTTGCTTTGGTCTGTCCACCACCACACACACGCACACACACACCCAGCACTACAATCAATTTTTACACATATCTTAATATTCCGGGCCATCGACATAAGACTGAGCCCATGCTCACAAGATGTGGCCCATGTGGCCCTGGTGTATTCTTTCCAAGGTCTCTGGCTGGAAAGAGACTGGAATTACCAGTCTGTCATCAAACACCAACAAATTATCCACAATCGTAAAATACTTCCTTTGCTTAAATCCGGTTTTCACCCCCATTTCACTAGGATGCTGTTGTGGCCATACTTCTTTGTAATATTGGCGGACATGAATCAATTCCTCAAACCTGAATCTACACATAACAAATTTCTTGCAGCAATTTGGCCTTTGTGGTGTAACTAATTGAGACCATGACTGAAGATTAGTTATCAGGTTGACCATCCTGTTTTATAGGGTGGCCAATGCTGGCTCTGGACAGCATATCCAGTGTCATTTGCAGTTTACCTGGGGCCCATACAGCTTTATATATTAATCACATTAATCACAACTGCAATCGGAGATTGTCAGAGATCAAAATCATGAGAGGGGTGGACAGAATAGACAGGGAGAAGCTGTTCCTGCTGATAACCAGACAGCACAGATTTAGTGTTTTGCAAAGGAAGCAAATGTAAGGTCATTTTTTCCACATAGGATGTGGTTAGGGTTTGAAATACACTGTCTGGAAATGTGGTGGAGCAGGTTCAACCAAGTCATTCAAGAGTGCGTTAGATAAGTAGTTAAATAGGCATAATGTACAGGGTAATGGGAAAAAGGTAGGAGATTGGCACTTAGACAAAACGCTCAGTAAGCCAGTACATACATGATGAACTGAATGGCCTCCTTCTGCACTAAAACAATTCTGTAATTCTTTCAAGTTGAAAGTCAATCTAATTGTATCTGGGAAACCATTATCAGTAGTAGAATGAAAAAAAAAATGTACTGCAGATACTGAAAACTTAATTAACTTTAATTCTAATTCCGCTCTTCCCTTCCTCAACACCTCTGCCTCCATTTCCAGGGATAGATTGTCTACTGTATTCATTATAAGCCCATAGAATCACACAATTAATTTGACCACACTTTCTCACATGCTGCTTCCTGTAAGGACTCACTTCCATTCTCCCAGTTTCTCTGACTCTGTCACATCAAATTACTGCAGATGCATTCTAAACCCTGTTAGTGAATGGTTGATTCCTTTCCATTTCTGTAGAAATGCCCAAATAGCAACTGAATTACAAAAATGAAGGCTGCATTATGGTGGTTGTAACATAATTCAGCAATTAAATTCTTCTTCACATATCAAATAGGCTTTTTTTTTAACAACATATTCACTAAACTGATAGCACAGTTTAAGTGATAGTAGGAGCTGCAGATGCTGGAGAATCTGAGACAACAAGGTGTAGGCCTGGATGAACACAGCAGGCCAAGCAGCATCAGAGGAGCAGGAAAGCTGACATTTTGGGCCTAGACCCTTCTTCAGAAATGGGGGAGGGGAAGGGGATTCTGAAATAAATAGAGAGAGAGAGGGAGGCGGATAGAAGATGGATAAAGGAGAAGATAGGTGGAGAGGAGACAGGCAGGTTAAAAAGGCGGGAATGGAGCCAGTAAAGGTGAGAGTAGGTGGGGAGGTAGGGAGGAGATAGGTCAGTCCAGGGAGGACGGACAGATCAAGGGGGCGGGATGAGGTTAGTAGGTAGGAAATGGGGGTGCGGCTTGAGGTGGGAAGAGGGGATACGAGGGAGGAAGGACAGGTTAGGGAGGCGGGGACAAGCTGGGCTGGTTTTGGGATGCGGTCGGGGGAGGGGAGATTTTGAAGCTTGTGAAGTCCACATTGATACCACTAGGCTGCAGGGTTCCCAAGCAGAATATGAGTTGCTGTTCCTGCAACCTTCGGGTGGCATCGTTGTGGCACTGGAGGAGGCCCAGGATGGACATGTCGTCCAAGGAGTGGGAGGGGGAGTTGAAATGGTTCGCGACTGGGAGGTTCAGTTGTTTAGTGCAAACCGAGCGTAGGTGTTCCGCAAAGCGGTCCCCAAGCCTCCGCTTGGTTTCCCCGATGTAGAGGAGGCCACATCTGGATAACTGAAGAATATATTCCTGTATTTCTTCCCCTATCACACCTCAGATCTGTATTGGCAATTATCAAAATGTGTGCCAGTGGCATTTTCTACAGTAAAAATATTTATGATTATACAATGTACAGCTTTTTAGTTTTCATCATAAAGCAGAATATTGCATAAACTGGAAATCTGAAATTTATTTAATTTTCCATATCCATTGAGGAATTCCAACATTTGCTAAAAAGGTGCTGATGATCATATCAATACCCAAGTACCTTCCTAGATGGCTTGCTCAGCAACAATGTTCCTGTCTTCCCCATCACTATTCATCAATGTAATATCTAGTGTATTCAGGAAACTGTTCTTTCTTAAACCTATGTCAAGATTGAACTGCGCTCCTCAACTTGCATAAATGGCAGCCCAAAATTAATATTTTCCCAGGATCATGTTATACAATGTAGCTTAGAGAGGAAAAGCTACCTTACATAATATCCTAATCAGCTGCTTTCTTTGCATTTCTAGATAAATGAGCAAATATGAAAGAAAATAGGCAGCAGGCGAGTTTATGCAGTGGGGAGGGGGTGTTTGAAGTTTATGGAGGGAGCAGCAAAAAAGATTGGGAAATAGGATGGTGGAAAGTAGAATCAAGTCTGGAACTGGAAAAGGGCTAGGTGACTGTTTCAGTGACAAGATGGGAAAATTTCATTCTGAAACTAGTCTACTACTTACTAAATTCATGGCTGTTTGTGTCTTCTTGCTGTGTACAGATTGCCAGAGATAATTTTCATAAATATAATTATTGCACTGCAAAGTAATTGATTGCAATATGTCATTTATTAAGGAAAGCATATTAGATACTTTTAGCATTGTACGTAAAACCTTGTATTTGTTTTCTTGCTTTGAAAGGATCACTCTTCTTTGGCTACTGATGCAACAATTGAAAAAAAATTACAGCATTAAAAATAATGAAAAATTATTTTTATTCCCTTTATGACGAAGAAAACAGAATTGAAATGCTTGTGTAGATTTTTGCCTAAGGAATGAGAAAAAAGGCTCTTATTTATGACATTAAAGAAGTCATGGGCAATCACAAAATGTAAAATGTTTATAGGCTTTTCAAGTGAAACCTCTGAGGAATGGAATTATTTTCAAACTATAACTTAGCAAACAGCTAAACAGATCACTGAATTCATCTGTAAAAATGAGGGAAAACAATGGACAGAGATCAAACAATTCTGCAATTCAATTGGTATCTTTTAAATATTGTACAATGTAAAATAACACTTCATTCAGTGGATTAATACAGTTTAATAAATTAAGATGGATAGATTGTTGATTACGAGATATAGAACAATATCTTCAGTTATGTACTCAAATCTGATCAAGATAACTCCACACCAGGAACAATTTGTAAATTCTGAAACAATTGTAAATATGAAAAAGTCTTCAGATGCCTTATAATAATCCACTGAATGAAGTGTTATTTTGCATTGTATAATATTTAAAAGATACCAGTTGAATTGCAGAATTGTTTAATCTCTGTCCTTGCTTTCCCTCATTTTTACAGGTGAATTCAGTTATCTGTTTGAATGCTTTTATAGAGTCATGGTCATAGAGTCATACAGCACGGAACAGATCCTTCGGTCCAACCAGTCTATGCCGAACATAATCCCAAACTAAACTAGTCTCACCTGCCAGGTCCTGGCCCATATCCTTCCAAACCTTTCCTATTCATATATCCATCCAAATGTCTTTTAAAAGTTGTAATTGTACCCGCATCCTCCACTTCCTCAGGAAGTTCATTCCACATGCGAACCACTCCCTGTATAAAAATTTGCCTCTTACATCTTTTTTAAATCTCTCTCCTCTCACCTTAAAAATGTACCCTCTGGTCTTGAAATTCCCATCTTAGGGAAAAGACAACTACCATCAACTCTATCTATACCTCTCATTATTTTATAAACTTCTATCAGGTCACCTCTCAACCTGCTATGCTCTAGTGAAAAAAGTCCCAGCCTATCCAGCCTTTCTTTATAACTCAAACCTTCCATACCCATCAACATCCAGGTAAATCTCTCCTGAACCCTCTCCAGCTTGATAATATCCTTCCTATATCTAAGATTTCATTCATGATTTGCAAATCAGCTTGTTTTGGCTGTTTGAAAGCTTCATTAAGTAGGAGTTTTTTTGGCTTCTTCAAAGGTACTAATGATTCTGTTCTGCAGAGATCGTTCACACAGCTGTGACCTTCTGAAAGGGTTAACATGTTTAATGTTTCAAGTGATGCTTGTTTAGTTTAACAGATTTATGAGCTTCTGAAAGGGATAATATTTTTAATGCTTCAAGTGATGTTTATTTAGGTTGACAGATGTATGATCTTACCAAGGAGGATAATAGATTATTAACCATGGGATGAAATACTTTGTTCTCACCGGTGACAAGTTTGGAAGAAGGAAGAGCATTTAATCAGTCCAGATAGTGGTATACCAGAGACCTACTGCCTCACCACCTCCACCAGAATTTAGGGGAAGACTCATGGTTAACCTTCCCACTCCGCCAGCAATTAAGGACCTTGATTAATGACCACTTAAGGACCTATTCCACTACTACTCAAGATAAGGAGTTTGAAACCCGTGGAAGGAAAGCTTATTTCAGTAATGGAGATAAGAGTGTAATACTTCACTGGCTGCAGTATCACTGGGAAATTTAGCACAGATAGCAAAGAGGGAAAGCTGTATCCAGAAAGAGGATAAATTAAAATTGAAGTTCTTACAACTGCAGGTCTTTAGGGAACACTTCTCCTCTACCAGCCAGGGGCATCATCTGAGATTTCTGAATTTCACCAAGGACTGATCACTAATGTTTTGTACACCCAAACCTACAGTCATACAACAGACCATAGACGTGCTGACAGTGGCTATCACGATCATCATTATCTTCTATGCCAGGAGATCTTTCCAGGCAGGAATAGACAATTGCACAATTTCCTGCCTATCACTGCATCAGAGGGGTAACAACAGCCCTGCGTAGCAGGAAGTGGGACATAATCATCTTATTCGCCTTATCTATGCCCCCCCATGATGTTATTAACCTCTACAAGGTCACCCCTCAACCTCCTATGCTCCAGTAAATAGAAGTCCCAGCCTACTTTTATAACTCAAACCCTCCATTCCAGGCAACACCCTGGTAAATCTTTTCTGAATTCTCTCCAGTTTCATAATATCTTTCCTCTGGCAGGGAGACCAGAACTGCACACAGTACTTCAGAACAGGCCTCACCAGTTTCCTGTACCACCTCAACATGATGTACCAACTCCTGTACTCAAAGGTCTGAGCAATGAAGACAAGCCTTCTTAACCACGCTGTCTACCTGTGATACACATTTCAAAGAATTATGTACCTGAACCTCTAGGTCTCTCTGTTCTACAATACTATCCAGGGCCCTACCATTAATTGTATAAGTCCTGCCCTTGTTTGTTTTGCCAAGATGCAATACCTCGCATTTATCCAAATTAAACTCCATCTGCCACTTCTCAGCCCATTGATCCAACTGATCAAGATCTCTGATCAATGACAAACAAAAATGAATCCAATACTGACCCCTGTGGAAAACCGCTGGTCACAGGCCTCCAGTCTGAAAAACAACCCTCTACCATCACCTGTAAAGTTAATATTGTGTCCAACTGGCAAGCTTATCCTGAATCCCATGTGATCTAACTTTACAAATAAGTCTACTATGCAGAACTTTATCAAAGGCTTTACTCAAGTCCAAGTAAAACAACACCTACCACTCTACCCATATCAACCTTTTTGGTTACTTCCTCAAAAAGCTCAATTATGTTTGTGAGATATGACTTCCCTCTCACAAAACTAGTCTTCACAGGGCACTTAACTTAGAGCAGCAGCAGCCCGGAAGTGGGAACACAGTAACCGGAAGGCTATAAATCTAGCACAGTGCAGATTTGGGCCTAGTCTTTACAGGTGTCTTTACACACTTATCGAGGTGCAGCAGCCAGGGGGCAGGGAGGGACACATTATTGATAAAACTTCACTTTCCCAACTGCAGCCAAAACACATTCAGCTTGCACCAGTCAGCTGTATCCAACATCACTGAGCTATTACAAAAATCCCAGAGGCTGGCTGCTTGGTGGTGAGAGATATTTGGCTCATCTCCCCACTGTACCAGCCAAGTGCACACAGACTTTCATCTCCCCACTGTGTCAGCCAAGTGCACACAGACTTTCATCTCCCCACTGTACTAGCCAAGTGCACATAGATTTTCATCTCTCTGCTGTACCAGCCAAGTGCACACAGACTTTCATCTCCCCACTATGTCAGCCAAGTGCACACAGACAACACTTTGACAATGATAAACATGCAACAACCTGCAGCATTGTGAAACAAAATCATTGACATGCTGAAACAACAATTCTGTTGTCTGGAGATGTGCCCTCCAGTATGAGATGTATTGAGCATGTCCATGTTTGTTATGGTCTGTTACATCCTCTACAGCCTGACTGTCACAAGGACACAGCCCTTGCTAACAGTCCTTTCATAGGCCACATCAGTGGGAGAATGAAGAGGCACCTGGACCCTTTCGCTCAAGACTGGCTGCCATGAGTAGACACAGAGAGCCTAATTGTTGTATGATGTCTTTCCCAGATCAGTTGCTCCATATTTCTTCACCTTTTAATCTACCAGCTACAGATCACCAATGCCTTCTTCACCAAAATCTTGCAATAAATGCTACCAAGAAAAAGCCATCCCGTAATAACTTAATCCAACAATTCCAATAACAAATATGAAACTGAACTATTTGGGACTAGGAACAGCATGTAGTAAGTCAGCATCACTGTGAAATGGACTGGGAAGAATGTGCAGTAAGACAGCTTTGGTATGAAGTAAACTGAGCAATAGGGGAGCTGTGCTTCCAAACAACACATGAGAGAGTACTAACAGCAGCTTCTCAAACATAGGTGCAGTTTCATAGAAACAGAGTCCCAAAGGCTGTGTTGCCTACCTGGTGCCAAGGTTCAGGACATCTTTTTCTTGCTGGAAAGGAAATTGGAGTGGGAGGGAAGGGATCCAGTTGTTCTGGTCAACGTAGATACCAATAGGTAGGATTAGGAAAGCGGTACTGCTAAAGGATTGCAAGCAGCTAGCCCTAAATTATAAAGCAGAACCACAAAGGTAGGAATCTCCAGTTTACTACCTGAGCTGCGTGCAAATTGTTGCAGGGTAAGTAAATTTAAAAGCACGGCTCAAAGATTGGTATTGGAGAAATGGGTTCTGATTCTTGGGATATTGGCAGCAATACTGGATAAGGAGAGAGCTGTACATTGGGATGTGCTTCATTTGCACCATGTTGGAACAAGTGATCTGACAAATTGCATAAATAGGATTGTAGATAGGGATTTCAACTCATTTTGCATGTGAGGAGCTCAATTGAAGCTAAGTTTAAAAACATCAAAAAGAAACAAGTCAATAATGAAAGGGTAGAAGATATCCAAAGAGTAATGCAGAAATTAGAAGCAAGGAGAGTAATAATGGTAAAAAAAAGTCAAATCTTGAGGCTCTTTTTTTGAATGCATGTGCATTTGTAACAAGACAGATGAGTTGACAGCACAAATAGAAATAAGTAAATATGACTTGACAGCTATTATGTAAACGGGCGTAAGGACATTAGAGATGTCAAGAAACAATACCAGACTCAGTTAGAGACCCAAACTAACTACACGGACACCCGCAGTTTGTGGCAATGCCTACACAATATAACAGGCTAGAAAGTGAAGCAGAACAGAAAGCAGAGAAAAATACATCCCTTCCTGATGCACTCACCACATTTTTCACTTGGTTCGCACAGAAGGTCAGCAAAAGTGTCACCTGCATCGACAGCTCAGATGTATCTGTTCCCTCAGTCAGCACTGCAGATGTCAGATTGGCCTTTTTGAGAGTGAACCCATAGAAAGCAACTGGCCCAGGTAGAGTTCCCAGCCATGCACTCAGCCGTGGACCAGCTGGCGGGAGTATTCGCTGACATCTTTAACCTCTCCTTACTATGATCTGAAGTCCCTGCCTGCTTCAAGAAGACCACCATCGTCCCAGTACCAAAGAAAACTCATGCAACGTGTCTCAATGACTACCACCCAGTAGCTCTGACCTCCATAATTATGAAGGGCTTTGAGAGGGTAGCCATGAGTCATATTAACTCTAGCCTCTCAGCCTGCCTTGCAATTCACCTACAGTTGCACAGGTCCACGGCAAAAGCCATCTCCCTGACCCTACACTCATACCTGGAACATCTGGATAACAAGGATACCCACATCAGGCTTCTACTTATTGACGACAGCTTCTCCTTCAAAATGAAAATTACAACCAAACTAATCTCCAAACTCCAAGACCTAGGTCTCTTCTCCACCTTCTGCAACTGGATCCTCAACTTCCTGACCAACAGACCACAATCAATGAGGGTCGGTAAGAGTATCTCCTTCATGACAATCCTCAACACTGGCGTCCTGCAAGGCTGCATACTCAGCCTCTTACTGTACTCCCTGTACACTCATGATTGTGTAGCCAAATTTTGTCCTAACTCCATCTACAAGTTCGCTGATGACACCACCATTGAAGGCCGGAGCTCAAACAATGACGAGACAGAATGCAGGAAAAATAAAAAGTGCTTTGTGGCCTGGTATAAAGATAACTATCTCTCCCTCAACATCAACAAAACTAAAGAACTGGTCATTGACTTCAGGAAGCACGGTGGAGGGCATTCCCCTAACTACATCAATGGAGCAGAGGTGGTGGTGGTAGACAGCGTCAAGTTCCTTGGAGTGACCATCACCAACAATCTGTCCTGGTCCACCCATGTTGATGCAATGGTCAAGAAGGCACAACAATACCTCTTTTTCTCAGGAGGCTAAGGAAATTTGGCTTGTCCATAATGACTCTTACTAACTTTTATAGATGCACCATAGAATATATTGTATCTGGATGCATCGCAGCTTGGTATGGCAACTGCTCTGCCCAGGACTCTAAGAAACTACAGACAGTTGTGAACACAGCCCACTCCATCAAGCAAACCAACCTTCCATCCACTGACTCTACACTTCTCGCTGTCTCGGAATGGCGTCCAAAATCATCAAAGACCCCTCCCACCCCTTATGATCTCTTCCAACCTCTTCCATCAGGTAAAAGATATAAAAGTTTAAACACATGTACCAACAGGTTCAAGAACAGCTTCTTCCCCGCTGTTATTAGACTGCTGAATGGACCTCTCAAATTTCAAATCTATTGTTGATCTTGCTTTTTGTGCACCTTCTCCGCAGCCGTAACATTGTAGTCCTCACCGTATTCTATCATCCTATGATCTTTGTATGTTATGACCTGCCTGTACTGCACATAAAACTTTTCAGTGTACCAAGGAACATGTGATAATAATAATAAAACAAATCAAGTGGTTACAAGGTGACCATGATTGGGAACTCAATATTCAAGGGTCTTCAACATTCCAGAAGAATAGGCAACAAGGAAAAGGGTGTGGGTTAGCTTTGCTTATAAATGATGGAATCGGTGCCAAGGTGTGTAGTGATATAGGTGCAACAATCATGGAATCAGTTTGGGTGGAAATAAGAAATAGCAAATGAATGAGGTCACACATAGGAGTTACCTTTAGGCCCCTGAGCAGTTACCTTACTGTGGGACAAAATATATATCAACAAATGACGGAGACACCTGGAATACTGTGTACACTTCAGATTCCTGTAGTTGAAAAGGAAAAACTTGCATTGGAGGTAATTTGAAATAGATTTACAAGGCTGATTCCTGGAATGAATGGATTGACTTATCAAGACAGCTAAACAGTTTATAAGAATTAAGGGGTGATCTTATTGAAACACATAAACTTCTGTGAGGGCTTAACTGGGTAGACATTTAGAAGTCAAACTGCCCAAACTAAAAAGATGATTTAATCACCCCAAAACAGAAACAAAGACAACTTTTTTTTTTTCATCTGACATTACATCTTTATTTAAATACAAAAAGTATCACAAGTGACTATAAAATTGCAGTCATATGAAAGCTGTCGGTCACAAAAAAAGTCTCATTTGGTAAAAGTGCACAAACTTGAAGACTTTGGAACAAGTATTGGACTCTGTCTGATTAGTAACAGTTTATTCATGGAATGTTCAAATAAATAAATAAATAACAATGGACAAAACAATCCACCAAACATCTGAAAGGAAATAAAACCTGAAAAATGCAATCCTACAATCTTCTTCATTGGTTTTTCATTAAGGCACAGCTACAAGAATTTCCATTTAGCAGTTTTACCAGAAAACCAGATAACGGCTGATATGACAGAAATGTGAAAATATTTATATTTTGTCCAAAGATATAACTGAACTTTAAAAATACTTTCTTGATTAGGGAAAAGGCATCACAATTTGCAAATAGTTAAGCCTTTAGCTGCAAAAGCAGAAGAAAAAAATCTTAGTCCAGAATTAGTTTATTGTAACATAGGGATTATGTAACCCTTGAACCTGGGAATTTTCATGTCTGAATTTAACACATGTAAAAGTATCTGCATACTATTTAGAAGCATTATACAGAGAATCTTGGTAAACCTGCATATCAGAAGCTGAAAAAATAAGGACTACGAGAATTGTATTCTGTCTTTCTATAAAGATTTTTTATTTAAAGTATGCAGCTCACAACAATGAATTGCTACTGTAAATAAAAGGGTTTGTCAATGCCATTAAATAAGTGCAAAAGGGCACTGTTCAATGTCTAAATCTCTATTGTAACAACCATAATTTAGATGGTGGAATGGAAACCACTTCAGTATTCCAACAAATGCCATTTCAATTACTATTGCTACTGAGACTTTGAAGCACGTAAAGTTAAATGCAGCTATGCGCCCAATTTATTAAAATGATGTTTTGTAGTCAATTTATGTCAAGGATGCTGAAGTATCATTGTGTTTGGCTGAAGCACTCAGTAAATCTCACTGGGTGTGTACATTTACAATTGAATGAGAGAACAATACAGAATGTTTAATGTTTTAAGTTTCACAAAGCACCTTTTCTCCCCAGTTTCTCCCTTGTAATCCCAGCTCTCACTATTGCCTTCTGACCAATTTTCTCCAAAAGGCATAAAGCTATATGGAAGTATATTTTCACAGATGCCAGTAGATCATCAATATCTTGCCCAAGTTTTTTTTTGAGTATCTGGCTAATGACTGTTGGCCAATCTGATGTTGACCGCACCATATTTGATTTAAATCCCATTTTCCATAATGCACACGTGCCATCCAGCAGCTATTATTAAATAGCATACATGACCTGAACCCAAGTCATTTTTTCCCCTCATTCTACCTCGAGACTTCAAGCTCAAAGGTACACACAAAATGTTACCCCTGAAGTTAACTCATCCAGCACTGACCAAGGATCAAGCTAGGGATATTCCTGTACAGCTCCATATTTCACAAGTAGGTGCATTTCTCCACAAAGCAATGAGATATGCTCCTTGCCTTATTTTCCTTTGGAGGTTACAAAGATATTCCTCATTGGTCCTGTTTCTTTCCAACTCAAGAAAAAGACACTGATTTTTTTGTAGTTCAGTTTACCGAACTCATAATTTTCTCTGGATTTCATTCTTAGAAACTGATAAGAACTACTGTGTAAAACGTTCAAAAAGGGTATTTGGTAGATTTTCAGATCTAGTTCAACGAAAAGAAAAATACTGGGGCACTACCATCCAGTCTTCAGTCCAATTAAACTTAATTATTGTAACAAATGCTTAGAAGTAATTATTTCTTTAAAACAGAGGTGACTTGATTTGAAAGTCAATAGGACTAAAAGTTTCATCAATTCGTTCCCCTGCAGGGGCCAGTTCCCATAAGATGTGAAGAACATACTAACTATTTTTTATAAAAAAATCAAAATCTATTTACAGTGTAAATGCTTAAAATTCATAAGGATCCATCAAGACCAATCTTTTCCATTTTACAGTCATATGAAAAGATATGGTACATCAATAAACATATTTTTCAAATAATACATTTAAGATTAATTTCTGTATCTATACATACATTTCATTGGACTGTGCCACTAACTATTCAAATGGATTAGAAAGATTTATCAGCAAAATACTTGCAGGGTGTTACTGAACAGCAACAGTTTACATACAATTCACCAAGTGTTGTGCACATACTGATAGACCTACACAGAAGTAACACCTAAATCAGGCAGAATATAGACACTATTCTTCACTCCAATCAATAGAGTGGTCCAAGTTGTGTTGATGAGATAGGCCAGGAAGACAGAAAGAGAAAGGAAGAACTTAGTCATTTCTCAATGGATGATGAGAGGCATAAGAAGTCGTTTGATCACCATTTCCAAGTATCAATCCAAGTCAGTGGTAGCACTCTCATCAAGACATTGGTTCCAACCCCACAAAGATATGAGCATTTAATCTAAGCAATTTCAGAGCAGAGGGAATGCAGCACTTCAGATGATGTCTTTCAGACAAGATGCTAAACTGAGTTCCCATCCGTTCCCTCTGATGGAGTTAAAAATATAGATGACACTACTTATATGGCAGCTGGGGAAATACCTTGGGGTCCTGGCCAAAATACATCCCTTAATCAACATACCAAAAGCAGATAAACTTGTTATTATCTCATATCTGTTTGCAAGACGTTGTTCTGGAAAAAATACTTGTGTATGCTAATAAAACAGAATGTTATAAAATAGTGATTACATTTTAAAAAAACTTAATTAGCTGTACCGTGCTTTGGAGTTGAACAGAAGATTTGAAAGGCACTGGGTCAGATGTTGTCTGAGCTGCTGAGTATATCCAGCATTTACTGTTTGTCAAAGTTTGTTTTGCATGTAATAGAGGGGCTTAGAAAGGACTTTGAGAGAAAAATGAGAAAACTCAAACCAAAAGCAGGTGTCAGCATTGCATAACTTCACTGGCCCACTTACCGGGAAGCTAAGAAGAAGAGAAAAGAGGAAGCAGCATGTACTAAGAAAAGAAGCACTTCCTTTGGATGTTTAAGATCTGCCACCAATGATAGTTACAGAAAACAGTAATCATTCTTGATGTGGAACCTCTAAGACCTGGACACACAATGACATTTTGGTAAAAACCTACAAAATTTACTACCTGAAGATGTCAGTTGGCAATGGAAACAGCAGAGTGTTTTAGCACATGGAAATGCGGAGTGCAAGAGTTCCCAGCTTTAACAATTTTACACATCCTTTAGATGGTGGTGAGAGAGGGGAGTAAGAAGTGGGTATGTTACCCTGGTCACTACAGCATGCAATCAAAAGACCAGATGAAAAACAGCATTAGTAATGCCAGATAATTGATCTTGCTGTTGTCCCCCATCTCTGAGTGAAACAATTCATGTCTTAAAACACTGCTTCACAAAAACGGATACCACAATGTGCTGTCTATACTAATAAAATTAACTTTATGATAAGCCCACAATGATTTTACTGACTAGATGATTGAATAGATAAACTGAAGACATCTTTTTGACATTTTAGAGTCTTTTGATTGCTCTTAAACTGTTAAAAATAAGGTATACAACGCTAAAATAACACCATTTACTGAACAGAAATGTATCTGTCAAATTGAGAGGAGGAAAAGGAAAAATGACTTTCCTCAAATGAAGACAAGTTTATTTAAATATTTTCTATCTTCAAACAAAAGGTTGGAATTTTAATATTGCACTTTCAGTAATTTGGCCATGTCGATTTTGAGGGAGGTAAGAAGATCAATTAAGAAAGGTGCCAAATATTAATTATTTAACAAAGTAAAATCTCAAAGAACTTTAGGTACTTTAGCCTTCTACACACTGGCATTACCAAAAAGAGTCAGCAAGTAACCTTTTAAATATTAACTGATAAACAAAATGTCTGATTAAAACAGAGCGTGCTACATTCAGGAGATAAATTTCAAGACTTGTTCAATAAAAAAACTGGATCTCAAATTGTTCACACATGTATTTATAGGACATGGAAATTATTTTGTTTGGAATGTTCCCTTTGATTAATCGGAAATTCTGCTCTATCTCCATTAGTTACATGGGTTTCAAGAAAATTGTTTCTCAAAGCCTGTGGTAGCTCAATTTTATTTACAAGGTAATGTTCTTGCAGTTTACTGAATATGTAAACGAATTGCAAATCTTCCCAATAAACATGTTGCATTGAACTGAATCAGTAGTTTGTTTTGTTCTATATATCTATAAGTCTTCAATTTCGTAAGACATGTAAATTTCTGAATTTTAAGTCTGACCAATTAAATATTAACAGTAAATTAGACTATCAATCTTAGTGCACGTTAATGAATGCAGGGAATTACTCAAAGCAGATCAATGGCTGCAATGAAATGACACACATTTTTAAAGGAAGTTAAAGTCTCAAGTGTCCATCCATCGTTGCCTGCTGAAAATTATGGCCATGACGGTTTTTAACTCACAATTCAAAAAGAATTTGATGGACTGTTATATTTGAACAGAGTGAGCCAACATGCATTTGTAAAGAGTAGGTGATGCCTGATGAACCTGACTGAATATTTTAAAGAGATTACAGAAGTAATGGACAGGGACATACTTATGGCATTATTTTAGAAAGCACTCAATGAAATCCATCAAAAAGGAACTGTTAGCCAAAGCTGAAGTTCATAGAATTGAAGGCATATTGGATTTGTGTTGGGGGTTCATCTATTCACTGTATTTATTAGCAATTTGGATGATGGGATAGAAAGCCACATATCAAAGTTTGCCTGTGACAAAGATAGGCAGCACGGCAAGCATTATAAGTTGAAGCATAAGTTGCAAGTCTATTCATAGATTAAACAATGGACGAAACTATGGAAAAGGGAATTTAATGTAAATAGATGAGGCATAATCCACTTTGGACCTAAAAATCATACAGTACCATTTCAATGGTGAAAAGCCAGAAACAGTGAACGTCCAAATACAAAGATTAAAATGTAATGGGCAGGTTTTATTATTCATTCATGGGGTTCACTGGCTAGGCTGGAATTTTTTGCCCATCCCTACTTGTCTTGAGAAGGCAGTGAGTTGCCTTCTTGAACTGCTTAAGTCCATTTGCAGTAGGGAGACCCATAATGCCATGAGGTAAAGAGTTCTAGGATTGTGACCTAGTGGTACTGGAGGAACAGCGATATATTTCCAAGTCAGGACAGCATGCAGCTTGAAGGAGAACTTGCAGCTGGTGGTATTCCCATGCTGCTCTTTTGCTTCCAGATGATAGTGGTCGTGGTTTGGACAATGATGTCTAATCAGCCTTGGTGAGTTCTTTGCAGTGCATCTTGTAGATGGTACACACTGCTGCCACTGAGTGTCACTTGGCGAGAGATTGAGTATTTAAGGATATGGTACCATTCAAGCGGGCTGCTTTGTCCTGAATGATGTCAAGTTTCTTGAGTTTTGTTGGAGCTGCACTCATCCAGGCAAATAGGGAGTATTCATCACATTCCTGACTTGTACCTTGTAGATGGTGGATAGGGCGTCAGGTTACTCAACAGATAAGCAACAAGTGACTCGGGTTAGTCAAAGAAAATAATGCAGAGTTCCCAACATAAGGTCAAAGCTTGGCTTCTGACACATGTGAATGGTAAGTTCGTAGGATGCAAGTTCACAGTTGAAAGTAATCTAAGACTTGCAATATTCAACTGAGAAGTATACAAAAAACATTTCAAACAAATGAATACAAAATGTGTTAATAAACAGCAACAGTAATAAATTGAAGGGAGATGTAAAAGATGGAGTCAAATGAAATTAAATTCTAAAGGACCTAAGAAACTGAACAGTGTTTTGACTAATTGATATAAATTACTGTTTCCAAACCAAATTCAGTGGAGTTGGCAAATAGCAAAAATTTATGTCCACATGTGAACTTACTTCAGCTCTTCTTTTGCATCAAGAAAAAAGATCAAGGATCTATGTTGTTAAATTCAGTCCTCATTCACTAATAACCAAACTTAGGCAAAAAAGATAACCTGAAGGTATCTGTGTAGTTTTATAATATAAAGGACTCCCTCCTGCCCATTGTGATGAATATAATTTGCTGTTGAGGCAAAGGACAACCTGGCAGCTGGTAATTTGTTTCACAATTACTTCACACTAAAAGCAACTCACTTTGACTATAAAATCAAAAACGCATTGAATGAATGTCCCAAAAATACTTCCCATTTGCCAGCAAATTAATGGACAATAAAGAGGTCTCCATTGTTATTGCTTAGATGTTGCTCATATTAAACTAAACAAATAAGTTACTATTGCACATCCCAGAACAATTCTGCAACCCCGGTTATTGTGAACATGGGATATTAGGTAGATTGAGCAAAGTCGCAGGGAAGCGGTGGTAATATGAATAGGAGAAACTAATAATGAACTACTGTATACTCTATTTTCTTAATAGGACATGACAGGATAGAAAGATATACCTTTCAAGACAGAATATCTACAATTTAAACAACAGCTTAAACATAGAACTTATCCATTATATAAAAAAATTACAGCAATAGAATTCATTCCATTGAAGTATTCTATGTCTGGAGGTCTCAAATGAATAAATGATTCATCAGCCTACTTTTTCAGTAAATGCAAAAACAGCGAAGATGTATAAACGTCAAATCACTGTTCTGAGTAATCATAGGCCAATAAATATTTATTCCTTCAGTGATTTGGCTTTTTTGACAAAATGATATCAAATAACATTTTTAAAAATAGATGTCTGCCACTGGAGACAAAAAGATGTAAATACAGGCAAAATAACCTGAGACAAACTTTAACTTCCAGCTGTTACAGTGCACATTACCAATCTCCTTTAATAGCCTGAAGTGGTGTTTCTGCCTGTGTTGTAGACTCATTATCCTTTTTTGTACTACAACAAGGCTTAAAAAGACGAGGATCAATCAGCACCTCTCCAAAACGGCCCTTGTAGATTATGCCACAACAAATCTTCTGCCTATATCAGAGAAGAAAACAAAAATTAAATATTTGTAGCATTTGCAATGGTGTGGATTTTAATAATGGAAATCCAACTTGCAACTTGACAAATGTTCAACAATTATCAATCTCACGTGACTGCATGTTGAAATCAATCCATTTTTACTCTTGCTGAGATTGATACAAGTTTTAAAAGGAAAAGTAACATTATTGTTTTAGCTTGTTTATTTATTACACCACTTACTTTGCATCTATTTTTGTCATGCTACCACAGTTGAAGTATCGCAACAGGTTTTTATGTATCCATGTTACAATAATTTTATTTGATAATTCTGTTAAAGCATTGTGGGTGCACCACACTAAATTGTCTTAATATCCTTGAGACCACATGTTTGACAATTGTTCCAAAGAACAGTCATAGGATTCATAATATTAAATCTGTTTCTCTCTTCACAGATGTTAACAGACCTGCTGAGTTCCTCCAGCACATTCCATTTTTATTATTGTTTGACTAATCAGAACCATAGCAAGTTGTATACTTTGTTATAGCCACTTAAATATTAAATATTAAATAGTGGATGCAGATAATATTGCTTGCTCATTCCCAAGGAAAGGATTGGTTAGCTCAGTTAGTTGGATGGCTCGGTTGTGATGCAGAGCATGGGTTCAATTCCTATTTCGGCTGAGATTACCATGAAGAAGGACTCTCCTTCTCAACCTCTCCCTGCATTTGATGTGTGATTCCCTTTAGGCTAACCATCACAAGTCATCTTTCTCTAATGAGTAAACAGGATTATGGCAACTTTACCATTTTTATTACTAAGGATTTCGAAAGATGCATTTACACTGTAGTTACCAATTTTGGAGGTGTTTGTATACACCGTCTGATTTACTTAAAATGTAAATGGTTGTTTGAAAGAACATTCGAGGGCGCAAAAGAAGAAAACAAAATAAGTGCCAATGTGTTCAATCATAGACACATAGCCCAGTTAGCAAGAAGATTTTGCTTTTCATCGCATCAATAAGTTGAAACGATTGCAATGCTGGAAGCATACTTCAGCGATCCCAAATTAGATCAGATCATTTTGTATAGCATCTCTTAGATCATCAAAAACAAATGTAAACACTCCATTCTAACAAGTTATCATTTAAGTACTGAAAAGGATTACCCAAACATGTAGCAGTTGTTTGAAATTCCAGACTAGGCTTGAATCCATATGATTTTTAACTGAAGGATTTTTGTACATTACATATCTACGGTGTAGTACAGATCGGCGATGATCCACCTAAATAGTAGGGTTAAATGCCCAATTTCTGTTTTCAAGGGTATTTTTAAAAATTTTTGTAAATCTGTAAATTTTGCTGGAGGCAAATCCAGGAAATCCAAATATTGAATCATGCTGCACCAGAAACAAATCGTTGACCATCAATATGTATTTTCAAATATGTTTCTGGGGCCTGAAAACTAAATAAAATGTCAGCATTAAAAACATGGCAGTGAAAAGGGTGATATTTTGATTTGCTATTTTTCCTTTCTGTTGCTTCCCACAATCTACCTCCCGGGTAGTTCCCTTTAAAAGGCGTTTGTAACAAGAAGATAACTATCTCTATATTATTCCAGGCAAAATTCACACAGAATATTGCTAACACACAGTGATCACTGATCCTCTCAAACTAAAAGATTTGATAGCCCAAAGTTATTATTGTGACTGTCATTAGAATCACAGAATCATGCCCTTTAGCCCATCAAGTCTGTACCAACGAAAACTATTCTAAATCTTCATTAGTCCTACTTTCTAGCATTTGGCCCATAGCCTTGAGTGTTACGACATTTCAAATACACTTCTAAGTACTTTTTAAAAGTTTGTGAGGTTACTGCCTCAACTACCCTCTCAGCCAGTGATGTCCAGGCCCCTATCACTCTCCAGATGAAAACACTTTTCCTCAAATCTTTAAATCCCCTCTAAACCTCCTGCCTTTCACCGTAAAATTATGTCCCCTTGTTATTGACCCTTCAACTAAGGCTGCTTTCTATCCACCCTATCCATGCTCCTCATAATCTATACACCTCAATTAGGTCCCCTCTCAGCCTTCCCTGCTCTAAAGAAAACAACCTGAGTTTATCCAGCCTCTCTTCGTAGCTAAAATGCTCCATCCCAGACACATCCTGTTGAGTCTCCTCTACACCCCCTCCAGTGCAATCAAATCCTCCTATAGTGTAGTGACCACAACTGTTTGACCAGAACTAACCGAAGTTTTGTACAGCTCCAACATGACCTCCTGAACTTATAGTCTGTGCTGCGAGTGATAATGAGAAGTGTCCCATGTGCCTTCTTAACTACTCTATTACCCTATCCTGCCCTCTTCAGGGATCTATGGACCCAAGATCCCTCGGTTCCCCTGAGCTTCCTATTGTCCTACCATTCATTGAGTACTCACGTGACTTATTCCTTCTTCCAAACTGCATCATTTCACACTTATCAGGGTTAAATTCCACCTGCCACTGATCTGCCCATCTGACCAATCCGTCCATATCCGCACTCTCACCCAGCCAATCTGTGTCATCCATAAACTTACTTATCTTCTTCCCAACATTTTCTTCTATATCTTTACAAACAATAAGTGACCCAGGACTGATTTTTGTGATATTGGACACAAGCATCCAGTCACACAAATAGCTTTCTATCACCACTCTCTGTCTGAAATCACTAAGCCAATTTTGGATCCAACTTCTCAAGTTACCCTGGATCTCATGAGCTTTTACCTTTTCTTTCAAAGGCTTTGCTGAAATCCATATACACTATATCAACTACACCACCCTCATCTATGCACCCTGTCACCTCCTCAAAAAATTTAATCAAATTTATTTGGCATGTCCTCCATCTGACAAAGCCATACTGATTATCTCTGGTCAATCCGTGCCTGACCAAGTTGAGATTAATTCTCTCCTTCAGAATACTCTCCAACAGTTTCCCTCCCACTGATGTGAGACTCAATGGTCCCTAATTCCATGGTTTATCTCTACCACCTTTCTTGAAAAGCGGAACCATATTTGCTGTCCTCCATACCACTGGCACCTTCCCTGTGGCCAGACAGGAAATTTAGGTCAGATCCAATTTCCTTCCTCATCTCCCACAGCAGCCAGAGATACAACTCATCCAGACCTGGGGACTTATCCACTTCTCAGCCCGCCAAATCCTTCAATACCTCTTTACTCTCTATGTTAAGTTTCTCAAAAACCTCATAATCCCGCTTCCTGAATTCAGTACCTACTTCTCCTTTTCCAGAGTGAAGACAGATGTGAAGTACTTGTTTAACAGTCCAACCAATGGTCTCTAGTTTCACACTTAAATTGCCTCCTTGGTTCCAAATAAGCCTGGTTTTCCTCCCCACTTGACATATTTCTAGAATACCTTGGAAGTACCTAATCTTATCTGCTAGTGCTTTTTCATGCCCCCTCTTTGCTCTCCTAATTGCTTTCTTTGGTTCCCCCTGCACTTTCTATACTCCAGTAGGGCCTCTGTTGCTTTGCTACCTTTGTACCTGTAAAAGCCTCTTTATTCCAGTCCTGAGAATTCGTAGACATCCATTCATGGACTTGTTCCTCCTACATTTCACCCTAAGGGGTACTCTCACCAAATCCATTTTTAATGGTCCCCACTATTCTGCTGTGGATTTCTACCAAGGAGCTGTTCTCAGTCTACTCGGTTAGATCTTATTTTAATAAAATCTGCTTTCCCCAATCCAAAATCCTTTTCTGCAGACTACCTTTTTCCTTTTCCATAAGGAACTTAAAATGTACGGTGTCGTGGTTGTGATCACTTAACTGGTCTCTCACTGCCAGCGCAAACACTTGTCTGGCTTGGTTCATCAAAATTAGGCCCAACACTGCACTGTCCCTTGCTGGACCAAAAAAACTCTCTTGAATACATTTCAAGAAATCCATCCCTTCTAAAATCTTTACACTATGGCTATCCCAATTAATGATTGGGAAGTTGAAACTCCCTAATATAATTGTCCTAATATAACTACCCACTGAATTGCCCACACAAATGCTCCTCTGGCTGTTTGGGAGTCTTTAATACACTACCGGTGATGTGACTGCCCCCCGTTCATTCCTACGCTCTACACAAAGCCTCATTTGAAATCCCTTCCAAGATATCATTCCCTCTTACTGCAGTAACCGACTCCTTACAACCTCCCCTGACCTGCCTGAAGATCCGATAACTTGGAATGTTGAGTTGCCAGTCCTGACAGACCCTCAACCATACCTCTGTGACGCAACAACATCGCAATTCCACATGTCAATCCACACCCCTAACTCATCTACCTTACTATAATAACCTTGGCATTAAAGCACAGGCCAGCCAGCCTCACCTTCCCTTGCAAGTCAACATGACTGAACTCCCTTGGTTCTTCAAGTATGCTGTGTCCCCATTGTAGTAACATTCCGTGTTCCCCCACCCTGCTGAACTAGTTTAAACTTTTTCCAAGAGTGCTAGCATACTGACCCACAAGGATGCTGGTCCCATTCTAGTTTAGGTGCAGACTGTCCTGCTTATACAGGTCTCACCTTCCCCAGAACGATCCCAGTGATCCAGCATTCTTAGAATATACTACCAATGTGAAACACATGAAAATATAAAGAACTCCTCAAAAAGTAATTTTTCATCATTTCTAGCAACTCATGGATTTTAAATAAGCTACACACCAAGATGAACAAATCAAAACACTCACCTTTTCCAGTAAGTCAGATCAAGGAATGAAAAGACTGGTTGTAAAGAAAGACTTTTCTGGGTTTCTGTATCTGAACATTCATCAGATTGATTGCTGTGGCTGGGTGACTGGGAAGGAGAAATACTGGATGTTGTGCTATGTGCATCTGAATCTGTACAATAAAGAACAAAGATATAAATTGATACTGTCAGAGCTTACGAATATAGGTCACACCACAAACACTGGCAAAATGAGAAAAACACCAAAGGATTAATTATAGATTGCAAAATAACCAGGGGAACTTGAGTGAAAACTGTATAGTTGAAAATATACATTCCAGTCATCACTTACTCTGTCAGTATATCTGGATGGTAATATCATCTTTGTATAATTGTGATTAATGTTTGAGGTGGAATCTTCCCGGCCCCTGAACAACCTGGGCACTGACGAGTCAGTTAGGAAAATATGACAAGATCAGCAAAATTAGATTCTCGAAGACGAAAAAGTCTAATTCCATAACGAAGTGTTGAACAGAGAGAGAAGAATCTAGCTAGTGAGCAGTGAGCGGTCTATTTGCATGTATTAGCATTCCATTATTAACAAATCTTGCCTCATTGACATGCAATTTCCTATTCTCTCACAAGCCGGAGAGAAACTGGATGGCAACATTTCATGACCATGTTAAGGTTGGAGTGGGTGCCTGACGTCTGCAGCTCACTGTTTGTTCCTCTGCACATCCATTTTGGACAGCAGTCCCCAACATTCCAAGGCGTGCTCCAAGGGCAGCGACCATCTGCCTGTTTCCAACACCATCTACCCTCATCACAGAGGCTGGCACTGGACATGAACTAACCTCTCCACATTCTCATGGCACATCTCTCACCCCCTTACAATATAATGCTCCACTGTAGGCCACACTAACACCTATCATTGTAACACTGCTGCCAGGCCTCTTTACACACAGTGACATGATATGACCTGGCTGCGTCTCAGGGCTTCTCAATTGTTCTCACTCACTTTGCACCTACTCAGATGCACACAACAATTGCTCACAGCACCTCTGCCTTGCCTTTTCGTGCTCTTCTCTTGTATTCAGATGCTCACAGTTCTTTCTGTCTTGTCTACCATTTAGCACAGGCAGAAAACCAGGCAGCTTGTCATGGTTAGCAGCAGGGTTCAGTCAACAGGATGGGCATATTGCGATAGGGCACCATACTACACCTTCATCAGATGCAAGCAGATATAGCAGCAAACCCACTGCATGTGGTTCAACAAGTGGCTGTCTCAAAGTCTAAGTCCTGTCAAAAGGAGACAGGCTTCAGTCAAGGGGATACCAGCATTATTGTGGCCATTCTCCTCAATAATAAGTATACCGCTTTGCATACTGTTGTGGGGGACAACCTACCAGGGGAAAGCCATAGCGGCCAGGTCTCTGGCACTGAGCCTGGCTCTGTGGCTCAGAAGGAAAGGGGGGAGAACAGGAGAGCGATAGTGATAGGAGATTCACTGGTTAGGGGAACAGACAGGAGATTCTGTGGTACCCAGCAAGACTCCTGGATGGTAAGTTGCCTCCCCGGTGCCAGGGTCAGGGATGTCTCGGATCGGTTCTTCAGGATTCTTCAGGGGGAGGGAGAGGAGCCAGAAGTCGTGGTACACCTTGGTACCAATGACATAGCGAGGAAGCGGGATGAGGACCTGAAAAGTGATTACAGGGAGTTAGGATGGAAGCTGAAAGCTAGGACGAGTAGAGTAGTAATCTCAGGATTACTACTGGTGCCACGGGCTCGTGAGACTAGAAACAGAGAGAGAGAGAGCGCAGCTGAACACGTGGCTACAGAGCTGGTGTAGAAGAGAGGCCTTCAGGTTTGTGGATTTTGGGATAACTTCTGGGGAAGATGGGTACAGGGAAGGACGGGTTGCACTTGAACTGGAGGGGCACTAATATCCTGGACGGGAGGTTTGCTAGAGCATTTTGGGAGAGTTTAAACTAGTTTGGCAGGGGGGATGGGGAACGGGTGCTACAGATCAGAGGATGGGGTAGCCAGTATACAGACAGATAGAGCAAACAGAGAATCTATGAGGAAGGACAAGCAGTTGATAGGGCAAAGTGGCAGTCAGTTCGATGGGTGGAGGTGTGTCTACTTTAATGCAAGAAGTGTCAGGAATAAGGGTGACGAACTTAGAGCATGGATCAGTACTTGGAACTACGATGTTGTGGTCACTACAGAGACTCGGATAACACAGGGGCAGGAACGGTTGTTGGATGTTCCGGGCTTTAGATGTTTCAAAAGAAATTGGGAGAGAGGTAAAAGAGGCGGGGGAGTGGCATTGCTAATCAGGGATGGTATCACAGTTGCAGAAAGGGAGGTCGTAGAGGAAGGTTTGTCCACTGAGTCAGTATGGGTGGAAGTCAGAGACAGGAAAGGAGCAGTCACTTTATTGGGAGTTTTCTAGAGACCCCCCAATAGCAACAGAGACACTGCGGAACAGATTGGGAGACAGATTTTGGAAAGGTGCCGAAGTAATAGGGTTGTTGTCATGGGCGACCTCAACTTCCCTCATATAGACTGGAACCTGGAGCAGATTTTGTCAGGTGTGTCCAGGAAGGATTTCAATATGTAGACAGGCCAACTTGAGGGGAGGCCATATTGGATTTGGTGCGTGGCAACGAACCAGGTCAGGTGTCAGATCTCTCGGTGGGAGAGCATTTTGGTGATAGTGATCACAACTCCCTGACTTTTACTACAGTCACAGAGAGGGATAGGAGCAGACAGTATGGGAAAGTATTTAATTGGTGGAGGGGGAATTACAATGCTATTAGGCAAGAACTATGGAGCACCAATTGGGATCAGATGTTCTCAGGGAAATGCACGATAGAAATGTGGAGGTTGTTTAGGGAGCAATTGCTACAGATACTGGATAGGTTTGTCCCACTGAGGCAAGGAAAAGATGGTAAGGCGAAGGAACTTTGGGTGACAAGGCATGTTGAACACCTAGTCAAGAGGAAGAAGGAAGCTTACTTAAGGTTGAGGAAGCAAGGACTGGACAGGGCTCTAGAGGTCTACAAGGTAGCCAGGAAGGAACTGAAGAATGGACTTAGGAGAGCTAGAAGGGGGTATGAGAAAACCTTGGCGGGTAGGATCAAGGAGAACCCCAAGGCATTCTATACTTACGTGAGGAACATGGGGATGGCTAGAGTGAGGGTAGAGCCAATCAGGAATAGTGGAGGGAACTTGCGTGCGGAGTCAGAGGAGGTATGGGAGGACCTTAATGAATACTTTGCTTCAGTATTCACCAGTGAGAGGGACCTTGACGTTTGTGAGGACAGCCTGAAACAGGCAGATATGCTCGAACAGCTTGTTGTTAGGAAGGAGAATGTGCTAGAAATCTTGAAAAACATGAGAATAGATAAGTCCCCTGGGCCAGATGGGATATACCCAAGGTTAATACGGGAAGCGAGGGAAGAGATTGCTGCCCCTTTGGCAATGATCCTTGTATCCTCACTGTCTACTGGAGTAGTGCCAGAAGATTGGAGGGTGGCAAATGTCATTCCCTTGTTCAAGAAAGGGAATAGGGATAATCCTGGAAATTACAGACCAGTCAGTCTTACTTCTGTGGTGAGCAAATTATTGGAGAGGATTCTGAGAAATTTGGAAAAGCACCGTTTGATTAGAAATAGTCAGCATGGCTTTGTGAGGGGCAGGTCATGCCTCACAAGCCTTATTGAATTCTTTAAGGATGTGACAAAACACATCGATGAAAGAAGAGCAGTGGATGTGGTGTATATGGATTTTAGCAAGGTATTTGATAAGGTTCCACATGGTAGGCTCATTCAGAAAGTAAGGAGGCATGGGATTCAGGGAAATTTGGCTGTCTGGATACAGAACTGGCTGTCCAATAGAAGTCAAAGGATGGTAGTAGATGGAAAGTATTCAGCCTGGAGCTCGGTGACCAGTGGTGTGCCACAGGGATCTGTTCTGGGAGCTCTGCTCTTTGTGATCTTTATAAGTGACTTGGATGAGGAAGTGGAAGGGTGGGTTAGTACGTTTGCCAATGACACAAAGGTTGGTGGAGTTGTGGACAGTGTGGAGGGCTGTTGTAAGTTGCAAAGGGACATGGACAGGATGCAGAGCTGGGCAAAGAAGTGGCAGATGGAATTCAACCGAGAAAAGTGTGAAGTGATTCATTTTGGAAGTCGAATTTGAATGCAGAATACAGGGTTAATGGCAGGATTCTCATTAGTGTGGAGAAACAGAGGGATCTTGCAGTCCACGTCCATAGATCCCTCAAAATTGCGATCCAAGTTGATAGGGTTGTAAAGAAGGCGTATGGTGTGTTGGCTTCCATTGGCAGGGGAATTGAGTTTAAGAGCCGTGAGGTTATGCTGCAGCTCTATAAAACTCTGGTGAGATCACACTTGGGATATTGTGTTCAGTTCTGGTCACCTCATTACAGGAAAAATGTGGAAGCTTTAGACAGGGTGCAGAGGAGATTTACCAGATGCTGCCTGGACTGGAGGGCAGGTTTTATGAGGAAAGGTTAAGGGAGCTAGGGCTTTTTTCATTGGAGCGAAGAAGGATGAGAGGTGACTTCATAGAGGTTTACAAGATGATGAGGCATAGATAGAGTGGATAGTCAGAGACTTTTTTCCAGGGCGGAAATGACTATTACGAGGGCGCATAATTTTAAGGTGATTGGAGGAAGGTATAGGGGAGATGTCAGAGGTAGGCTCTTCACACAGAGAGTGGGGGGTGTGTGGAATGTGCTGCCGACAGTGGTGGTGGAGTCAGATACTTTAGAGACTTTTAAGCAACTCTTGGACAGACACATGGAGGATAGTAAAATGTAGGGTATGCAGGGTAGATTGATCTTAGTAGGATAATAGATCGGCACAACATTGTGGGCTGAAGGGCCTGTACTGTGCTGTACTGTTCTATGTTCATAGTAGGTCAAGGGCAACATCTGATATCAGTCCAAGAGTTTGGACATAGTCCGTCAGCCTCATGGGTAGGCAGGGTCAGAGGGTCCGTATCACTAATTACGGGAAGTGGGCCATGGTCAGTCCTGCAGGTCCAATGTAACCAATTCAGGGATTCACTGCAGTCAGTCAGAGAACTGGAGAGATCAGTCAGGGCCTCAGTCACCCATCAGGTGGAATGTCCGTCTATGTCACTCCTGGCAATCAGCTCTATGAAAATAAAAGGGGATAGTAGGGACCACTGCTGTTGGGAAGTTGGGATGTGGGCTGCAAAGGGGTCAATAATTGTGAAGGTGGCAATCAACATATAAGTGGGGGAGATGCTGGTGCATTGAGGATATGGTTTTTACAATGGGAGTGTGGGGGGGTAATTGACAGACACCACAACCCTGGCTTTGATGGGGCTACAGTGCAGCACCATAGTTGGCAATGATTAAGCTGTGGGCTCAGGGGTATTTTTGGGAGATACTGGAACATGTGAAAGCTCAGCACTGGTCAAGAAAACAGGGAGTGCAAGGAAGAAAGGAGCGTGGAGGTCTGGTGGTGGTTACCAGGCTGAGCCTACTTTCCATACTGATGTGCATCTTAAATAGGCAGTGGAAATGGAAAATGGTTGTGGCCACACATGCTCCAGGCTCCACAGCGAATGTTTTTATTCAAGGGCTTTACTTGTGAGGGATGAGAGGTCCTTCAAGGGGCAATTGCATTTCACAGGCACCTACACCACAGGCACCTACACCACACAGGCTGAAGTCATCTGCACCCTGTATACGAAAATGCAAGTAGTGTCCAACAATGTATGACATAATTCTGGTCACAAGCAATCTTGGCCATCTCATTGGTGATTATAAATTGATCACAGTCATCTCTGTGAAGCAGAGTAATCACCTTAAAAATGGCCCCTGTGGGTCACAATTCACAAAAAAAATCCAAGATCTCATAGACTGCACAAGGGTACAGAGCTAATTTCTTCTCACCTTGATCTGCAAGTATTCATCAAGAGGTTTTTACATACAATCCTGTCTTTCTTGGGTGGTGTGGAGCTGGGGATACAAGGTCTCAGCAATCAAAGTGCACTTTTAATTTCTTACTGTATTTCCAAGGCATTCATTGGAAAAGGATTCCTATGTCAATGGTCCCTGTAGAGGCACTCCATGGCCATCCTTGTTAGAAACCTCCATATCCCATTGTTTAGAGGATTAACCTAAACTCTCATTTGTGAGTGATGCAAATGTTGACTGCTCCTATTACAAAGAACCTGTTCTTTTTGTTATGTTCCCCACCGAGATTCATTGGAACCATGATGAATGGATCCAGCCATAGCAGGGGTGTCATCATAGTGACTGCAATGCTGTGAAGACAGAGATTTAGAGGAGGAACAGATGTGTCAGCAAGCTCAGGAGCAGGAGCAACCTTCCAGTGGGTGCAAAACACTGTGCACATGAAGAAGTTGAAACAGATGATTCCCTCAGGATGGGTAGGAGCTACAAGAGGCTCAGACTCTATCATCCCTGATGCCATTTCTTGCAGATGAGCGAGGAACATTGACACACGACTGTAGATGTCCCAAGACACTGTTACAGAATTATGCAACTGTGGGAACAGGATCTGTGACACAAAGAAGTGATCTTATCCTAATGGACGTCAAGGTGATCATGATGATGAACTTTTATGCAACCAGCTGCTCTCAAGGATCCACTAGAGACCTGTGTAGGCCCTCACAATCCTTGAACCACAAATATACCAAGACTGCTTTCAATGCAATTTGTTCCAGACCACACGGCTTCATCTCATTTCCACACAAGGCCAGTGCTGGAGCCTGGGCAGTAGGTTTTTCCAGGATGCTACTGTCTGCGCACGCATCATGTTGGGAGCATCTTATCACAACGCAGCTGATATCCATCAACAGAAAAGGCTTCTATTCCATTAATGTACGTATCATCTACCATTGGTAGTACCACATCTCAGAACTCTGCACCCAGTACCTTGGGAGTGGCCATGATGCCTTTATCTTTGATAATTTCCACATTTCATTTGTTTCAGATGCCTGACAAGGATGGTTGCTGGGAGACATGGACTGTCATCTGCAACCATGGCTAATGACTCCATCACATACTTCCTGAGGCAGAGCGTAAATACAATACAACCCATCCTTTCACCAGGGCCATGGTCTCCTCAAGATCCCACTGCTTGGATCAGTCTTGGGGGCTCAGTCTTGCAGTACAGACTGGATAGCTACATTAACTTTGCATACTGTGCTTTGCACAACTGGAGCAGACAAAGAAAACAAGTGATGAATATTGAAGAGCTGGGCAAGCAGTGGCAATCTTCTGAGGAGTAAGACGAGGACACTATCAAGGGGGAACATCACCTTCAGCTTGATGGAGCACTGCAGCATCAGGGGCAACAAGCCAAACAGGACTTAACTGGCAACCAGTTCCGATAGGGAACTGGGTACACTGATCACTCATTGACTGACTGTAGATTTGTTGTTGATCCAAAGGCAAGCAGTTAATGTTTGTTCCCTGAAGCAAACACGGCTTTTGGTTGATTTTCTTCTTCAATTTTGCTGCTGCTAAACAATCGTGAATGTCTTAAACCATCTGAAGACTTTCTAGTACGTGATGCTCCCACATTGAACAATGAGAAGATGTTAAGCTACACAAAGTGTGGGGAAACAGAAGCACTCCTTTAGTCAGCTGGGATGATACTAAGGAAGGGTAACCTACGGAGCTTGATTCTTACAGGTGCAATAACTGTTGATCAGGCAGATGATGATGTAAAACTAGCAATATACTTACAAAGCTGAACTTGTATTTGCAACAAAAAGTGTCACTGGTACAATCTATGTGCCCTGTCAAGTGTTTCTTTCTGTTCTCTCCCTCTACTTGCACTGATGGGCAGCACCTGGTTGGCAGCTGTCACTGGAAAGCCTGGCATAGCTGAGCAGGGGACAGTGCAAGTAGGTGCCACACAGACGTGGTGAATACCTAATGAGATGTGTTCCAGAAAATAGTGCCAGAAAACTAGTTAGGGCTCAGACATAAACCCTCCTTAAATCCCCCAAAATTGAAAAATAGCTGATTTATGGTAAAATTCACCCCTCAAGAGCAAAACCTCCTTTAAGAAGGAATATATATGGAGATTTTGTTAGAGATGGCAAGGAAAGGTTAGTAGAATATTTCCAAAGTTTCTCAATGTTCAGATTGCCGAAATAGTCAGAGAGCAAAATGGATAGAATTTCTGCAGGTGATCACAGAAAATTTGCAAGCAAACTTGCAAGAAAAACAAATTCAATGCCATATCCCATTTAAGTTTAAACTGTAACCAATCTACACGTGCCCCCCACCCCACCAAATAATTAGATATTTTAACATGGTACCAATTATAAAAGCAGATACTAAAGGAGGTTTACAAATCACTGCACATCATGGTACATAAGAGTTTGATTTTGCGATTCCGAAACAGAAGTGGCATCACAGTTTTTTTTTAATACAATGCTCCATTAGCCAACAAAGGCAGATTTACTCAAGGAGAAATCTTGCATGTGAACAATCCTTCAGAGATCTCAATGAAACACATAAGATTCTGAAGGCACTTGAGAAGGCAGATGGTAAGAGGATGCTTATCTTGTGAGAGATGCTAGGACTAAGAGAGACAATTTGAAAAAAAGGATCTCCCACTTAAGATGAAGATAAGGTTTTTTTCCACCCAGAAAGCAGTGAAGGCTGAGTAAGTGAATATTTCAAAGGTTAGATAGATTCTTGAATAACAAGGTAGTCTTAGATTTGAGGGGCTAGACAGCAAAGTAGAGTTGAGTCCACCATCAGATCAGCCATGGTCTCATCAAATGGCAGAGCTGGCTCAAGGGGCCAAATGGCTAATCCTGCAATTAATTTATATGTGAGCATGAGTTACAGACATTCTTATTTCATTTTAAATTTCTAACTCAATGGCACACATCATCTTTCAAAACACTCAGTTCAGCTGGGGAAATGAGAGAAAGAAAGGGTCAGTGGATTCAAAAAGCACTCACTAGCAACTGAATATCAACAAAAAGCTTACTCTGTCTTTTGAGCTTTTGCTGGAGTCTCCGCAATTTGTTCTTCTTTTTGCCATCGCAGCCAGATTTAATTTTCTTAGGTTTCACAAGTGTTTTAAGACCTGGTCCAGCTCGTGCATCAACCACCTGACACGGGAATAAAAAAATCTTGTTTTTTTCTGGAGTGTCCAAATTGCACATATTAAATAAATCAATTAGAGGTTATTTCAAACAGGTTAAGTAAGTGAAAGAAGAGAGTGTCCTATCCAACTAGACATCAGTGGCAACTACAGAAATGTTTAGATTACATGTATCACTCAGCAGATGTACAAAACATTCCTGCTTTGTATTAGGTTTCATAATTTTTGTTTTGCAACCTGCACTAGAGACATCCAAATCAAAGGGTTACAGGACATGAGCACAAACATTAGTGCACTCACATAGAATCTTGGTGCTAATGGAAGACTGTTTTCCTGCAATTTATAATCCCATGGTGTTTCCCTGGCCCAGTCAGCTTTCTTCAACCATACAAAAATGGAAAGCTATTTTATTAAAATAATCTTGTTCCTGATGGGTCATACAGACACCAAAGCAAAAGGAACTCCACAATAGGTAAGTGGCTATTTCAAATCCAAATACTCTGGCCAAGGGCCAGAAAACCGATCAGCAAAACCACTAAAGTACACATGAGACCCAGTCTATTGAGATTAAATAGTCTACATAACTAAAATTTGACCACTGAACTAAATTTGATTTTTAAAAGTTTGCAGGTATTCAGAACAAAAATCTTCAGATTGCCCTAAAAGCATGTTCCAAGGCACAATGGTTGAAATGGTTGATTACAATCTCACATACACAAAACTGGAAGAGGCAAAGTTATGCATTTTGAATTTTTTTCATGCACATGAATGAATTTCTCTTCATTTACTCAAGACAGCAAATTTCACAAGCAGAAAATACCACACTCTATATGAATTACTTGGACACTTGTGAACATATAGATGTCGACAGGTGTTTAACAGACATTGTGTGTTTAATTGGCTCACACTTACATGACTCCAGTTTTTTTTTGATCCAGCAGGAAGTTTCTTCCATCTCTTCACCAAAAGCACACAAGCATTACAGATATCTCCTGCACGTGCTTCTATCAAACTGTATGAAAACAAACAGATCTCAACTTACACATATGCTGCCGACTTTTAAGCATCACATTGTATTTTAAATGTAAATGATATTTAATGCATTTAAAAATAAACTTTCAATTGCTGTTCCACCTACTATGAACACTTCTGAAAGCATCTAGCACACATTCCTGTAAAGATTTTACGCTCTGAAATGTTCTGATACTTATTGAAAATTCATGACAAATATAATTCTAACATATCCTGTTGCCCAATGCTCGCCAAAGGCTTTCCCCAGATAAATGTTATCCCTCAATATAGACCCTAGTACAAAAGAAACAGTTAAGTCCCAATTATAATTGTGAGTCAGGAATGGTGTCTGCGAAATGAAAACCCAGGTTGAACAGCAAAAGTTAAAAAAGCTTCAATAGCAAGTTTGTCCGGTTATGCTGGCTTGACAGTTTCCCTGCACTGAGCACAATCGATGTCTACAGGGAATGGAATTCTGTTCCCAGTTATCCATTAACTATTCCCTTAAGCATGACAATAGCCCAGGGACAAAACAAAATTTTGCTCAATGCATAGGAAAAATTTATTTGTTTGAAAATCATAATGTATCTTTTGGTAGTTTTGCATTATTCATGTGATAACTTTTCCTTTCAGATTAATTTCAATCAGGTTCCAAAAACATTACCATTCAATCCACTACAACGTTGCATTTTCACTGATGACTATTCAAATCTATTTTAAGTGTCTCGAACAAACACGTAAATTTTGCTATGTGTGGGATCGGTTCGCTTTATTTGGATTTCAGTTGATAATTATTAATTCCCCAACTAACACATTTCTGAAAACACAGAAACATAGAAAATAGGAGCCAGGGTAAGCATTAAGGCTGCTCCACCATTCAATATGATAGTGGGTCTGCCACAATCTCAAGACCACTCTCCTACTTTCTCCAATATCCTTTGATACCTTTGGTATCTAGAAATCAATAACGTTCTTAAATATATTCGGTGATTTAGCTTTCACAGCCTTCTGTGGTAGAGAATTCTACAGGTTCACCACCCTCTCAGTGAAGAAATTCCTTTTCATCTCAGTCCAAAATGGTTCACCCCATATCCTCAGACCATGACCGCATGCTCAACACACCATTTGCCTTCCTAACTGGTTGCTGCACTTGCTTTCTGTGACTGGTGTACAACAGCACCCAGGTCCCCTTAACATATCAACATTTCCCAATCAATCACTATTTAAATAATACTCTACTATTCTACTTTTCCAACTAAAATAGATAACTTCACACTTATCCACACTATACTGCACTTGCCACATATTTGCCTACTCATTCAGCTCATCTGAATCATTTCAAAGGCTTTTACATCCTCCTCACCACTCTCAATTCCTCCTAGTTTTTGTGTTGGCAGCAAACCTGGAAATATTGTGTAGAGCTGGATGAACACAGCAGGCCAAGCAGCATCAGAGGAGCAGGAAAGCTGACGTTTCGGGTCTGGACCCTTCTTCAGAAATGGGGGAGGGGAAGGGGTTTCTGAAATAAATAGAGAGAGAGAGGGAGGCGGATAGAAGATGGATAAAGGAGCAGAAAGGTGGAGAGGAGACTGACAGGTCAAAGAGGCGGGGATGGAGCCAGTAAAGGTGAATGTAGGTGGGGA
>NC_063348.1:27007958-27049326 GCF_021869965.1 Rhincodon typus | reverse complement strand
CATCTGCTCCCGAGATGAGGCATTCCACTGCCGGACGTCCCAGATGTCCTCATTTTTCAAGGACCGCAACTTGCCCTCCACAGTGGTCGAAAACACCCTCGACCGTGTCTCTCGCATTTCCCACAACTCATCCCTCACACCTCCTCCCCGCAATAACAACCAAAACAGGATCCCCCTCGTCCTCACGTACCACCCCACCAACCTCCGGATCCAACGCATCATCCTCCGGCACTTCCGCCATCTGCAATCTGACCCCACTACCAAAGACATTTTTCCCTCCCCACCCTTATCTGCTTTCTGGAGGGACCACACTCTCCGTGACTCCCTTGTCTGCTCCACACTCCCCACAAGCCCCACCACCCCCGGCACTATTCCCTGCAACCGCAGGAAGTGCTACACCTGCCCCCACACCTCCCCCATCACCCCCATCTCAGGCCCCAAGAAGACTTTCCACATCAAGCAGATGTTCACCTGCACATCTGCTAACGTGGTATACTGTATCCGCTGTTCCCGGTGTGGCCTCCTCTACATCGGGGAAATCAAGCGGAGGCTTGGAGACCGCTTTGTGGAACACCTACGCTCGGTTCGCAACAAACAACTGCACCTCCCAGTCGCGAACCATTTCAACTCCCCCTCCCACTCCTTGGACGACATGTCCATCCTGGGCCTCCTGCAGTGCCACAACGATACCACCCGAAGGTTGCAGGAACAGCACCTCATATTTCTCTTGGGAACCCTGCAGCCCAATGGTATCAATGTGGACTTCACAAGCTTCAAAATCTGCCCCCCGCCACTGCATCCCAAAACCAGCTCAGCTCGTCCCCGCCTCCCTAACCTGTCCATCCTTCCTCCCACCTATCCACCCCTCTCACCTCAAGCCCCATCCCCATCTCCTACCTACCAGCCTCATCCGGCCTCCTTGACCTGCCCGTCCTCCCTGGACTGACCTAACCCCTCCCTAACTCTCCACCTATACTCACCTTTACTAGCTCCATCCCCGCCTCTTTGACCTGTCTGTCTCCTCTCCACCTATCTGCTCCTTTATCCATCTTCCATCTGCCTCCCCCCTCTCTCTATTTATTTCAGAATCCCCTTCCCCTCTCCCTTTTCTGAAGAAGGGTCCAGACCCGAAACGTCAGCTTTCCTGCTCCTCTGATGCTGCTTGGCCTGCCGTGTTCATCCAGCTCTACACCTTGTTATCTCAGATTCTCCAGCATCGGCAGTTCCCACTATCTCTGGAAATATTGTATTTGGTTTCCTCAAATCTTTCATAAATACCGAGAATAACTACGACCCAAGCATTGACCTCTGCAGTAACCCACTAGTGAAAGACTTCCACTCCAAAGACCAACTTATTCCTGCTGTCTTTTTTTCTGTTTGCTAACCTATTCTCAATCCATGTCAGTGTATTAGTCCTAATCCCATGTACTGCGATTTTGCACAATAACCTCTTATGTGGGACTCTATCAAAAGCTTTCTGAAAATCCAAATACAACAGTGGATACAACAATAGTTCTCTTTCAGCTACTCTACTAGTTACATCCTCAAAAACTCCAGTAGGTTTATCAAAAATGATTTTCCTTTCATAAATTCATGATGACTTTGTGTAATCCATTTGGTAATTTCGAAGTGTCCTGTTATTACTTTCTTTATACTAGACTCTAGCATTTTTCCATTTTTGATGTTAAGCTAATTAATTTATAATTTCCTTTTTTCTCCTGCTTTCCTTTCTTAAATAGTGGCATCTACCAACCATTTGGGACTGTTCCAAGAATCCACAGAACTCAGAAAGATAATGACCATGGATCCAATATCTCCATCCCCTCCTCCTTTACTACTCTGGGATGCAAATTATCAGGCCTGGAGATTCAGTTTTCAGTCCAATTACTTCCTTCAATACTTTTTTTTATTAATACTAATTCCCTTCAATTCCTCCTTCCTAATAGACCCTTCCTTTGCCAGCATTTCTAGAAAGTTATTTGTGTATTTTTCTGTAAAACCAGTTCTAAAGTAGTTGTTTAATTGCTCTACCATTTGTTTTCCGTTATTATTTCCCCATCTCAGACTATAAGGGATCTCCATTTTCTTTGCTAATCTTCTTTTATACTTAGAGAAGATTCTACAGTCCACTTCTATGCTTCTTGCAAGTTTACTCTCATACTCAATTTTTCTGCTCTTAAACAATCTGTTGATCGTTTTTTGCTGAATTCTAAACTGCTTCAAATCTTCAGGCTTGGACTTTTTCTATCAACGTTATCTAACTCTTTTTTTAGATCTCGTACTATTTTTATTTTCTTTTGTTAGTCATGGTTAGCCAACTTTGCCTGTTGTGTTCTTTTGCCTGAAAGGAATGGATAACTGCTGCATTGCATGCAATCATTAAATAAATATTGACCATTGCCCATCCACTAGCATGTCTTTTAATGAAGTCACTCAATTTATCACAGCTAACTCACCCCTCAACTTGGGGGTTTCCTTTGTTTACATTTATGGCCCTAGTTTCAGATTGGATTACTTCACTTTCTATCCAATGAAGAATTCTGTCACATTATGGTCACTTTGTCCTAAGAACCTACTGTGAGAGACAATAAGATTATTAGTTAACCCCTTCACATTGAACAAAATCAAATCTAGGATAGCTTGTTCCCTAGTTGTTTTTTCAATGTACTGATCTAAAAAAAACCATATTTTGCATATTCCAGGAATTTATCCATCACAATATTATTGTAAACATAGTTTTTCTAAGTCACCCATGATTACTGCAGTATCCTTGTTGCTTGCATCTCTAACTTTCCATAAAATGCCATCTCCTATCTCATCACTATCATTTGGAGGCGTATAGACAATGCGCACTAATGTTTTCTGATCCCTTGCTGCTCCTTAGATCTTCTAATATTGATTCCACATCTAGATTTTCTGCATAAATATCTTTTCTGATTATTGCAGATTTCATCTTTACTCCAAGACCAGCCCACCTCTTTTTCCTATTTGCCAGTTCTTCCCAAAGTTTGAATACCCTAGATATACAGTTTCCACCCTTGGGTTATCCTGTAGTCATGTCTCCATAATCACATACAATCCTAACTTTTTACCATTTATGTTTTGTGCTATTAATTTGCCTACCTTCTGAAAATGCTCCATGGATGCAGTCTTTAGACTTGTTTTTTTAGCACTTTTATACATTTTTGTCCAATGGTCCTATTTGCAGTTAGCCCTTGCTTCCTCCGCCTATTACTTTTGTATCTTCCATTCCCACCTTTGTTTCCCTCACTTTTGCCGACCTACTCAGGTCCCCATTAGGAATCGTAGACGGGAGAATGTGCACGTTTTTATTTTAAAATAAAGAATGCAAAGTTTTATTTACAATGATAAAGGGAAGTGGACTCAAAGACCGAGTAGCAAAAGCGCTTCCGCAACTGGCTACTGAATATTATGTGGGTGATGGAGAGGGTTCAGAAAAGGGAGGGTATTGAGAAAAGAAAGACATCCATCGTCCTTACCCAAAACAAAGTCTGAAGCTTTCTTCATATCGTCTGCTGTCAGTGAAACGAGAACTGGAAGATTTGGTCTTGCAAATACAACAGCCTTCCAAGCTCCGATAGATTTTAGATTTATGGAAACCGAACATCGTCTTTAACCGTCTGTCAAAATCTCCCCTCTCTGTTTAAAAAATACACACAATGTCAATTCATACGGATTCGAGTTTTCACAAAACAAACGTCCCGGTATTAAGAAAGCCCCCAAGTTTGACCACATTCACATTAATTAGAGGTTTTTACACAACCGAGTAATGTTTGCTATAATTCATGGGCAGCGCTGGTTTTAAGTTTCAGCTCAGTGTACGAAATCACATTTCTTTGCAGTTCACTCCATTACGAACACAACGGTTGAAGGCTTTATCAGATGGCCCTTACTTCAGCTTGTGAGCGGGCTACCGACCAAAAAGACACGATTCGCTGAAAAATTCTCCCCACTTCTACTTTGCCACAGGACAGATTTAGAAAAGGCACCATTTAGATCGTGCAAACGTATAAACCCTGCGACATCACATGCCGCGTGAAAACTGACCTATTTTTACACATTGTGTACTAATAACAACAGCCAGACACAACAAAACGGCCGACAACTCTATCACAAAGACATTTTGTTTGATCCAGATGAATGTACGAGATCGGAACCAGAATCACCAAGCTACATGTATTTTCAGCGTTCTTACCAACGACCCCGTATTCTAACAATGATACCGAGCACGTTGGTTGCGATTTGACTTGATCTGTGCCATCGTGGTACTCGCCTGAACGCAGTCAGAACAAGGGCCACTCACGTTTGCACTCGCTCTCCATTGAGCGTGGCGTGCTCTTCCCTCCCAGAAAATTCACTGAAAAGCGACATTGATTGAAAGCTAATTGCAAAATCGGAGAAAATTAATTTTCAGGACGAAGAGAGATTCATTAAACCTTTTCCATACCTGCGGGCTCCGATCATAAAGCAGCACCAACACGTTGCTGCGAACGGATTCCAAACAATAAACTTCAGGCTGGAGCAAACACGGAACCAGTTGGTAAACAGCAGACAGAAGCCGACGGAGCTGGAGTTTAGTTTTGGACACTGTGTGTGTGTGTGCGCGCTAGGATGTCCGCCACAATGTAACGCGTGCGGATATCCGAGTGTCTACAACGCAACAGCCTGGAAACTGAAAGTTGTGGCGCTCACTGCAGACACATTGTCGACTTTCTGTGAAACCAGCAGCATTTCCCTTCGTTTGGTTCCCCTCCCCCTCATATTCAGCGGATCGTCAACGCCATCACAACGGAGACTACTCGGCATTCCTCAATAATTTAAATAAGAACACGTTTAAACCGACAGCGGTAACTTTGCAAACCCACTTCTCACATTCACTCGCCCAAATACTTTAGTTCAAAATGCATACATGCAATTTATAATTTACCTCTCCTGTCACTGTTCCGTATCCAAGACGCTGCAGTGCAGTGACCCACAAAAATAGGAGGTGCTCTTTGAGACAGTATCAACATAGCAGAATTACCGAGTGGAATGCGGTGAGAAAAGGAAATTAGACTCAAGATATTACATTCATGAATAATATTTTGAGCTTTGTCAGCAAGTGACCTCGACGGGAGGGAAATAAATCTAAAGCAGTCACACGCGATTCTATTGTCTCACAATGTAAACACCTTTACTTCAACCCCCTATGTGAGAATAAACACATACTTAAATTTACAAACAATGTAAACTTGGGCAGTGCACAACTCCAGAGCACCAAAACGTAGTTTGTAAATTTAGATGCAATATTACCTTTTTTTCAAAAAGGAAAACTTTTAAATATTTGTAAACAAAGCAAATGTACTCACCAAGCAAACAAAACTTCGGGATACTCGTATCCTTCTGCTGGCCTGAGCATGCTTACTATTCATTCAGCATATAGCAAGAATTTATCATATTATTTACATACGAAAGCACTTTTTATCATCAGGCGCCCAACACCATATTTGGGCATGGAGCCCCGGTTTCCTCACAGTAGCACGTTGGGAGTTGTAGTCTATTGTTGGTGAGATTCCTGTGAGGAAAATACAAACCGCGCCAAGTGTTCAAACTCCAAATCCCAGCGGTGCCGGGGGCAAAAAATGATTTGAAAATGTTATTGCCTGAAATGGCGGGAATGGCGACAATCTCTTTATCTGGCAGCTCATCAAACTGATTATTGTTACCATGTTGCTAAAGCGAGGTGCAATGTTGCTGATCAGACTGTGAAGTGGGATTTATTTGTTCACAATTGTTTTCCATGCCCATGAGTCGACGTAAAAGCACGCAAGCTACGTGCACGCTTTAAGGTAGACTGGTGTGGCAGGATCGGATTGCTGTACATCTGAAGGCTGGTGAATCGGTGCAGTCGGTGTTTTAAATCGGGAAAGAAGTGAAATTACACTATTTGCAAACTGTGTGAATCTTGTGCTGCATTGACGCTGCAGTGTAGACGCGTTGTGATATGGCAGCGGTCTGCCCTCAATGGGGACGTTTCTCTTGTCTGTGAGATGATGATCCAGGCATTTCAAAACAAAGAAAACGTGCTGCTGGGAACAGTTACTAAGTGAAAAGCGAAACCCCTGAAACAATCAGTTTAAATTACTAAAAAAACATTCGTTTTGAAAAGTAACGATCCAAATCACTTTGATGGATACATTTATATCTTAAAAATACAAACAATATTATGCATTTTCCTACTTAGCAGACTTGTATTTTGAGTACGGAAGATTTGAATGCAGCTTAGATACAAATCATAGGATTAATTCCAATATATTTTGAGCGATTAAGTAAATGTGGCATTCTGCATAAAAAGCAGTCTCCATAACCGAGTGGTATGTCATCTTAAAAACATGACTTCTTAGAAAGTCAAGTGTAGGATTAAATACTGTTGCCCAGTTTGGAGTTGTGCGCAGCGGTACAAAAAAGAGCTGAATCCACAGAACCTCGTGTGCCAGCTTATTTGCCTGTCTATTATACAATTGCCAGGACAAATCCGATGTAAAACAGGAGGAATTCATTGAGGATTTTCGAATGCGATCTTTTAAAGCTTAATGTCGCAGAAGAAGAAAGTAACATACCATCTGCATCCACTGTTTTATTTATAGTAACCTCAGAAATTGACATCACACGACCTTTACACATTAACCACAGAGGAGACATAACCCGTGCTTTTAGTCCCTTACACAAACTCCATGTCTTAGCTGCTGACCTCTCTCCTGGCTGACCTCTCTCCTTCAGTGTCTGAGATTGTTAACAGCTTTGGTATCATATTTGACACAGATGAATTTCCAAATGCACATCCATGCTGTCAGTTGTTGCAACCTCTATCACATCAGTCAGTTTTACCCTCACATAGCTTGTCTTCTGCCGAGACCCTTATTCACGCCTTTGGCCTCTCTAGATATCAACATATTCCCGCTCGGCTTCCCAAGTTCTAGCACGCTGCTTATGGTCATATAAAACTTACTTGTTCGTGTTCTTAATCACAACAAGTTCTGTTTACCCATCACCCCGAATGCTCCCTGACCTACATTAATTCCTGGTTATACAATGGTCAATTTTAAATTTCTCGTTTTTTAAAAATTATTTCATGGCCTTGACCCTCCCTATCTCTGTAATTTCTGCAGCCCCTACACTGCCTGATTGCACTTCTCCAATTCTAAACACTTAACCATTCATGCTTTTAATTGTTGTGCTCATAGTGGCTATGCCTCGACCCTAAGCTCTAGAATTTTATTTCTAAGCCATTTTGCCTTTCTTTGCTCCTCTAAGATGTTTCTTAAAATGTATCTGATTGAACCAGCTTTTGACCATCTGCCCTAATATTGTTTTCGGTAGCTCAGTGTCAAAACTTGCTTTGTAATGCCTGCAAAGCACCATTGGACATTTTAACATTTTATTATGTTAATACTGTCATATAAATCATGTTGTGACACGGAAGGGTTAACACTTCATGATACCATGTGTATAAGTATGGAGGACCAGGTTTAGCAGGAGTGGACAGTCCAAATGCACTGTCGGAAGGTGATTTCGTATTGTATCTGCTGTAAAGGGCAGAGGTAGAGGGCCGGCTTTGTCCCAGAATGTTCCTGAAGTGGTGGCTACAAACATAACAGAGAATGTGGAGGAGTCTACTTTTAACTTGTGCACGACAACCATAGTGTCAAACCACTGCATTAGTCAGGAGTTAATGTTGATTTCTATGCAGACTATAGGTGGGTCCAATATCAAGGTGATTTTGGAATCAATGCAATCTGTCAGAGCTGCACACTGTGGTCATGCAGGATCTATGCTTCTTCATTTTCTCAAGATTGCTAAGAATCATAGAATTGTTCCAGCAACGTTATGATCTCAGTAGAAACCAGTAATTTTATTTTTTCAAGTTGAAATAAACCAAAGTCCCAATTATTTACTGAAAGAATGAAGCCACACAATTCCATAGTTTAAAAGAAAATAAATGTTCCTACACAAGAGTCAAACAATGCAATACTATTTTGGGTACCCACCCATACTCTGAAAGCTAGAACCAACACAAGCTAAGCAGAATTAACAGGCAAATTGTAATTCATTATAAACTATAAATTATGTATTAAATGTCAGATACAATTAAGACAAATACTAGGAATTGGCTGAGCAGTCCACACAGCTCATGTGTCAACAAACTCAGTCACAAAGTCCTTCAAATCTCTTACGAAGAATTACAGTTAACCTTCTTTCCAGAACATGTTCTCATTGGGAGCTGGAAGCAGCACACAGCCAACTCGAGTTCCTTGGTTATGGACTTCACCAAAAAGGATACACATTTACAGAGCTTTTTACAGAAGGAGGTGGTGGTGGCATCACTTGTGATGATACTATGATTTTAAGAGATGTATTTTGTCTTTATTTTTATGAAGAGAGATTGAGACAGAGGTGCCCAATGACCTGCTCAAGCTAATAAAGTAAATAGCTTGTGAGATATTGTTTTTTTTACATTGGAACAACAGAAGCAGCATGTAGGGGTGAGGTCAAGCTCCCATAGAACCAGGATTTCAGTTTAACTTTCAGTAGCTGTCGGAATTTGGAAGCTGCTATACAGCTCTCTCTGCGGCAGCAAAATGCTTGTGTTCTCTCCCTTTCTCAGAGTTTTTTCTTGATGTTCTTTCCTCCTGGTCAGGAGAAATGTTCATGTGAGACAATCTATTTTATTGAATTTGCCTCTGCCAAGGGTTTATGGGATGGTATTATCTTGGAACAGCTAATCAGTGGTAGTTAATATATATTAACTTGTTAAGTATTTCAGTAGAGTTACAGTTAAGCTTATTTTTATAAATGTCTTATTTTGTTTGCATTTCAACTACAGTGTAATAATAAAGTGCGTTTTGCTTCAAACATGGTAGTTTAATCAATCGAATTACATCCAGAACGCAATGCCTTACACTTGCCTTTAAAAAATAAGAAAAGTTGGGGTCTAGGCTATCTTCTTAATATATTTTGAGGGAATTTGGTCTGGTCCATAACACACTAGACTAGTAATTCAGAGACCCAGCAATATTCTGAGGACTTGGATTCAAATTCCACCACAGGAGATCGTGTAATTTAAATCCAATTTTTAAAAAAATCTGGAATTAAGTCTAATGATGATTATGAAACCATTGCTGATTGTCGTAAAAACTCATCTGGTTCACTTTAGGGAAGGAAACTGCTGTCCTTACCTAGTCTGACCTACATGTGACTCCAGATCTACAGCAAAATAGTTGTCTCTTAAGGCCCTCTGAGCAATTAGGGATGAGCTTGCCTTGCCGCCCACACATGCTCAGTAGCAGCAGTGTGTACCATTACTAAATGCACTGCAGAAATTCACCAAGGCTGTTTGAACAGCACCTTCCAAACCCACGGTCACTACCATCCAGAAGGACAAGGGCAATAGATAGATGGGAACATTACTACCTTCAAGCCACTCACCATCCTGATTTGGAAATATATCACTGCTGCTTCACTGTCGCTGGGTCAAAATCTTGGAACTCCTTCCCTGTGGGTCTACCTCCAGCAAACAGTTCAAGAAAATCTCCACCACCTGCTCAAGGGATGGTATATAAATGCTGGTTCAGCCAGGGGCATCCACATTCCATTTAAAAAACGCTCAATTTGGTTTGAGTGATGTTACCTTCAAGTAACAGAGACAGCCGCAGTGAATTATTCTGTTTTTGGATGTAGCTTCTGGTTATTTCAGCTTCCCTGTCCTGGGTACATCAACTGTCACTTCCGAGATTGGATGGTTTTAAATCTCTTTATAAAGCCTTAGCCACTTCCAGTCTCTCCACAACTACCCTTTAAAGCCCCTGAAGTATTTTACATGTTTGAGTAAGGTCTCTTCACATTCTTCCAAACTGCAATGAGTACAAGTCCAACTTACTTATACTCTCCTCATAAAGCAGTCCCTCCATTTCTGGGATCAGCTTAGTGAATCTTCTCTGGACTGCCTCCAGTGCCATTATCCTTCCTTAGATAAGGTGCCCGAAACTATTCACAGTATTCCAGGTCTGGTATGACCAATACCTTGCAACTTTTTAGCAGAAGTTCCCTATTTTATACTCCAATCGCTTTGAAATAAAGGCTAAAAGATCTTACCTATTTCCCACTAAATTGGATACCAGCTTTGTAAAATGTATGCACGAGGCCTCCCAAATCTTTCCGTGCTGCAGCTTTCTATAGTCTTTCGCCATATAAACGATAGTTAGCCCCTCTATCTTCTGACAATCAACAATGGTTACTCACTATTTGCCTTCTTTCGTGCTGGATATTGAAAATTTGCAAAAGGGAAGAAAATGACTGTGACCACATTCGGAGAGGGCAGGTTAAGTAACTCAACCCATTTGTGTTACACCTCGTGGCACCAACACACCAACACTCTTACACACAGAAGGTGTGAAAGAATAGGAATGTTGTAGGAGGATGGCCCCCTCTTTTATGGCATCTGTGTCCAAAGGTGTCGGGGTGAACTAGTTATTCAGCGACACAGGGAGGTGCAACACTCAGTCAGTGACTTGCAGCCTCCATCTCAACGTGTTGGTGAATTCCCCCAAATATTCAGATCTCCTTGGCAGGTATCCCTTCTTGGAAACCCCACAGGCTTCACACCTCTCCAGGTCTCTACCCAAACCATCTACATGAGCCTGCTCTTTTCTTACCCAGTCTCTAGCAATATGAGGTGACCATTCCAGTTGTGGTTGTACACTGCCCGTACCTCTCCTGAAGCCAGGTGTTCCTAACTGTGGATGCCCCCCTCACATGACTCTTTGACCATTCCTGCTTTTCCTCGCATATACCCCCTTTCATAATTATCATCCCTACTTCCTCCCTACCTGCAGCCCCCTCTCCTGAAATGTACCAGATCTCTTTCCCATGGCAATAACTGCCCTTGCTCCTACCCAACCACTTTCCTCTTAATTTCTAAGGACAGACCCAATGGAGTGACCATGACCTGTCCCCTTCAGCGACCTGATTAGACAGCCCAAGACAAGAAGTGCTAGGCCCCTGACTGGTGTCTGTACATTTGCCTGACAATGTTAGCCCTACACCCAGACTGGCACTATGGAGCCACACACACATGATCATGGCCCATCTCCCTATCCTGACTCCAGAGGGATGGATGTCATTTACCAGGAACACCTGACTGGATGCTTGACTATGGCGAAACTTATGGACTGGTGTCAGAGGCTGCCTTTCACTTTTGTTGCCAGAAGCCCCTGACTGATGGGTGCCACATGGACTTCAGTGAGGACTACATTCCTATGGCTTTGAGACATGGCTGCTTGCTTGCTGCACATGCACTGTGTTTGCTGTACAGCAACATGTCCTCCCTCTAGACTGAGGACTGACAGTAAGGTAAGCTGCCTGGTCATGTGACTGCGATAATTGGCAGGGTGGGGATGCTGTGAGCGTCCAGGTAGGTGCTATGCGATCAAGCAAGCAGTCCTGAGGTACAATCCGTGAGCTGGGTCCCTGTCCATACACACAAAATGTCCCTGCTGCAACCTGTCCATGCTCATTGTTAGCACACTCTGCAATGTGAGTCTGAGCTCCTAGAGCATCCTGCCAGTGTATCAGAGAGGTGTCATGACGGTTATGAGGGATTGGCAAATGTTGGATGCCAATGTCCATTGATGAGGAGTACATGCAGCTGGGTTACAGTTTGGTCATCCTCAACACAAAGGTCGATCAAAGCAAGCCACAAGCTGAGTCCACCAGGCACCCATTCTGATTTCCATGTCGAGTTATCTTGATGTCTAGCTGGTTTTGCATGTTTGGTAAGATAGAAAGCTGTATACTAATGAGGTGAGTTAGGCCATTAACAAGGGGTTTAACAAGCCATAACCCCACTTAATTGCTGCATTCAGTTGACAGTCAACAAGATGCATGTCTAATAAAATCAGGGTGGCATGGTGGCTCAGTGGTTAGCACTGCTGCCTCAGAGTGCCAGGGACCGAGGTTCAATTCCACCCTTGGGCAACTGTCTGTGTGGAGTTTGCACATTCTCCCTGTGTCTATGTGGGTTTCCTCCCACAGTCCAAAGATGTGCAGGCTAGGTAGATTGGCCATGCTAAATTGCCCATAGTGTTCAGGGATGTGTAGCTTAGGTGGGTTATAGGGGGATGGGTCTGGGTGGGATGCTGAGGGTTGGTGAGGACTTGTTGGGCTGAAGGGCCTGTTTCCACACTGTAGGGATTCTATCTATCTAACCTATGCCAGGCATGTGCATAGTACTGTGCTGCAGAATATGATAGAACTACTGATATACAGAGTGTTGAGGCACCAGCACTCCATGCACATCCAATAAATTTGGTTAAGAGGTTGCTTTATTTAAGTTTGGATAATAGGTTGTTTCTGGTTTTGACCTTTGCTTCAGATGTTCATGGAAGGATAAACTCCTAGATTCCACCCCATCTTTCAGGTGGGATCATGCTTTAGTCTCTGACCCTTTGTGTAGATATGCTTTGTTTTTGGCATTGGCATTGTGGAGGTGAAATAATCTGAATGTGGTTTTCGAGGCATTCAGTGTGAGATTCCATGTGCTATTTTAGTCCGTCAGCTTTGTAACATCTTCACTAAGCATCTGGTGCAGAAGGATGGGGCTTGGGTGGCACAAAAGATATTACCAGCATGGATGAACTTGTGAGATGTGGTTGTTGCAGATCACCTGTATGTGTGTTGAAGAGTGTTGGCACTAGCTCTGAGCCTTGTCATAGTCTGTTGACCAATCTTCTCCATGCAGTACTACCTTGAGTAATAATCCATGACAATAATAAAGATCTTGCCTTTAATTTTGAATATATCCATTACTGGTGCTCCCATGGCCTTGATAGAAAAAGAATTTTTAAAAAAAATTCATTCAGTTAGCAAATATTTCCTACATACAGTGAGACATACCTGGCCACCGGACTTACTACTGCATCCTTGCACAGTGCTTTGGAATTCCTAAATGTTTTTGATACATTTTCTGAAGAATCTCAAAACAATGAACTATCAATGTTATTAATATCCCATTACAGACCGGCAACTTGTCAATGACAATGAGGAGTTTGCAGTGTTCAAAGTACTGGCATAGTATTGAATTGTGAGGCACATTGCCTGGTTATCCTGGCAGACAATATTTCCAGATTTGGATACATTCTTTATCTAATTGTTTGGCTCTCATTTCCTTCACAGCTTCCTTTCAGCAGCTGCTAACTGTTTAGCAACTTCAGATGTGTAAGCTTCAACCTCCTCAAATGAAAGTAAAATCTGTTTGTTCTGTTCCATTTGATAGTGTCCTTGACAGTGTTTTTGCAGCTGTTTGGTATTTTCCCTCTACATATTCAGCCATTGAATCGTAGCTCATGAGACTTAATCTGAACTGTTCAATTCTGGGTGGCATCTTGGTTTTTTTTTGTGTTCAGAAGAGTGACTGATACTTTATGGTTTTCTTCAATTGTGAATTGCAAATGCATCACATAATTGTGAAATTGTTCCCACGTCTACTTTATTGCTAAAGATCTTTTCTCAATTGCGTTTTACACAGTTCTGTTCTGATAGTGATCCAGAGGCATAATGTTCTACACTTTCCATCTTTCTGCACCTGACGAATACTGCTCCGAATTCTGCTGAAGGTGTATTAGGGGTTACTGCAGTCAATCGATGTGGGTCATAGTGTGTTCAGATTTCTAAAAAAATCAGGAGTTGCTTAATTTTGTCAAATGTGTTTTCCTGGTCTATGGTTCATCACCATAATTGACCCTGGTGTAAAATCTATCTTAAAGGCTTCCTAACTTCTGACAATTCTGTGATATTCCTAGTTGGTGGGTATCCTCTTATAGTTTTTCCTTGTGGATCAACCGTGATTCCAGTACCTTGAATGATGTGCCTAAGAAATTGCATCTTAGGTTTTCACCAGACTTTCATCCACTGAAGCCTTTTAGTGAATATTGTATTCCACTACTTTGTTTAACAGAGTTATAATCTGTGTGGGTTTAATCAAACCGGCTGGTTTTGGTATGGTAACCGTACCTGAACATCAACTTATAGGTTTAGTGCCTGTTGAATTCACTGCTAGATATTACATATTCTGTATTTCTTTAAATTTTTTTCAAGCATGGCTGAGGCATTTTTCTTAGCATGTCTAAGCAGTTTGGTTTAGTACCATTGCATGGAGTATTGTGATACTCAGTCTTCAATTTCCGCAAATCCAAGAACATTTTGGGAACTCACTTTGAAATTCATTTGTTTCCTGTATCTGAAGTGTCATTACCTTTACAGATTAGTCTCAGTTTTAAACTAGGGGAAGAAGTGGGTGTAGTTTGTCACTAGTAATCAAGAACCCCAGGCTTACTCTCGAGGGACACTGGCTTACATTTCACTAGGACTGCTGGTGAAATTAAAATTCAGTAAATAAAATCTGGAATTTGAAGAAACCTATACTTAGCATTTAGCAGACACTGATGATCCTCAATCCACTTCAAGGACAAAACTACAGAACACTTTCAGATCTTAGAGTCATAAAGCATGGAAACATTTGCTTCAGTTCAACTAGTCCATGCATACCACAATCCCAAACTAAACTAATCCCACCTACCTGCACTTGACCCGTATCCCTCCAAACATTTCTTATTCATGTACTTATCCAAATATCTTGTAAACATTGTAACTGTACCCAGATCCTCTGGAAGTTCATTCCACACATGAACCACTCTCTGTGTAAAAACAAAATTGCCCTTCATGATTCTTAAAATCTTTCCCCTCTCACCTAAAATATAAGCGCCCTAGTCTTGAAATCCCCTGCGCTAGGGAAAAGACACTTACCATTCACCTTATCTATACCCCTCATTATTTTATGAACCTCTATAAGGTCACTTCTCGACCCCCTATGCTCCAGTGAGAAGGAAGTCCCAACCTATTCAGGCTCTCCTTACAACTCAAACCCTCCATTCACAGCAACATCCTGGTAAATCTCCTCTGAACCCTCTCCAGCTTAAAAAAAATCATTCCTGTAACAGAGAGACCAGAACTGGACACAGTACTCCAGAAGAGGCCTCACCAGCATCCTGTACAAATTCAACATAATTCCTATACCTATTCCAATGCCTATACTCAAAGGTCTGAGCAATGAAGGCAAGCATGCCAAATGCCTTCTTAACCACCCTATTTATACGTGATGCAAACTTCAAAGAATCATGTACCTGAACCCTTAGTTCTTTCTGTTCTACAACATTATCCAAGGCCCTATTTTTAATAGTATAAATCTTGCCTTTGTTTGTTTTACCAAAATGCAATACCTCACATTTATCCAAATTAAACTCCACCTGCCATTCTTCAGCCCATCGACCCAATTGATCAAGATCTTTTGGTAATCTTAGATAACCTTCTTCGCTGTCCACTATACCATCAGTCTTGGAGTAATCCACAAACTACCAAAACGAAGTGTTGCATCTGTTCTCAGGTATCTGAGAGATATCATTAGCCATTATTTGGAAAGGCTAACCTTTATCCCTAAGACAGGGATTAGTGAAGTCTGAAATGAGAATATATGGCAGTGCAATTGAATAAGAAGAACTTTCCAGAAATTCAAAGAAGGCAAGGGTTTATTTGGAAGGAGGAATCAAAGAAATGGGTTTTAGTGGAAATAATGCTGGAGAAATCAATAGGACTGAAAGGTAACAAATCTCCACAATCTGTTAATCCATATCCCAAGATCCTAAAGGAGGTGACCAGAGAAATAGTGGATGTGTGGTTGTCATCTTTCAAAGTTCTGCAGATTCTGGAACAGTCCCAGCAGATTGGAGCTTGGGAGGTGTAATCTAACTATTTTAAAAAAAGGAAGGAGGGAGAAAACCGAGAATTATAGACTGGTTAATCTAAAGTCATTAGCTAGACTCTATTGTAAAGATGGTAATAACAGGACACTTAGAAAGTTTCAACAAGATTAGACAAAGTCACAATGAATTTATGGAAAGAACATCATGGTTGACAAACTTGCTAGAGTATTTTGAGATGTAACTTGTAGACTGATTGAGTCGACTAGGCTTGTATTCACTGGAGTTTAGAAGAATGAGAGGGGGTCTTATTGAAATATATAAAATTCTGACAGGACTGGATTGACTGGATGTTGGGACGCTAGTTCCTCTGTCGGAGGTGTTCAAACAAGGGGTCACTATTTCAGGATACAGTATGGGCTTTATTACACTGAGCTTGAGAAAGAAATAGATAGATTTCAAGGTCCTAACATGTCAAAAGGGATATGGCATTGAGATAATGGATCAGCTTTGATCATATTGAACTGTGGTGCAGGCTCAATGAGTTGAGTGGCCTACTTTAACTCCTATTTTCTATGCTTCCATCCCAATGTTCAAGATGTAAAAGTAGATCATGCAGTAATGTCACAAAATTAAGATTTCATGGCAGCTATCAGGAAATCTGACATATTCGGAAGAACAAACCAGTAAAAGCTTGCATGATGCTTTGTATATTTGAACACAGCAATATAATGTAAAACCTTATTTATCTTCTGTATCACACTGTATGTGCATCTTCGATAAGTATCAATAATTACCGGTAGGTCTTTGTCCTGATCTTTCCATTTTAATAGGTAACTCTCCAAAGTATAAATATGCGTACGGTTTTCATGTTGAAGAATATCTAACACAAATGAACAGTTTCACTACCTTATTTTAAATTAGCCTGCAGTCCATTGATTTAGTCTGAGTTATGATCCTTTGTATGTAATTGCATGTTACCTGTGAATTTACAATTTGGATAAGCCCCATTCAAATCATTTTTGAAGTCAACGGCCTTGCAGATGAAAGTGATACTTGACTGTGATCAATCCAGATTTGGTCTCATTAATGAAAATACTGTTCCTGTAAGATTTAAGCTAATTACCAAATCTGCATAATATTCTCTTTATAATTCTGTAAAATTTAATTTCCATATAGCACTTAATCAACGAATTTATTTTTTAGAATTTATGTGCATAATATAAGCAGGGCCATTATCATCCTCTATTCTGGTGATATTCTCAAAGAACTTGAATAGTTTAATGAAGCAGCACCAATGTTTCCTGGGACCTCAAAGGGAATCCTAAATAACCATCAAACTCTCTAAATGATCATAAATTTCATGTCATATAATGCGTTTCAGCAGCTTAACTATAAATTAGTCAATGTAATAGGCCTACAATTCTTAGACTTTGATTTTTTTCTCTCTCCTTTAAGTAATGAGATTATATTTACCTCCATGGAAACTAGCTTAGACTTTAATGAGGCATTGAATATGTAAACCAGAGGCTCACGTGCAAAATGTCTCTTCATTCTCTTAAGTTTCTGTACAGGACTATGAAACTGATGCACAGTCAGAGAGGTGCTATCTTTGCTGAGACCCCAGCTTTCCTCTCAGGTAAATATAAAAGATCACACATCAATATTCAGAGAAGGGCAGGGAATTCTCCTAATGATGGCCAATATTATCCCTCAAAAAAACAGCCAAGACAAATGATATCGCCATATTTTCTTTGCTGGTTGTAGGAGTTTGTTGTGCATATATTGGCTGGTGTTTCTCCTATATTTGTCTCAATGATATAAAATATGGATCATTGATCTTGAATTCCATTGTCTTTTGAATACCTGAGATATTCATGGACTGAAATTGTTTTAAAAAGGGAGTAAAAACACTGACTTATAATGGCCACAGTCATCACATGACCACACATGTTGGTCAAATTTCATGAAACCAAAAATGATTAAACAAAAGACAGCCCAAGATGAAACAAACATTTCCCCAGAAGGCAATGATACCAGTCAACCCCTCCCTCAATTCCTCAATCAGGCATGAAAAATTCTTCATATCCTACCTGATTTGCACCACCATAAGAATCTTCACTTATTGGAGAGCGAACATCACCTGTAGATGGAATATACAAACAGCTTGGATTTCAAGGAGCTTTTTGAGCAAGAAGAAGACAAAGGAGATGGATTTTTTCATTGTAGCAGTGAAACAGGCTGAAAATTTTGATTTCTGCCTCTCAAAAAGCAAAGTGCAGTGACAATACTGACTAGAAAGAAACACAAGGAAACTGAGAACTTCAAAAAAATCTGCAGTATTGTCTACTGCTGATGATTCCTGAAATCAGCTTAGCCAAACATGATCCCAAACTAAACCCTTATGCCTTAAGGACACCCAAATGACTCTAACCTGTATATTTTTCCTTATGTACTAAGGGCAGGCGCGCATGTGTGAATGTTTGTTGCGACCAACCCAGCAGGAGGAAAAGAAAGGAGCTGATTCATGTCTCCTCATGTGATTATTACATACTCTACATTTCTTCTCTACATTACATTAAATCTAAAAGCAGAAAATGCTGTAAATACTCAGCAGATCAGACAGCATCCATGGAGGTTTCAGCCTTTGTCAGGGAAAAAGCAAGGGAGGGAAAGAGCAAAATGGAAAGTCTGTAATATGTAAAAGACAGGAGAGATTAAATGACAAAATGATTCAATGTTACTGCCAGGTGAAAGGAGATGCTTATAGAACAAGTAAGATAACAAAAGCCACATTAATGGGAAAAACAGAACTATCACCAACAGCTACAATCCCAAAACAAATGGAATAAAAGTTATGGTCTTAAATTGTTGAACTCAATGTTGAGTGAAAGATAAGGTTCTGGTCCTCAAACTTACAATGAGTTTCACTGGAACTGCACAGGAGGCTGAGATCAGAGAGGCCAATCTACGAGTGAGGAAAATAACTAAAATGACAAGCAACTGGAAGCTTGGGATCCTGATTACAGAATAAATGGAGATGTTCTTCAAAGCAGTCACCCATCTATGTTTGGACTTCCAATATATACCAGACGGTAACATGAACAATACAATACAGCATTTAATTAAATTTAACCAAGTACAAATAAATCACTGTTTCATCTTGAGGGGTCTTTGTGGTGAAGGACATCAGGAAAGCTGGATATGGAGAGGTATTACATCTCCTATCCTCGCATGGGTGGTTGATTTGATTTATTATTGTCACATGTACCTAAGTACAGTGAAAAGTTTTGTTTTGTGTGCAGTACAGCAGTTCATAACATACAAAGACACAAACTTCATATGGTGATAGAACAGAGCGAGGAATACAAAGTTATGGCTACAAAAGTGTACAAAAAGCAAGATCAACATTAGATTTGAAATTTGAGAGGCCCATTCAGAAGTCTAATAACAGCAGGGAAGAAGCCATTCTTGAACCTGTTCGTACATGTCTTTGAGCTTTTGTATCTTCTGCCTGATGGCAATGAGAAGTGCAGATGGAGTGAATGGATGAAAGGTTAGCTTGCGTGATGGACTAGGCAGTGTTCACAACTTTTTGCAGTTTGTTACAGTCCTGGGCAGTGCAGTTGCCATATTGTGATGCATCCAGCTAGAATACTTTCCATGGTGTACCTGTGAAAGTTGATGAGGATCCTTAGGAACATGCTGAATTTCCTTAGCGTCCTGAAGAAGAAGAGGTGTTGTTGTGCCTTCTCGTGGTGTGAGGGGTAGGGGTGCAAGGATGAGTAGGGAGTGAGGGACTAAATGAAGGAACATCCCCTTAGAGTAGTAAAGAGGGCAGTAGAGGGGATGGTGTGTTTGGTATCTTAACATTGCTTTATTTTTGAGGCCTGCTTTTCTGAATTACTTTGGCATTTCTAGTTTAAGATCACTGTCCATTTACCCAGCCCTTGACCCATGTCACAAAAACAGATATTGCTGGAAAAGCTCAGCAAGTCTGGCACTGTGATTCACAGTATTGCTTCTGCCACCCCAACCCCTCCACTTTCAATGTTGACTTCTCCTGCCCTTGCTTCCTCCACCAGCTTTGCTCCCCTCTCACATTGACTCCTTCCCCCCAACATCGCCCTTGCCCCTTGCCCAATGTTCTTATCTGAGGCTGCTCTCTTCTGGCTGCCAACCACAACTTGGTCCCAATAGCTCCCTCTAGTGGAGAGGTTGATTGGTGCCGGTAGTACAGAAACTCCTCAGCTCCTTACACTGATTAACTGCTGCCACTAGATGGAGAGCGGTCAATGTAAAAGTATAGGTGCGTGTATCTATTTAAAATATGTATCTCGGTATTTTATATTTAGTTATGTTATTATCTTACAAGTTAATTCAGGTTGGAACGCAGAGTGCTATACATATATAGTACCGTATTTCAACTTGTCCATTGTTTTATTCTGGGTAGAATATGTCAAAAGAACCTAACTCTGGCTTTACCATTGATTCGTATGGGAACTTGTGGTACACTTAAAAACACAACATAGAATTGTGAGTTTTGAAGATTATTGTCATAACTTTAATTGAGAAGTTACTGAGTAAATAAATCTGGAATTGAAAGCTAGTCTTAGTAATGGTGACCATGAAGCTGTTAGTAATTGTCGTAAAAAAAACCCCATCAGATTCATTAAGAGATTGTAGGAACTGCAGATGCTGGAGTCAGAGATGGCACAGTTTGGAGCTGGAGGAACACAGCAGGCCAGGCAGCATCAGAGGAGCAGGAAGGTCGACGTTTCAGGTCGGGACCCTTCTTCAGATATGGGGAGGGAGCTCAGAAATAAATAAAGAGGGGTGGGGCTGGGGAAGGTAGGTGGGATGGTAATAGGTGAGTGCAGGTAGGGAGTGGTGGGGGGTTTGGTCAGTGAGTGGGAGGGGCGGATAGGTGGGAGAGAAGATGGACAGGTTGTGTCAGGTCAAGGAGGTGGGGATGAGAGGGAGGGTTGGACATGGGATAAGGCTGGGGGTGGGGAGATTTTAAAACTGGTGAAATCCATGTTTAAGCCTGTAGGCTCCCGAGGTGGAATATGAGGTGCTGCTCCTCCAGTTTGCGGGTGGCGTCATTGTGACACTGGAGGAGGTCCAGGATGGACATGTCACCCAGGGAATGGGAGGGGAGTTTAAAATGGTTCGCGACCAGAAGGTGTTATCGTTTGTTGCGTAGAGAGCGCTTGGTCTCACCAATGTAGAGGAGGCCACATGGGGAGCAGCAGATGCAGCAGACCAAGTTCAGATATATTAGACCAGATTCATTAATGTCCTTTAGGGAGGGAAATCTGTCATCCTTATTTCTGGCCTACAATAGTGTGATTGACTCTTAATCACCACCTAAAATGATCCAGTATGTTACACAGTTCAAGGACAATTAAAGATGGGCAAAAAATACTGGCTTTGTCAGTGATCTGCGTAGCCTATGAAAAAATATACAAAAAAATTAAGGGAAAACTTGATAAATACTTGAGGGAAAAAGAAATAGAAGGATTTGTTGATAGGCTTAGATGAAGTAACAGAGTAGGACGAATCTCATGTAGAGCATAAACTGTTGCATGTTGGCATGTTCTTTGATGTAGATTCCATGTAATTACTAATAGTGAATTAATGTTCAATTCAGAAAATAAAAACATAGAAATATAAAGAGTTGGCCATTCAACTCATCAAGCCTGCTCAGCATTCAATAAGACAGATAATAGCTGACCTTCAGGATCAATTTAACCATCTCAACATAATCTTTGATTCCGTTTGTATCCACAAAGTCTAACAATTTGTGTCTTGAGACAACTAAGCATCCATCTCCCCCCAGTGTACAGAATGCCAAAGATTCACAACCAAATTGTGGTTGATCTCAGCCTTTACAAAAGTGAATCACTTAGTTCTAAACTCACCAGCCAGAATAAAAAAAATGCCAGCCTCTCTTAGGTGCAGAAAGGTTGTTTCCACTTGTGGGAGAGTCTACTACCAGAGGGCATCATCTCAGAATAAGATGTCAAGAAATAACTGCATGGAGGCCAGTATCCCATCACCAGGTCACCCTTTATTTATTTGTGCACAGTACACTGGCTGTGGCCAGCCACCTTAGAGTCAATCCTCTGTTTACATTGGTCAGCCAGTGCTTCCTGATTGGTCCAGGTTAACAACCTCAATCAAAGAACTTGTAGTCAATGAGATCCACTTGGTTCCAATCACTACAGATCAACTCTCCCTTTTAAGACAGAGATCGGGGGACTTTTTTCTCTCTCAGGCAGTAGTGACTTTGTGGAATTCTTCATCACAGATGGATGTTAAGGATGGATCATTAGGTGTATTCAATGATGAGATCATTTTTAATCAGTGAAAGAATCAAGGGTTATAGGGAAAAAACAGGAAAGTGAAATTGGGATTATCAGATCAGCAATGAACTCACTGAATGGAGGAGCAAACTCAATGGGCCGAATCTGCTCTTATATCTTGAGTCTTTATGGCATTGTGACTTCATAACACCTGGATTCATTATGTACTTTCAAAATCCCTGTACATAACCATGTTCCCATTATAGGGTGTGTGACTCTGACCTTTTGTCCTAAGTGTAGTTGAGGTAGTTTAGCACCTGCATGCTGGCCCTGCACCATTCTCAGCCTCCCTTGTTTGTCAAGAAGTGATCCAGCATCTCAAAGAGATTGGATAGGTTGTGGCAAGATCATTTTTACTTGTCTCCTCAACGTGATATCTGCTGTTGATAGTTAACCCATATTCGTACATGTAGCCCTGAGGCATTACTTGGCAATCCTGAAATCTTGTTTTGTTGTCGTACATTTCAGTATGAGTGCCAAATTAACTGAGGACACAGATAGAAACATGGTAGAATGATATCATAATCAACACAGAAAGAAAGGCTCAAAGACGGACAGGAATTGCAACTCAATGTTCCTGGTTACAGGGTTTTCAGGAGACATTGACAAGGAATACAAAACTATCCCAATAGTTACTGGAATGGTTTTACTGTGAAATAATTTGATGGACCTGAATTCATGAGGTATAGTCAAAAGAAACTTTTTGGCCTGTATGTAGCAAGTCCAACAAAAGAAACATTGTTTTGGGATAGTAAGAACTGCCGATGCTGGAGTCAGAGATAACACAGTGTGGAGCTGGAGGAGTACAGTGGGGCAGGCAGCATCAGAGGAGCAGGAAAGTTGACATTTCGGGTTGGGACCCTTCTTCAGAAATGGGGGTGGAAAGGAGCTCTGAAATAAATAGAGAGAGGAAGCAGGGATACAGTCATCGATGTAGCGGAGGAAGAGGTGGGGGATAGTGCCAGTGTAGCTGTGGAAGAGGGACTGTTCCACGTATCCTACAAAGAGACAGGCATAGCGTGGGCCCATGCGGGTTCCCATGGCCACCCCCTTAGTCTGTAGGAAGTGGGAAGAGTTGAAGGAGAAGTTGTTAAGGGGAAGGATGAGTTCGGTTAAGCAGATGAGGGTGTCGGTGAAGGGGGACTGGTTGGGGCTGCGGGACAGGAAGAAGCGGAGGGCTTTTAGGCCATCTGCATGGGGAATGCAAGTGTACAGGCATTGGATGTCTGCGCTCTGTTCGCGACCAACAACAACACCTTCCAGTCACAAATCATTTCAACTCACTGACCAATCCCCACCACTGCCTACCTGCACTCACCTATCACCATCCTACCTACCTTCCCCGGCCCCACCCCTCTTCACTATTTATTTTATAGATCCTTTCTCCCTCCCCCATTTCTGAAGAAGGGTCCTGACCCGAAACGTCAACTTTCCTGCTCCTCTGATGCTATCGAAACACTGTTTTGGACTTAGTTTTAGGAAGTGAAGCTGGACATTTTAACTGTGATGGGAATGGCATTTGAAGAATATTCTGGTGGTAATCATAATTCAATTACATTTTAATTAATAATGGAAATGGACAAAGTTGGAGTTCTAAACTGGGACAAGACCAGTTTTTCACTAAATTGAGTGATTCAGCAAAAGTGGATTGGAAATGGCTGTTTGAACATAAATCAAAGGAAGAGAAGAGGTATGATTGCCATGCCTTAGAAAATCCAACCATTGATATCTAACCAACTCAAATGAGATCAAGATTACCTGCTTCAGCCTTCTGTTCAGAGCAAGTGACAGGCCTGTGATAACAAGGTGTAGAGCTGGATGAACACAGCAGGCCAAGCAGCATCAGAGGAACAGGAAGGCTGATGTTTCGGGCCTAGACCCTTCTTCAGGCCTGTACCAGGATTCCAAAGAATGGCACCATTAGTTCTCAATTAAACACCTTATACAGAAATTAGTAACAGAAAATTTGCAGGTACTGGCTAGGGCTTTGTGCTTATCAGAAAAGAAACACATTTATCATTCACAATGCTGATAGCTGTCCTCAGAAAATCTGGGAGTTACTGCATAGATCTTTGCGTTTGTCAGGTATGCAATCCACCACAGAGTGCTTCTTTCAGGCATAACAATCTTACCCTCTTCCATGAACTGGACACAACATTCATCACTGCGCAATCAGGGATCAGAATCTGCACCAGTGGAGTAAAATTTCACAGTGTAGGGTTTTCTAATTGATACTTTGTCTCTCCCCTTCCTCTTCCCCAGTGACTAAACCCAACGCTGTCCATATTGGAGCCACAGTATCTAAATGAGGAACCAAAGATGATTGATTAGATTTAAATCATAAGTAGTGTAACTTCAAGTCCTTATAATGATCACAATGTCTAGCCACTCACTAAGGTATCACTATATTGCAACCTACAGATTTCCATATATAAAAGCATATATGTGTACTCAGAATATTGCTGCTAGCTTTACTTCATAACATTGGGGATTGCTGTTAGGATTCTACGCTTTTCCTAATCTCATTCTAAAAAATACATTTCTGCTAAATTTTTTAGACATGCAATTAATCTTAATTTTTGCATTTCAAGCTCATCACTTGGAGGATATTAGTAAGAAAGATGACATCATATTCTGTAAACATCTTGCTCACAGACTCATCAGGTTCTTGATCTGAGTTAATGGTGATTTAAAAACTGACAAAGGGAAAATCAGGCCAAGTAGAATCATTGGAACAGATATGTAAGGACATTTTTCCAATACGTAATTATAAGTTTATTATGCAAATACAACAGAGTTTGGATATATTAGCTTCTGATACAGAGATGCCAGATTAGATGTAATCCATAGATGCAATTTTTTATTTCCGATTTTGAGCATCCACAGTATTTAGCATTTATAATGCCTCTGGGACCTGGATTTGGATCCCACTATAGAAAATTGTAGAATTTGGATTTTCTTCATTCATTAACGGGTTGAGGGCGTCGCTGGCCAGGCTGCATTTATTACCCATCCCTAACTGCCCAGAGGACAATTAAGAGTTAACCACATTGCTGTGGGTCTGGAGTCAAATGTAGGCCAGACCAGGTAAGAATGGCAGTTTCCTTCCTTACAGGACATTAGTGAACCCCGACGGGTTTTTCCAACAATCGACAATGGATTCAAAGTCATCATTAGACTCTTAATTCCAGAAATTTATTGAATTCAAATTCCACCATCTACCATGGCAGGATTTTGAACCCAGATCCTCAGAACATTATCTGGGTCTCTGGATTAACAGTCCAGCCATAATACCACTAGGCCATTGCCTCCCCTACTGAATTCATTTTTTATTGAATTCAATAAAAGAATCTGGAATTAAAAGTCTGATGATGACCATGAAACCATTGTCAATTGTCTGGTTCACTAATGCCTTTAGTTTCAAGGTAAAATGTGTACCATTTGTTAACTCGTTAAATATTGTAACTCTGCAGCATTTATGAATTTGGTGCCAATGAAAACTTAGTATGAGAATTGGAGAGGGCGGCACGGTGGGTTAGTGGTTAGCACTGCTGCCTCACAGCTCCAGGGACCCGGGTTCAATTCCACCCTCGGGCAACTGTCTGTATGGAGTTTGCACATGTGTCTGTGTAGGTTTCCTCCCACAGTCCAAAGATGTGCAGGCTAGGTGGATTGGTCATACTAAATTACCCATAGTGTTCAGGGATTTGTACATTAGGTGGGTTATAGGGGGATGGGTTTGGGTGGGTGCTCTGAGGGTCAGTGTGGACTTGTTGGGCCGAAGGGGCTGTTTCCACACTGTAGGGATTCTATAAAAAAAAAGTTCTGAAGGAGTTGCCATGAGAAATGGACCACCAACTGGTCTGATTTTAAGAAGTATGTATCAGATTGCTCCTTGAAAATCATTAGAATGGTTACATCACCAGAATGGTCACCAGAAATGCAATGAAACACACAAGATCTTCAGGAGGATGAACAGGGTAGAAGTTGAGAAGATGCTTCCACAAGTGGGGGATTTCGACTTAGGGGACATAGTTACAGAATAAGAGGACACTAATTTAAATCAGATGCAAGGCAATTTCTCAGAGCCTAGTGTTATCAAGTCATAGACTAATACAGCACAGAAACAGACCCTTTGGCTCAATTCATTCATGCTGACCAGGTTTCCTAAACTGAACCAGTTCCATTTGCCTGCATTTGGCCCACATCCCTCTAAACCTTTTCTATCCATGTACCCATCCAAATGTCTTTTAAATATCGTAATTGTATTTGCCTTTACCACTTCCTTTGGCAGCTCGTTCCATATATGTACCACCCTCTGTGTGAAAAAAGTGCCCCTCAGGTCCCTTTTAAATATTTCCCCTCTTACCCTAAACCTGGGCCATTCAGTTTTGACTCCCCCACCACGGGGAAAAGACGTCAGCTATTCATCTTACCTATGCCCCTCACAATTTTATAAACTTCTATAACGTCACCCTGAGGCTGCTATGTTCCAGGAAAAAAGTTCCACCCTTATAACGCAAACCTTTCAGTCTCAGTAATGTCCTTGTAAATCATTTTTGCATCTTTTCCAGTTTAATAACACCCTTCCTACAGCAGGGTAACCAAAATTCTACGCAGTACTTCAAAAGTGGCCTTACCAATGTCCTGTATAGCTGTATCATAATGTCCCAACTCCTGTACACAGTGCTCTGACCAATGAAGTCAAGCGTGCCAAACACATTCTTCACCAACCTGTCTACCTGTGATGCCAATTTCAAGGAACTATGTACCTGCACCCCTAGGTCTTTTCTTTCAACAACACTCCTCAGGGTCCTACCATTAATTGTATTAGTCATGCCCTGTTTTGTCGTACCAAAATGTAACACCTCGCATTTATCTGTGTTAAAGTCCATCTGCCATTTCTCGGCTGACTGGCCTAGTTGATCAAAATCCCATTGTACTCAGAGATAATCTTCTTCACTGTCCAAAACACCATCAATTTTGGTATCATCTACAAACTTATTAACCATGTCTCCTATAGTCTCATCCAAATTGTTTATATAAATGATGAACAACAGTGGACCCAGCTATGATACTTGCAGCACACCCTGATCACTGGCCTCCAGTATGAACAACAACGCTCTACCACCATCCTCTGTCTCCTACAGTCAAGCTAATTATATATCCATTTGGCTAGCTCTCCATGGATCCTGTGTAATCCAATTTTACTAAGCAGTCTACCATGAAGAACCTTGTCAAAGGCCTTGCTAAAGTCTATGTCGACAATATCTAATGCTCTGCCTTCATCTCTCTCTTCTTGGTCACCTCAATCAAAAAACTCAATCAAGTTAGTGAGACACAATTTCCCACCACAAAGCCATGCTGACTATCTCTAATCAGTCCTTGCTTTTCCAAATACATATAAATCCTGTCCCTTAGAATTACCCCCAACAATCTACCCACCACAGATGTCAGGCTTATGGTCTATAGTTCCCTGGCTTTTCCTTACAGCCTTTCTTAAATAATGGCACCACATTAGCCATCCTCCAGTCTTCTGGCACCTCACCTATGCAATCGGTGATACAAATATCTCTACTAAGGCTCCCGCAATTTCTTCCCTAGCTTTCTACAATGAACTGGGATACACTTGATCAGGTCCTGGCGATTTATCTACCTTTATGTGTTTTAAGATTTCCAGCACCTCCTCTTCTGTAAAATGGACAGTTTTCAAGACATCACCATTTATTTCTCTGAGTTTCCTAGCTTCCATGTCTTTCTTCAGAGTAAATACTGATGCGAAATATTTATTTAGGAGCCCACCCATCTCCTGTGGTTCCACACAAAGTTGCTCTCATTGGTCTTTAAGGAGCCCTGTTCGCTCCCTAGTTACTCATTTTCCCTTAATATACTTGTAGATTCTTCTTGGATTCTCCTTAACCTTATCTGTCAAAGCTATCCCATGTCCCCTTTTTGTGCTCCTGATTTCCCTACAGTCCTCAAGGTATTCACTTGGCCCCAGCTGTTCAGACCAGACATATGCCTCCGTCTTTTTCTTGACCAGAGCCTCAATATCTCTAGTCATCCAGCATTCCCTACTCCTGCCAGCCTTGCCCTTCCCACTAGCTGTCCCTGAATTCTTGTTATTTTGCTTTTGAAAGCCTCCCACTTGCTAGACATCCCTTTAACCTGCAAACACCCTCCCCCAATCAACTTTTGAAAAATTGGCCTTGCTCCAATTTAGAACATTAACTTGTGGACCAGGCCTTTCCTTTTCCATAACTATTTTAAAACTAATAGAATTATGGTCACTGGTCCCAAAGTGTTCTCCCATTAGTACCCCAGTCACTTGCCCTGCCTTATTTCCCAAGAGAAGGTTGCGTTTTGCCCCTTCTCTAGTAGGGCCATCTACATATTGATTGAGAGTTTTCTTGAATATACAGAACAAATTCCTTGGCATCCAAGCGCTTTGGCAGTCCCAGTCTATGTTTAGAAAATTAAAAATTCCTACCACTATAACACTAATATTCTTACAGCTATCTATGATCTCCCTACATATTTTCTCCTGAATATCCTGCTGACTACTGGGGTCCTTTAGTACAATCCCATCAAGGTGATCATCCCCTTATTTCTGAGTTCCACCCATACAGCATTACTGGATAATCTCCCAGGAGTATCCTCTCTAAGTACTGCTATGATGTTTTCCCTAATAAAAAACACCACACCTTCTGCCCCTTCTATCCTTCCTATAGCATCTAAATCCCCGAACATTGAGCTGCCAGCTCTGTCCTTCCCTCAGTCATGTTTCTATAATAGCTACAGTGCATTTGGGAAGGCAACTTCAGGATTTTGAACTTAATGACAGTGTAGAAACAACAATGTAATTTCAAGCTGCTGCAGTGCATTTTGTAGATGGTACTCAATGTCGCAACTGTGCATTGGTGGTGAAATGAATGAAGTTTGAAATTAATTTTGGATGTTGTGTCAATTAAGAAGTATGCTTATCCTGGGTGTTACCAAACATCTTTTGTGTCATTGGAGCTGTACACATCCAGGCAAGTGGAGAATATTCCATCTCACTCATGCCTTGTAAATGGTGGCCAGGCATTGAGGAGACAGGAGGTAAGTTACTTATTGCTGAATTCTTAGCAAACAACTTACACTTATAAATGGAGTGTTTATACAGCTGGCCCATTTCAGTCTTTGATCAATGGTAATCCCCATTTGTACTAATGTATCAAACAGTTACACTTTATCTGTAAAGAGAATCTGAGATACGACACTATTATGCCATCTATATTGTACAGATATAGGTTTTATTTTCAGAATAGATAATCAGAGTAGCTAAACAGATATAAACAAATTATTCCCTCTATAAATCCAACTACCCATACATTTTTTTAGTCATAATCTACTTCAGTAGCAAATTTACCATGTGAAAATACGATAAATTTATAAATACAAACCTATCACCGAACATGTTTTCATTATTAATTCAATTTAGAAACACTGTACACAATTACCAGTTAGATATGACATACGTTTGTACTCACCTGTCAAAATCATAGCTAAATAATCAATTTGCGGTTTCAATAAATGCAATTCTTTTGAAATGCTTTCATTCAAGGAACAACAAAAGTTATTTTTTAAGTAAGATCATATGAATAATTCTGCAGCAATAAAAGAAAAAACATACATTGCATTTTATTTTGCTGAATGTCAAAATATATTTAAAATATATGAATAGTGATTAATCTTTTGTCTAAAAAGATGCAGTATTTGTGAACAATCACATTCATTTATATTAATTTCTGATACTGTACAACTTGTTACAAAGCATTATTCCTGAGAATATTAATTACTAAGTAGCATATGACAGGAAAATGTATAATGTTGACATGTTAATGAACACAACTACAACCAGCAAAATTGAATTTTAGCACTAATTTAGTTTCTGTCACTAAATAACAGAAGCGTTATTTGTTTTGTACGCATCATATAAGATAATGTAATAATGCACCCTTTTAAAATTATATGAAACTTGCACTATGGGCAATCAATGTGGAATCTTTTTAAACATGTGATTGATGTAATACTAGTAAACTCTTATATAGTAATGGTAATAGCTGTTAACTGACCCATATAAATAACACTTTAAAAGATAAATATTCCCCTTTCTTCCATCCTTTATTAAAGGCACCAATTCAGATTACTGCAATGCCAGAAATAGTAGGAACTGCAGATGCTGGAGAATCCGAGACAACAAAGTGCAGGGCTGGATGAACACAGCAGGCCAAGCAGCATCATAGGAGCAGAAAGGCTGACGTTTCGGGCCTAGACCCTTCATCAGAAAAGGGGGAGGGGAAGGGGGTTCTGAAATAAATAGGGAGAGAGTGGGAGGCGGATAGAAGATGGATAGAGGAGAGGATAGGTGGAGAGGAAACAAACAGGTCAAAGAGGTGGGGATGGGGCCAGTAAAGGTGAGTGTAGGTGGGGAGTTAGGGAGGGGATAGGTCAGTCCAGGGAGGACGGACAGGTCAAGGGGGTGGGATGAGGTTGGTCGGTAGGAGATGGGAGTGCGGCTTGAGGTGGGAGGAGGGGATAGGTGGGAGGAAGAACAGGTTAGGGAGGCGGGGACGAGCTGGACTGGTTTTGGGATGCGGTAGGGGGAGGGGAGATTTTGAAGCTTGTGAAATCCACATTGATACCATTGGGCTGCAGGGTTCCCAAGCGGAATATGAGTTGCTGTTCCTGCAACCTTCGGGTGGCATCGTTGTGGCACTGCAGGAGGCCCAGGATGGACATGTCGTCTGAGGAATGGGAGGGGGAGTTGAAATGGTTCGCAACTGGGAGGTGCAGTTGTTTATTGCGAACCGAGCGTAGGTGTTCTGCAAAGCGGTCCCCGAGCCTCTGCTTGGTTTCCCCGATGTAGAGGAAGCCACACCGGGTACAGTGGATGCAGTATACCACATTGGCAGATGTGCAGGTGAACATCTAAAAAAGAATCCCCCTCGTCCTCATGTATCACCCCACCAACCTCCGGATCCAACGCATCATCCTCCGACACTTCTGCCATCTGCAATCCGACCCCACCACCAAAGACATCTTTCCCTCCCCACCCTTATCTGCTTTCCGGAGGGACAACTCTCTCCGTGACTCCCTTGTCCGCTCCACACTCCCCTCCAGCTCCACCACACCCGGCACTTTTCCCTGCAACCGCAGGAAGTGCTACACCTGCCCCCATACCTCCTCCCTCACCCCCATCCCAGGCCCCAAGAAGACTTTCCACATCAAGCAGATGTTCACCTGCACATCTGCCAATGTGGTATACTGCATCCGCTGTACCCGGTGTGGCTTCCTCTACATCGGGGAAACCAAGCGGAGACTCGGGGACCGCTTTGCAGAACACTTACGCTCGGTTCGCAACAAACAACTGCACCTCCCAGTCGCGAACCATTTCAACTCCCCCTCCCATTCCTCAGACGACATGTCCATCCTGGGCCTCCTGCAGTGCCACAACGATGCCACCCGAAGGTTGCAGGAACAGCAACTCATATTCCGCTTGGGAACCCTGCAGCCCAATGGTATCAATGTGGATTTCACAAGCTTCAAAATCTCCCCTCCCCCTACCGCATCCCAAAACCAGTCCAGCTCGTCCCTGCCTCCCTAACCTGTTCTTCCTCCCACCTATCCCCTCCTCCCACCTCAAGCCGCACCTCCATCTCCTACCGACCAACCTCATCCCGCCCCCTTGACCTGTCCGTCCTCCCTGGACTGACCTATCCCCTCCCTAACTCCCCAGCTACACTCACCTTTACTGGCCCCATCCCCGCCTCTTCGACCTATTTGTTTCCTCTCCACCTATCCTCTCCTCTATCCATCTTCTATCCGCCTCCCACTCTCTCCCTATTTATTTCAGAACCCCCTTCCCCTCCCCCTTTTCTGATGAAGGGTCTAGGCCCGAAACGTCAGCCTTTCTGCTCCTATGATGCTGCTTGGCCTGCTGTGTTCATCCAGCCCTGCACTTTACTGCAGTGTCACTTGGGTGAGATATTTCACCCACACTTGATTCTAGACAAGCAATTCAATTCTAACAGCATCTGAACAAAAATTGATCTGATTGTCATGCAATAGCTACATATATAGACTTTTCAGCAGCACGTCACTATATGACTGCCCTCATACCCCATGCTCACTCCTAGGCCAGGAACATTGTTAATTGGAAAATGCTCCATCATCCTATTTACTTTTGTTACAAATTAAAACCGCTTTATTACCTTTTTGGGGCCAAGCACACCAAAACCACCATGAAACTCTAGATTTTGCCAAAGCTATCCTCACTAGTATTGTCACAGACGCTGAATTAAATACAAAGTGGAAAACCGTGGGTCTGTAATATGTGATGAAAGTTTGTCAAGTTTTCGCAATAACTCCTCTCAACTGACATGTCCCTCAATTTACCGCCCCCGAGCTATATTAACCATGAAGATTTCTGACACCAATCTTTTTAAGCAAAACAGGAATAACTATTTATTACTAATAAAAAGTACTTTACAAAATTCTAGGAATGGCAATGATACAAACTCTTAAAACCACTAAGTAACTACCTGGATTTGTGGCCCCAAATCCCCTTTTCTCCCCAAGCTGGCACTTAAGCCTGACAAACAAAACAAAAATTTAGTAGTGGAGGCTCGATATTAGGTTAAAGACAGAAAGAGAGAAAGGTGGTCAGCCATGTATTGGCCTCTGTACTTAAATGTGTTGGAAGCAGTTCGGAGAAGGTTTACCATGCTAATACCTGGAATAGGCAGGTCATCCTAACAAGGAATAGTTGGACAAGCAAGGCTGGAGTTTAGAAGAGTAGGAGGCAGCTTGATTGAGACATTCAAAGATCATGAGCGGGCTTGACAGGGTGGAAGTGGAAAGGATTTCCTCTTGTGAGAGTAGCTAGAACTAGGGGTCAATGTCAAAAATAATAAGGGCTGTTTAAGACAGAGAAGAGTGTCTTTTTCTCACAGAGGGTCATGAGTCAATTCACTTACTCAAATTGCAGTGGGAGCAGAGTTCTTAACAATGTTTTAAGGCAGAGATGGATATATTCTTGAAAAGAGGTGAAAGGTTATTTTGCATAGGTGGGAATGTGGAGTCATTAGATCTTATTGAATGGCAGAACAGGCTTGAGGGGCTGAGTTGCCTTTTAATACCAATCTCAGGCTCCAGAACTGTATGCCTTATAAAAATATGAAGTCTGGGGGAGAAGGGAAATAAAATAAAACTATAAAATGATAATTGTAAACACTGAATTATTAGGATTTTTGATTGAATTCACCATTTGGCACTGTGAAGTTACTTAGTGCTAAATCCCATTTGTATGTAATGGGGATGGAATCATTGAGTGGAGTTGCATAACACTGCTTTCAATGGAAGAAACAATGTTCAAATATACTTTATTGCAGGAAAACACAATGAACCACTGCAAATTGGAGGCAATCCAAAATGACCTATTTCAATGAGCTTTCGAACGTGTATTTTGTTTGCAAATCCTTTTTTTACTTACCTTTACAGCATTTGGTATGAAATGCCCCCCCAAAGAGAAAAATTCTTGTTAATGTTATTTAATATCCACAAATTTGTCTAAATGCTACCTATTAATCTCTCCTTTGTCTTCATAATTTTTCTGCAATAAAATTTCCAACCAAAATTCTTGGTAACACTTTTAAATTGAGTGTAACTTTTTTATGCATGCAATCCAACAATGCCTCTCTCCTCTCCAAGACTGCTTTGCAACCTGATTTTTCTTCAGTTTATGTACTTTCATTTTAAAAATAATAACATACATGCATTCGATTGAATTTGGCTCTAAACAGAAAAATCAATAGATCAACAAATTACACAAATATTTAATTGGCAACACCGTGCACTGAATGGGAAAGAATTAAAATACATTAGAATGACCAATGTTGTAATTCTAGGAAGAAATAAACTGGTTTTGATTTTAAAAAAACTTGATGTTCATATTATACCCTACAGTTCAGCATATAGAATAAACATTTAAAACTAATATCCATGTCAAAACAAATAGGTGCATAATATATTATGAATAATTATATCAGTGCTCAAATTATGTGGTATTAAGATACATTGTATCAATATTCTCCATGGTCGCAACATGCTTTTTTTGACACAGGACATTTCTTTCATCAGATTTATGCAAGAACATTATAAGTAAAATCTTATGAATAAAATAAACTCTTAGTAATGTAATAAAATACTGTTGTCAGCTTCAAGTAAAATGGTGCAATAATGGGATTTGAACTTCAGATGCTTCCAACAATGATTACAAAATGAAGGTAAATGATTAGTCAAGTCTGCTGCTGCAATTTTGAGTACTTCTGAAATTCTCTTTAAATTTCCATTTTACCCTACCACTATTCTGTAATTGTAATCTATGATAATCCAATTAAGGCCCACACTTTTTTGATTGAAAAGTAGGTTGATTTAATTGTGTAGAGTCTGGGAGGTAGCGACACCTGAGGTAAAAGGACCTGTGCCTGCTAATGGTGTTTTGCAGAAGCAAGAGTGATGGTAGCTGGATAGGGGGCAACTGATGAAGAAAAAGAACAGCTAAATATGGGGAGCCCAATATAGCTATCCTGTTTGGAGAAATACATAGTAGGGAGGAAATGACATAGATAGAAGGGGAGCTCCATTCCGTATAAAGTGGCAGGGTGTGTAGGTCAGCATATGCTTGGGGGTCTGCTACATTTAATTCTTCCTGCAGGTCATTCTTTTCATAGATGTGCACAAAGGTTTGATGGCTTGAGGCATCAAGACACTCATGCTAGAGATGGACTCATTGAGTCTCTCATTGTAAGTGCATGCTGCCCTGGAAATGCTGTCAGAAGTACACACATTTCCTGTTACTGTCCCACAAGTTCCTAGTTTGTGGATAACAACCAAAGTTCAACATTTATATCTTGCTTAGCGGAGCTCAGTGTATGATATCCTAGCTATCTCTACTGCAACATCCATCAAAGTGTATGACTCTGCAATGGTGAGGGCTGTGCATGAATGTTGTGACAATGCACCCGAAACATTGAAGACTTCTGAGCCTGGTACTTCATCAGGTCCCTTGATTATTGTTGTGGGATACCAAATAGAGTTAGTGATGGACTGAAAAGAGGTATAAACTCAACATTATGAACATTATGTGATTTCAGTTACTGGTTAAATCCAAAGAAAATGAGTACCTGTGAAGTGCCTACTGGCAGTGCATTATCTATGCTGAAGCCACTTTTCTTCAACCACATTTGCTCCATTGCTGACATATAACATATGTGCTACCATGCGATCTCCAGAACTCGCCTCCTTCATCCAGTCAGCATGGCTGTGGCTGCAGTTCCACTGATCCTATGCATTGGATTTTTGCACTGTCTTCTACAACAAAATAAATAGAAGTAGAATGTGTTTCAACAATAGACTGGCGAACATTTGAGGGTGACTGCAAAGTGTGTAATAGGATGAGGATGATTATTGCCTGTTCAGGTGCAGATTTTATGAAAAGCTTAGATGGAATCTGTTGAGCTAGAAATTATGTTGGTCAGTGGAGTGCTGTGTACAAGAATGTTAGGCAGGTCAGAAAACGGTGCATGTTTCCTCCAAGTTGTATGATGATCATCTTTCTGAATCTAATCAGATAATTAAATCTTGTCAGACATGGAATCCAGGTCTTTATCACTATACTACTATTTACAGTGTCTGCTGCTTCCAGCAACACCTGCTTCATTTGGGCTGCTTGATCTAAAATGTCCAACAGTTGGAATGAGCGGTAGTTGTCTTACGCCTTCATGACTTGGAGAAACCTGTGTGGGGAAGCGTAACCTTATCTTTTTGTTGTAAATCTACAATAGTAGAGTGTCTTTTTTATTATAATTTTGATTGAGGTCTGTATCTTGATTAAGCTTTAAAAATATAAAACATAGATACTAAATTATCCTGTAACAGTGTTTTTAGGGCAGTAAAGTTGTGCTATTTTCTGGGTCTGTAGTTTGTTAAGGTGCAAAGATGGCATTTAGTAGAATGATGTGCTCTTCCTGTGGATGTAGGAGATTAGAGAGAATTTCAATGTTTCTGATTATTATGTCTGCAAGAAGTGTGTTTGGTTGTGAATTCTATCAGATTGCATGGATTGGTTGAAGCAACAAATAGAGGCAATGAGGAATTTACAGGAGCCAGGGGTTGTGATGGATATCAGTTTCAGGAAGGAAGAAAAAGCGCAGATACGGTGCAGGAGTCTCTGTGGCTATCCCCATCTCAGACAAGTATGCTGTTTTGGAAAATGTAGGGGGTGATGGACTGTCAGGGGAATATAGCACCAGCAGCCAAGTTTCTGGTATGGAGACTGGCTCGACTGTAATGAGGGGTATGTCAGGCTCCAAGCGATCAATTGTGAAAGGGGACTGTCTAATCACAGACACAGACAGACATTTCTATGGCTAACAACAAGACATCAGAATGGTGAGTTGCCTCCCTGGTCCCAGGATCAAGGATATCTCAGAGACGGAGCAGAATAAATCTCAAAGGGGAGAGATACCAGCAGGAGGTTGTTGTACACGTTGGAACCGATGACATAGGACGAGAAAAGGAAGAGGTTTTGAGGAGGGAATATAGGAAGTTAGGCAGGAATTTAAAAAGTAGGTCCTCAAGGGTAGTAACATATGGATTATTCCCAGTGCCACAAGCTAATGAGAGTAGGAATACGAGGATAGAGCAGATGCATGTGTGGCTGAGGATCTGCTTTAGGGGAGAAGAATTCACATTTTTGGATCATTGGAATCTCTTCTGGGGTAGAACAGATCTGTCTAAGAAGGACAGAATGCACCTGAATTGGAAGGGGACTAATATACTGGCAGGGAGATTTGCTAAAGCTGCTCGGAAACATTTTAATATTGGGCGAGTAGGGGGAAACACCCAGGGATATAGTGAGAAAAGAGATCAGTCTGAGACTGGCACAGTTGGGAAAAGGTGCAGGGAGGAACAAAGCAGAGAATGAAGTAGGACTGATAAATTAAACTGCATTTATTTCAATGCAAAAGGCCTGACAGATAAGGCAGATGAACATGGCTGGGAACACGGGACTGTGATATCATAGCAATTACAGAAACATGGCTCAGGGATGGACAGTACTGGTAGCTTAATGTTCCAGGAAATAGATGCTATATAAAGAATAGAAATGGGGGCAACAGAGGAGGGGTAGTGGTGTTTTTGATTAGGTATAACATTATGGCCGTACTTAGGGAAGGATATTCCTGGGAGTACGTTCAGGAAAGTTATTTGGGTGGAACTGAGAAATAAGAAAGGGATGACCACCTTATTGTGATTGTATTATGGACCTCCCATTAGCAGGAAAATGGGAAGCAAATTTGTTAGGAGATCTTAGTTATCTGTAAGAACAATAGGGTGGTAATGATAGGGGATTTTAGCTTTCCAAACATAGACTGGAACTGCCATAGTGTTAAGGGATTGGATAGACAGAAATTTGTTAAGTGTGTACAAGAAAATTTTCTGATTCAGTAGGTGGATGTACCTACTAGAAAAGGAGCAAAACTTGAATTACTTTTGGGAAATAAGACAGGCCAGATGACCGAGGTGTCAGTGGGGCAGCACTTTGGGGCCAGTGATCATAATTCTATTAGTTTCAAAACAATGATGGAAAAGGATAGACCAGATCTAAAAGTTAAAGCTCTAAATTGGGGGAAAGCCAATTTTGACGGTATTCGGCAAGAACTTTCAAAAGTTGATTGGGGGGGCAGATATTTGCAGCTAAAGGGACAGCTGGGAAGTGGGAAGCCGTCAAAAGTGAGATAATGAGAGCCCAGAGACAGTATGTTCCTGTTAGGGCGAAGGGCAATGCTGGATGACTAGAGAAATTGAGGTTTTGGTCAAGAAAAAGAAGTAAGCATATGTCAGGTATCGACAGCAGGGATCGAGTGAATCCCTAGAAGAGCATAATGGCCTTAGAAGTATACTTAGGGGGGAAATCAAGAGGGCAAAAAGGGGACATGAGACAGCTTTGGCAAATACAGTTAAGGAGGATCCAAAGGGATTCTATAAATACATTAAGGACAAAAGGGTAACTAAGGAAACTGTAGGGCCCGTTAAAAGTCAGCAAAACCATCTATGTGTGGAACTGTAGCAGATGGAGGAGGTACCTAATAAGTATTTTGCATAACTGTTCTCTGTGGAGTAGGCTATGGAAGCTAGAGAACTTGGGGAAATGAATAGCAACATCTTGAAAAATGTCCATGTTATAGAGGAAGAAATGTTGGAAGTCTTCAAATGGATAAAGGTGAATAAATCCCTGAGACCTGATCAGATGTACCCTAGAACTTTGTGGGAAGCTAGGAAAGTGATTATTTCAGCCCCTTGCTGAGATTACTTATATCATCGATAGCCACAGGGGAGGTGCCAGAAGACTGGAGATTGGCTAACGTGTGCGGCTATTTAAGAAAGGTGGTAAGGAAAAGCCAGGTAAGTGTAGACAGGCGAGACTGACATTCATGGTTGGCAAATTGTTGGACGGATCGTAAGTGACAGGATTTACATGTATTTGGAAAGGCAAGGACTGATCAGGGATAGTCAACATGGCTTTGAGTGTGAGAAATCGTGTCTCACTAACATAATGTTTTTTGAAGAAGTAATAAGGAGGATTGATGAAGGCAAGAGCGGTGGATGTGATCTAGATGGACAAATCTACTCTAAAACCTTAGTGATCTATATGGACTTCAGTAAGGTGTTTGACAAGGTTCCTCATGGTAGACTGGTTAGTGAGATTAGATCACATGGAATATAGGGAGAGCTAGCAATTTGGATACAGAACTGGCTCAAAAGTAGGAGACAAAGGATAGTGATGTAGGGTTGCTTTTCAGACTGGAGGCCTGTGACCAGCAGTCTGCCACAAGGATCAGTGATGGATCCACTGCTTTTCATCATTTCTATAAATGATTTGGTTATGAACATAGGAGGTATGGTTAGTAAGTTTGCAGATGACACCAAAATCGGAGGTGTAGTGGACAGCCAAGAAATTTACCTCAGAGTACAATGGGACCTTGATCAAATGGGCCGGTGGGCAAATGGAGTTTAATTTAGAAAAATGTAAGGTGCTGCATTTTAGAAAGGCAAATCAGGGCATGACTTATACACTTAATGGTAAGGTCCTGGGGAGTGTTGCTGATCAGAGATATCTTGGAGTGCGGGTTCATAGCTCCTTGAAAATAGAGTCGAAGGTAGACAGGATAATGAAGGCGGTGTTTGGTATGCTTGCCTTCATTGGTCAGTCCATTGAGTGTAGGAGTTGGGAGGCCGCATTGTGGCTGTACAGGACATTGGTTAGGCCACTTTTTGAATACTGCATTCAATTCTGGTCTCCCTGATATAGGAAGGATGTTGTGAAATTTGAGAGGGTTCAGAAGATATTTTACAAGGATGTTAACCGAAAGAACTGCAGATGCTGTAAATTAGGAACAAAAACAAAGTTGCTGGAAAAGCTCAGCAGGTCTGGCAGCATCTATGAAGGAAAAAACAGAGTTAATGTTTCAGGTCCGGTGAGAAAGGGTCACTGGACCCGAAATGTTAACTCTGTTTTTTCCTTCACAGATGCTGCCAGACTTGCCGAGCTTTTCCAGCAACTTTGTTTTTGTTTACAAGGATGTTATCAGGGTTTGAGCTATAGGGAGAGGCTGAATAGGCTGGGGCTGTTTTCCCTAGAGTCAAGAGGCTGACGGGTGACCTTAGAGAGGTTTATAAAATCATGAGAGGCATAGATAGGGTGAATAGCCAAGATCTTTTCCCTAGGGTAGGGGAATCCAAAATTAGAGGGCATAGGTTTAAGGTGAGAGGGGGAAGATTTAAAAGGGACCTAAGGAGCAACTTTTTCATGCAGAGGGTGGTGTGTGTATGGAATGAGCTGCCAGAGGAAATGGCGGAGGCTGGTACAATTACAACATTTAAAAGGCGTCTGGATGGGTATATGAATAGGAGGGGTTTAAAAGGATATGGGCCAAATGCTGGCAAGTGGGACTAGACTAATTTAGGATATCTGATCAGCATGGATGAGTTAGACTGAAGGGTCTGTTTCTGTGCTCATGTTGCCATTCTGATTACTACCAGGGGTCCTTTAAATAGAAAGCCTTCATTGATTTTGTGCTGTTTGTCATCCTGTTTGCAATCTATGATTGTTAAGACAACCGTCAGTGGTATTCTAATACTGTGGCTGGATCAAAGAGCTACAACCAACATATCCCCAACCCACTCCTGACCTTTCCACTGCATGTCAGTTTACTCCATTAAGATTCTACCATTGAAACCATTCGCAAATGGCAGGAAAACGTAATTGTGACAACATAACAGCAGGCATTTGGTCTGACAGCACTGTGTTGTGATTTTCTAACAAAACTTCACCACTTGGAAATGTTTTGTGTTTGGGCTCTAAAACATAAATACAAACTGTTTTTTTCTGTTAAATAACTACTCCCACTGCAAAATGTAGATTTATGTGTCTAATATCTAAGTCACTGCCTCTATAAAACAAAAAAAGTTACCTTAACTTTTTTAAAGTTTTAAATGAAATATCAAGTTGCAACATTTGCGTCTGAGAAAGTGGATGGAAAAACTGGAACTTTTTAACCAGTATCTTCGATGATTGGCAAGTCTTGCTATTGAAACTTTGCAAAAATTTGTCCTTGGGCTTTTTTTTAAAAATAGTTTTGACAAACAACTGAACTGAACAATTGATGAAAGATGAAAGGAAATATTCTTGCCATTGAATAGACTAAGTGCTACTGATACACATCCTGGGTAATAGCACAAATGCATATGTTCAGACTGCTGGATTGGTTGTCAAATGCAAGTTCTGGCAGAAATATCAAGGCCAAGCCCAAATCTTTAGAACAAACTGAAGCCTTAAAATTAAAGCTTAAGGAAAAGTAAAACAATACATAACAGGACAATTCAAGTGGATAAATATGTAATTATATCTGTAATTTTAAACTTTTTATTTGGTTTAAAAACTTATCTTGCACATAGAAGTGTTAAGTTATTGAGGAAAAATGGAGGCCAAAGTTTTTGAAACAACAGTTTAAGTGATTGGAAAGGCTCACAGTTTCAGAAATAACAGTTGGTTTTTCTAACTAAGCAGTCAAGATTAGTTGTTAT
>NC_063348.1:27003576-27007458 GCF_021869965.1 Rhincodon typus | reverse complement strand
TTATTTGAGGAAGAATGTAAATTAGAAGTGTTTACGGGAGGTTTTTTCGATTAATGCTGAAAACAGCAGATTATCTTAAGGGTAGCTGGAAAAGGTTGGGCTTACTTCCCCTGTGGTTTAGAAGAGTGATTGGTGACTTGATTGAAGTATGCAAGACCCTCAATACTCTTGACAACATGGACATGGAAGAATGTGCCCTCATCTGAGTGTCTCCTGAATTTGTTGAACAGTGCACTATATAAAAATTAGGGATCATTCTTTTAAGACAGAGATGAAGAGAATTATTTTTCTGAGGGTTATACCTTTGGAACTCTACCTCAGAAGGCTTTGGAGGTGTGGTCATTGAATATTTTTAAGGCAGAGGCAGACAGATTCCTTATCGGAGGTAGGCGGGAATGTGAAACTAGAAACACAAACAGATCAGCTATGATCTTGTTGAATGGTGGAGCTGGCTCCAGTGACTAAAGTCCCAGTGTGCCTAATTTATATGTTTGTATTTTTGTATATTCAGAGTTTTGAAGAATGAGGCGATTTAATTGAATACAACCTTGGCTCGGGCATCTCGTTTGGGACTGAGATGAGAAATTTCTTCACTCAGTGGTGACTCTTTGGAATTCTCTACCTTAGAACATTGTGGCTGCTGAATTGTTGACTATTTTTAAGACTGGGATAACTAGAGTTTTGTTCTCTGAGGGAAGTGGGGATATAGGGGAAAAGTAAAATGGAAGCCAATGAATAACAATAATCATATTGAATGGCAGTGCAGGCTCATAGCCATGTTGCCTATTTCTGTAGTACTTATGTGTAGAGTGATTCTGTCACTGTTCCTCTTTTTGTATGGGGCCTGAGGCCTATTTGGTTCACAGTGCTAGAAGAATAATTACTCGTGAAACTTAACAAGAAGAAGCTCTTCTTTTAATAAGATATTGTTCATGACATAATAGTAATTAAATACAACTTGTATTAACTAGTTAGACATTGCGAATAAGGCTATTAGGAGATAAAGTTAACACATACATCCCTTTCAAAATTCAGAGTATTATCCCAATTTCCCCACCCAAGACTGTATGACACCATTAGATTGGGTGGAGCTTAATGCAGTTTCTATCATTAACCCTTTCAGAATCATTATCTTACAAAAGATTTATCCTCCAAAATATTTTCCCTATTGTTAATATTTGTACATTCGTATATATAATTACATTGATCGAGACCCCATTTCTGACAAACCTCTGACTTCACAAATTAAGTTGGTTAGAGATATCGTAACTCTTCCAGAATACATTCTGTTTGGACTTGGAAAATTGGTAAGTTTTTAACTTGACAACTGTTGATCTTGATGCTGAGCTTGACCACAATTCTGACCTAACCTTACATGGTCTGGAATTAGTCTCCCCACTGGAGAGCCATTTATCTCTTGGATGTTATCCTCAAACAATGTCATTCCTGCTAATCAAGGTAGTTGGCCTGTTACCACAGCTGGAGGATCATAACCTCCCGAATATTTTTCACATGGGAACCCTTCCTTGCCTAACCACAACATCAGGGAGACATTTAATCGCATGAATTTCCACCATGAAAGACAGCTGCTTGGTAGAAAGTAGTACTTTCTCCTTTGCAGAGTCATGGATTTGTGAGCCAGGTAAGTTAGTTTTTTTGAACATGTCGGAATCTGCGGACATTGATCTGGTTTCTGTGGAGTTGCATGCTGTTCATCTTCATTTGATTCACAATCTGCTGTTAGATTTGTGTTTAAGTATGTAAACTTAACCTTAAGTATCTTCACTTATACAGGTTAATTAGGACATATTCATTCACTCTCCAAAATTGTTGTACTAGACCTTTTCAGATCCTTAGTTATGGTATAGGATTGCTTAATTCTGCTTTGCATGTTGGCAGCGCTGTGATCTTGGAATAAAGTACTTTTAGGGGCCTTGGCTACCTGCTAAAACTACACAAGGCACTGTCAGACCACAACTGAAATTCTGTGAACAGTTTTGGCCCCTTTATCTAAGGAAAGATATACTAGCACTGGCGGCAGTTCAGAGTAGGTTCACTCAGGTATGGAGGGATTTTTGGGGTTGAGTAGAATGGACTTGAGGTTTAGGAAAATGACAGGAGACCTTATTGAAACATACTAGATTTTTAAGGGCCAGACAGCACATATGGGGACAGATTATTTCCCTTGTGGGAGAGTCTAGTATCAGACAACATAATCTCAGAGTAAGGGGTGGCCCATTTAAAAAAGGAGGATTTTTTCTGAGGGTGGTGAATTAGTGGATTTCTTTATCGCAGAAGACTGTTGCAATTTGATCATGAAGTACATTCAAAGTGGAGACAGACAGATTTCTAATCATTAAGATAATCAAGGGCTATCAGGATAAAACAGGAAAGTAGAGTTGAGGATTATCAGATTAGCCGTGAGCTCATTGAGTGGCAAAGCAGACTCATTGGGCCAAATGGCCTATTTCTGCTCCTTGTCTTTAATTCAACTTGTTCAGAGCTGTAATGGCACACTTTTGGAGCAGGTCAGAGATGGAACACTACCACTGCTCCACAAAAATCCTACTACTTCTGCTCCTCGATATTACTAAACAAATGTTCAAAGATGTTATGACACACTCCTCTGGACTTGAACCCAGGACACCTGGTTCAGAGGTACATAAATTGATAAGGACAGGTTCAAGCAAGAAGTGGACAAGCCTGTATGCATTAGGCATGTACTGAAACAGCGATGAGAATGTGATTTAAGCCTATGCATGTAAGACACAATGGATTAGTTGTTGATCATCTTAACCTCATAGCCATCTTGAATCCAGTCCTCACAGTCCAGTGGTAGGGACACCACCACTGTGCCACAAGACAGCCCGTTCTTCTGCTCCTACATCTTATGGAATGCCAGCAAAATTCGTTGTGAACTATAAATATTCCTTTCTTTAAATTCTAGCCTAGTCAACTTATTTTTGGGCTGTTAATTTAGAAATTTTCCTCTTATCCAGAAAGGCATTTGTAAATTTTCTCCTAGAGCTCTGATACATTTGCTTCCCAGCTGAACCTTTAACTGGAGGTACTCCTGCAAACCCTCGCTTCCCGATGCAATCTGGAACAGCCTGGTGCAATTAAACTTTAAGCTCTTCGTAGCCTACACTACTACGTCTGAGCTTCTCATGACCTCTGAACTGAAAGCCTCACCTGGAATGCTGTTTCTCTCTTATTGGCCTTTCCACCAGTCTTGCTGACTGTGAGTAGGTCCTAAACTGGTAAAGTTTTAAAGCTAGAAACTCATTTGCTTTTCTGGAAATTTCTACTCCTGAGTCCAATGGTTTCTTTTTATTCATTGGAGTTTGTGATATTAAGTAACAAAATCCAACTCTGATCAGCATTCCCTCTAATTATTTTATCTCCCTGGTCTGAACAAAGCTATGACTTCCAGAACTGGAGGCCAATGCTGTGATTCTGGTTTACATGTCAATTTCTGTAGTGGAATACTGGAGCAGTTACCCAGGCAAAGCCACGCAGCTTAGAGGAAACATTGCCTCTGATTCCCATGTGGTGTTTGTGGTTAGAGGGATGCTACCACTATTACTCTTTTTCCTTGACTGGGTCTAAGGACCTTCTTGGTTTAGAGTGGTAGAGGAAAATCCACCAGCAAATCACCAAAAGTACGTTCTTGTCTTAAAATATATCTTATTCCATAATGATAATTTAGTACAAGTTGCATTAGCTGGTTAGACATTGCTACAAACTACTGGGAGACATAGATGACACACCTATCCCCTTTAAGAACAAGAGCTATTCTCTCGAAGATAGTAGGAACTGCTGATGCTGGAGAATCTGAGATAGCAAGGTGTAGAGCTGGATGAACACAGCAGGCCAAGCAGC
>NC_063348.1:26982458-26998576 GCF_021869965.1 Rhincodon typus | reverse complement strand
CCTTACCACTTCTATGACATCATCGGACTGAATGAAGCTTAATTCAATCTCCAATGTTAACTTTTTCAAAACTGTTTCCTTACACACAAATTTCTCACATGCACGTTATTTTACTACTGGAGGAATGACAGTAGAATCTAGTGCTATTCTTGCCCAACATCCACAATATACATCAAAGGGTAATTAGATTTTGATCATGGGCAAACATCATGTGCTAATGTTAGCCCCATGCCCTTTCTATACAGAAGCAATAAAAAGAATCAAAACAACTCCACTGTTAATACAGCTTAAATCAATAGCTTAGGTAGAGACTGAGCCCATTCATTCAATTTCATCAACATCAACTTGTGATCACAAGTAAGTCATCTTATCGCTCAGAATTTTCAGAATATAATCATGGTAAACTCCAGGTGTTTCTCCTTCTGTTGAATCAAGTTCAACAACTTTATCTAAATATTCTGAAATTTTGTTCTTTCCATCATGTAAATGATAACCTCTTTCTGTCTTTCATTTCCTTCTAGTATTGTCATCTTGGCAAATGAAGTGGGACTTCATTCACTTCATTGGGTATTTAGTTCACCATAGTAACCAATGTTTATCTCAGCAAGAACTTTATTATACACCACTGTGTTTAGAATTTTCTAAATTGATCCTTGTTCTTTTTTATTAATTCATGGGATAAGGATGTTGCTAGTTATTGCCCATCCCAAGTCTCCGCCGCATCTGCTCCCAGGAAGCCTCCGCCGCATCTGCTCCCAGGACTATTCCCAATTCCTTTGCCTCTGCCGCATCTGGTCCCAGGATGAGGCATTCCACTCCTGTACATCTCAGATGTCCTCGTTTTTCAAGGACCGCAACTTCTCCCCCTCAGTGGTCGAGAACGCCCTCCACCGTGTCTCCCGCATTTCCCGCAACTCATCCCTCACACCCCGTCCCCACAATAACAACCAAAAAAGAATCCCCCTTGTCTTCACGTACCACCCCACCAACCTCCGGATCCAACGCATCATCCTCCGACACTTCTGCCATCTGCAATCCGACCCCACCACCAAAGATATTTTTCCCTCCCCACTCTTATCTGCTTTCCGGAGGGACCACTCTCTCCGTGATTACTTTGTCCGCTCCACACTCCCCTCCAGCTCCACCACACCCGGCACTTTTCCCTGCAACCGCAGGAAGTGCTACATCTGCCCCCACACCTCCTCCCTCACTCCATCCCTGGCCCCAAGAAGACTTTCCACATCAAGCAGATGTTCACCTGCACATCTGCTAATGTGGTATACTGCATCCACTGTACCCGTTGTGGCCTCCTCTACATTGGGGAAACCAAGCGGAGGCTTGGGGACCGCTTTGCAGAACACCTACGCTCGGTTTGCAATAAACAACTGTACCTCCCAGTCGCGAACCATTTCAACTCCCCCTCCCATTCCTCAGACGACTTGTCCATCTTGAGTCTCCTGTAGTGCCACAACGATGCCACCCGAAGGTTGCAGGAACAGCAACTCATATTCCGCTTGGGAACCCTGCAGCCCAATGGTATCAATGTGGATTCACAAGCTTCAAAATCTTCTCTCCCCCTACTGCATCCCAAAACCAGCCCAGCTCGTCCCCGCCTCCCTAACCTGTTCTTTCTCCCACCTATCCCCTCCTCCCACCTCAAGCCCCACCCCCATCTCCTACCTACTAACCTCATCCCGCCTCCTTGACCTGTCCGTCCTCCCTGGACTGACCTATCTCCTCCCTACCTCCCCACCTACACTCACCTTTACTGGCTCCATCCCCGCCTCTTTGACCTGTCTGTTTCCTCTCCACCTATCTTCTCCTCTATCCACCTTCTATCCGCCTCCCCCTCTCTCCCTATTTATTTCAGAACCCCCTTCCCCTCCCCCATTTCTGATGAAGGGTCTCGGCTCGAAACGTCAGCCTTCCTCCTCCTCTGATGCTGCTTGGCCTCTGTGTTCATCCAGCTCTACACCTTGTTATCTCAGATTCTCCAGCATCTGCAGTTCCTACTATCTCTGAAACAATTTTAACCCCACTGCGAAGCCTCTTCTAAGGATGCCTACGCTGAAGAAGTTACCCTCCTCCCTCCGGAAAAACCTCAGTGGATCTCTCTCCCACTGCAACTCTCTCATAATCTCTTCGGCCTTGAAACTGCTCGATCATGTCCTGAAGCAAACCAGGTACTACAGCCACATCACCTTTCTTAGTACCTGTCTACAGAACCAAATCATCCCCAATGGACTACAGTCCACATTCAGGCCTTCCCAATTTGGCCCCAACCGTGACAATGTCTACATTCAGAACATCAGTGAACCAGATGGGTTTTTCCCGACTATCAACAATGGTCATCATTAGACTCATAATTCCAGATTTATATTGAATTCAGATTCCACCATCTGCAATGGCAAGATTCAAACCCAAGTCCCCAGAACATTACCTGGGTTTCTGACTTAATAATCCAATGATCATCGCTTCCCCTTATAATTGTGAACTTATAAAGAACATTTTACTGAATTCTGGAATGAATGTAGAAAATGCTGAAAATATACCCATGATTCTGCCTACCTTTCACATATTTGATATATTTTTAATATTGTTGCTAAATTTGTTTCATTATTAGTTGCTTGGTTAAGTATTAAAAACTGACCCTCAAGAGAAATACCACAAAAATGCTGATGAGACTTCAGACCACTGACCGAGTAATCACATTTCTAACATTCTAAGCATCTGTACAATCTCTGATTCCTCCATCAATGACATTCACTATTATGTTCTCTCTTTGGTAAATTTACTGAAGCTACTGGACCTGAGAAATGGAATAATGTCCATTGTATTAACTTGTGCTGTTGTTGACTTCCTTAAACATTAACAAACGTCTATTCTTGTAGTCTGAACCTGGCAAGTGATGGTAGCTGTGTTCAGGTCAGGGGATAAACCAGATGTCCAAAGATTTATACATGCTTTATTAACAAAAGTTATAATAGAAGAAAGAATCTTCTTGCCTCTCTACATGAGCCAAAATACAATACAAGCCACAGGGGCCAGTAGCTTCCAAGTTATCACAAAATTTGTGAGCATTAAGAAATAAAACTAAAAGCCATAAAATTACAGATGCATGAGATGTATGTGTTTCCCTGCGTGCAATATGACCTCACAGAAGCATGCAAGTTGAGTGTCACTCAACTGCAAAGTCAAGTCCTGTAGGCTGAAGTAGTTTGTGAATTGGTCCAAGATCAGGAATGATGTGATCTCAGGGTTTGGCAATGCTGATATACTTAGATGAAAGAGGACTGTCCACAGTGCATGCAGGAACTTGTGCTGAAGACAGATTTGAGTCGGGCATAGAGACACAAGCAGCAAGCTGCTATGTCAGGTAACGGTTCTGCATTTCATGTGGGATTTCATGCCATCTAGTTTCTCAAGGAAGGAGAGGAGAATTGAAAACTGCACAGAAATAGGAAAAATTGAATTGAATTCCTAATGATTGTAAATACATGGAAATAAGTTCATCCCTGCTCATTAGTGAGATTCTGGACCTGAACTTTTTGAACTTTTAAACCTTAAGGGAAAATCAAAAGTTTCTTCTCAGAATCAAGACTCTTGTTTTTAAATTTTTGCCCTATGCTTCCTCGTTCCTCACCATTGCCCACACTCCTCAATGGATCTGAAAATCCTGTAGTTTTATTCAACCTGTTCTCGTTTAGATAATAAAAATAAAACAAGCTATCATCTTTCTACCCATTCTTGCTTAGCACAGGAAATACCAACATGAAAAATGCAACCACATTAATTTTCCTTTTAATCTGGCTGATTCTACAACTCTGTCAGTACGTCACTGAAGTGTGAACTGAATTCAAGTTTAAGTTTTAACAATATGTACTGACCAGCTTTTCTGTCACAGGGGTATGATAACCAAAATCGATGCTGTTCTTGATCAACGTGGCATGCGCACTCCAGTAGGAACTGGTTAGTAATGAGGAATTAACATACTATCTCCTTAATCTGTTAGTGATATCCCTAGCATCACCTAATGATATCAACAAACTTTATGACAGTTCAGGTAGATAGGGTGGTGAAGAAGGCATTTGGCGTACTTGCCTTCATTGGTCAGAGCAGTGAGTATAGGAGTTGGGACAGCATGTTGTGGTTGTACAAGAGATTGGTGAGGCAACGTTTAGAATACTGCCTACTGTGGCATGGTGGATCAGTTGTTAGCACAGCTGCCTCACAGTGCTAGGGACCTGGGTTCGATTCCACTCTTGGGCAACTGTCTGTGTGGAGTTTGCACATTCTCCCTGTGTCTGCGTGGGTTTCCTCCAGGTGCTCTGGTTTCCTCCCACAGTCCAAAGATATGCAGGCTAGGTGGACTGGCCATGCTAAATTGCCTGTAGTGCTCGGGGATGAGAGATTAGGTGGTGTATAGCATATAGGGTAATGGGTCTGGGTGGGATGCTCTGAGCGTCAGTGTGGACTTGTTGGGCTGAAGGGTCTGTTTCCACTCAGTAGGGATTCTATGAATTCTGGTTGCCTTGCTATCGGAAGGATGTTGTTAAACTAGAAAGGGTACAGAAAATATTTACAATGATGTTGCCAGAACCTGAGGCTTTGAGTTATAAGGAGAGGCTGGATGGGCTGGTACTTTCTTCCTGGAGCACAGGAAGCTGAGGGGTGACCTTATAAAGGTTTACAAAGTCATGAGAGTCATACATAAGGTGAATAGCCAAGATCTTTTGCCAATGCACAAAAACTGAAGTTGCTGGAAAAGCTCAGCAGGTCTAGCAGCATCTGTGAAGAAAAAATCAGAGTTAACAAACCATTCTGAGGAAGGGTCACGGGACCCGAAATGTTAACTGTGATTTCTTCACAGATGCTGCCAGACCTGCTGAGTTTTTCCAGCAACTTCTGTTTTTGTTCTGATTTACAGCATCCACAGTTCTTTCGGTTTTTATCTTTTTCCAATGGCTGGGAGGTCCAAAGCTACAAGGCGTAATGTTATGGTGCAGAGGTTGACCCCCGAGAACTAAAATTGAAACACACAAAGAGGAGCACCTTGCCCTATAATCTATAAAAGGAGTGTGAAAAGTGGTGTAACATGCCTTTCAGCAACTTCTAGTGGTTAAATAAAATAAACTCCTGACACTCACTTTACAATCAACAAGTAACAATTTATTTATCTAATTCTATCAGTGAACAAATTATTTAAACTATTAACAAACTGAATAAATCCCTTCTAACTACTAACTATTCCCAAATAAAACAAGAATTCTAATAGTATTCTGTTCCAATAAATACAAGTCCCACTTATATACAACAAAATAAGAAATTAGAATTTAGTCTTTCGAAATTACAGCCAGATTACGTGTCTTCCAGAATGCTCTGTGCATTCTCTGTTGATTCTCCTGTCAGGAATATTCACTAGCTGTGCCGTAAGTGCCTTTGTTCTTTAGATGGTGCTTTCTCTAAGACATATAGGAGTCTGTGAGCCAGCAATTTTCTCTTGAGAGCAGAGGGCTGTTAATTCTGGCAGGTGGCAATTAGCTCTCCTGTCTTTGTCCAACTGCCTCTTCTTTTATAACTTTGACATATCAATTTTTACACTAAGATTGGTCATATGTTGTCAAAACCATTGGATTTAAATTTAATTGGTTTTTGGTATCTAAATGCCTGGTTCAAATTGATTGGCTAAATTCAAAATTTGTTGTCTTGGTAAAAACTGCTGCTTGGCCTGCTAACTGTATGGCCTTTTGATACAAATGTTTCAGTTCGGGTGCGCTCTGTGTACTTGCAAACCTTCAAGCTGCTACTCACAGACATTTTTAAAATTTCTAAGCATAGAAAAAGCACATCATCTTTTAAAGAGACCATGCAATGCTTCCCCCATACCCCCCACCCCAGCACTTTACAAACACTAAATTCTAACTTCCTGCCTCCTAAACCACAAGTTCTCTACCCAACTTTGCAACAATACATTTAAGGTGAGAGGGAAAAGATTTAAAAGGGACCTGAGGGGCAACTTTTTCACACAGATGTTAATTGGTCTATGGAATGAGCTGCCAGAGGAAGTGGTGGAGGTGGGTACAATTATAACATTTAAAAAGACATTTGCACAGGTGCATGAATAGGAAAGGTTTAGAGGAATAGGGACCAAATTCAGGCAAAGAGAGCTTTCTCATTCGCACTCTGAGCTGATTAATCAGACATTGTGGAGATTGCAATAGTACAGTAAATGTCTGGTATTGCAGGTATATGATTTTTGTTGTTTTATTGAGAGAGCCAGTTCATGAGGTGCTAGTTAAAATAAAGTTTGCTGTAACTCCTCTTTATTAATCTTATCATGTTCTAAACTTCATCATCCCAACTGTAATCCATGGCTATGATGTTTTTCTCCTGTGTGAATATAGATGACAAATAATCATTTATGACCTCACTTACATCCTTTGGCTCTGTGCACAGGTTGCCCCTTTGGTGTTTAATAGGTCCTATTATTTTCCCATTTTAATAGGTCCCATTCTTTTACCTGAACTCAATCTGTTCATTGAGAACTGTTGATGTGATATTGGTTGCCTCAATTTCTCTGCCCACCCCTCACCAAATCTAATCTATCTCCCTCCAAACTGACTGTGCTTAGATCTAACCCTGACTTTTTTATTAAGCCTACTGGTAAGGGTGGTGCTGTTGTAGTCTGGCATACTGACCTCTGCATTGCAGAGGCTCAGCGCCAGCTCTCAGGTACCTACTCCAATCTTCCCCGGACAATGATCCCACCATGGCACAACAGGCCAACTACAGTATCAACAGTAAGTGACCTCATTTCATCTGGTGATCTCCCCACCACTGCCTCCAGGCTGATAGTGCCCCAGCCCTGCACAGCTCACTTCTATCTCCTTCCAAAAATCCACAAACAGGAACTGTCCAGGCAAAGCCATTGTTTCAGCCTGCTCCTGCCCCACAGTAGTCACCTCTTCCTACTTTGACTCAGTCTTCTCTCACCTGGTCCAGTCCCTTCCCACGTACATCTGTGATTCCTCTGACGCTTTGCACCAGTTTCAAAATTTCCAGGTGGCATGCTCTAGCCACCTACTCTTTACCATGGATGTGCAATCTCTTTTCATGTCCATTCCCCACCAGGATGGTGTCAGGAGTCTCCGCTTCTTCCTGGAGCAAAGACCTGAACACACCCCAGCCACCACCACCCTCCTCCATTTGGTTGAGCTTTTCCTCACCCTCAACAACTTCTCTTAACTCCTCGCATTTTCTTCAGGTCAGAGGAGTGGCCATGGGTACCCACAGAGGCCCCAGTTATGCCTGTCTCTTCATGGGGTACATGGAACATTCCTTGTTCCAGTCCTAGTCTGGGCCCCATCCATAACTCTTTCTCCAATATATTGATGATATCATTGGTGCTGCTTCCCTCTCTTATCTGGAATTGGAAAAGTTCATTGATTTTGCTTCCAATTTCCACCCTGCCCTCATTTTCACCTGGTCTATCGCTGATTCCTCCTTTCCCTTCCTCGATATATGTTTCTATTTCTGGGGATAGACTGGCCACTAATTTCCACTATAAACCCAATGAATCCCACAGCTACCTGGATTATGTACTCTCACATCCTGCTTCCTGTAAAGACTCCATTCCATTCTCCCAGTTCTTCTGTCTCCGTCGCATAAGTTCCAATGAGGCCAACTTTGACAAGGGATCCTCCGAAATGTCCACTTTCTTCCTCAACCAAGGATTCCCTAGCTCCGTGGTCGACAGGGCCCTCAACCGGGTCTGACCCATCTCCTGCACTTCTGCCCTCACCCTTTCTCTTCCCTCCTGCAACAGTGATAGGGTTCCCCTTCTCCTTACCTACCATCCCACCAGCATCCACATCCAGAAGATCATCAGATGTCACTTCCTCCACCCCCAGCAAGATGCCACCACCAGGCATCTCTCCCTTGTCCGCCTTCTGCAGGGACCACTCCCTCCAGGACACCCTGATCTACTCTTCCTTCACTCCCAATACCCCCTCCACTGCCACACAGCACCTTCCCCTGCAACTGGCGAAGGTGCAACACCTGCCCATTTACCTCCTCCCTCCCCAGTATCCAAGGGCCCAAACATACCTTCCAGGTAAGCAACACTTTACCTGCCCTTCCCAAAATCTAGTCTACTGCATTCACTGCTCACAATGTGGTCTCCTCTACATTGGGGAAACGAAGCGTAAACTGGGTGACCACTTTGCAAAACATCTACATTCTGCTTGCATAAAAAACCCTGGACTTCCGGTTGCCTGCCACTTTAACACACCACCCTGTTCCCTGGCCAACATCTCTCTCTAGCTTGCTGCAGTGTTCCAGCAAAGCTCAACACAAGCTGGAAGAACAACACCTCATTTTCCACTTGGGGATCCTGCAGCCCTCTGGACTCAATATTGAGTTCAATAATTTTAGGGCCTGAACTCTCCTATGTCCTAGCCCTCTATCCCTCACACCAGACCTTCACAGATCGCATATTCTGCCATTACACACTACCTATTGTTAGTCACTAACATTCCCCATTAACAGCTATTCAACCTCCTAGCCAGATCATTATCAATTCCTTTTTTTGTCCAACTGCTCTTCTCTCTCTTTGGGCTTTATCCTTTATCCTCTCATTTACTCCCTACCCCAAACCCCTCCCTATAATCTGCATATAAACTGGTGTTTTCCTAGCTACCATCAGTTCTGAGGAAGGGTCACCAGACCTGAAATGTTAACTCGGATTTTTTTTTCACTGATGCCGCCAGACCTGCTGAGATTTTCCAGCAACTTCTATGTTTGTTCCATTCTTTCCCTGGTAATCCACTTACTCTTAGTATATTTAAAAATTACCTTCAGATTTTCCTTAACCCTATCTGTCAAAGATATGTTGTGGCCCCTCTTTGCCCTCCCAAATTCTTTTGTACGCTCCCCTCTAAACTTTCTGCAATTTTTACGGGTGTTCTGTGTTTTTAATGTGCTGTTCTTAACACATGTTTCCTTCTTTTTCTTTATCCACCTCTCAGCACCCCTTGACATCCATGGTTCCTTGGACTTGATGCACTGCCCTTCACTCTTAGAGGAATACACTGGCCCTCAATTCTCACTGTACTATCTTTCAGAGACTCCCACTTTCCAAATGCAGACTTGTCTGCAAGGAGCTGCTCCCAATCTGTTACCCAGATCCTTTCTATTGATATTGAAATTGGCCTTCCCCCAGTTCAGGCACTTAACTTTCCATAATGACTTTGAAAGTTACAGACTCGTGGTCACTAATCCCAAAATGCTCACCCACTGAAACTTCAACCACTTGACTGGCTTCATTCTCTAGGATTAGGTTTAGCACTGCCCTATCTCTTGTCGGACTATCTGTGTACTAGCACAAAAAGCTCCACTGGATGAACTTTAAAAACTCTACCTCATTTGATTCTCTCACACTAAGGCAATCTCAGGTAATTTAGCAAAGTTGAAATTCCCTACAAATATAAACCTATTCCTCTTGCACGTTTCTGTAATTTGCCTACATATCTGCTCTTCTATCTTCCTCTGACTGTTGGGAGGCCTGCAGTATAATTGCAGGAATATAATTGCCCCTTTTTTATTTCTAAACTCTACCCATATGACCTCATTTGCAGACCCTTCTAAGACATTGTCCCTCATTACTGCAATGATGGTTTCCTTTATCAATAATGCAATGCTGCTATCTCTCTTACATTCCCATATCACACTTCAAACTTCTACAGTCTGAAATGTTAAACTGCCAGTCCTGCCCTTCTTCCAGCCATGCATTCATTTTTTGCTCATAGCTGCAATTTTCAAGATCTGGCAACAGTCTTATAAATCTCCTTTCTCTCTGGAGCAATTATTTCCTTTCTATAATGTGCTGACTAGAGCTGTAAACAAGCTATGGCCTAACCAGTGTTTTATATGGTTCCAGCAACTCATCTTGCTCATGTATTCTGTACCTTACCCAACGAAGGAAAGCATCACATATGCTTTCTTTATCACTTTATCCACCTCTTCTGCCAGCTTCAAGAATATATGGGCATGCACTTCAAGGTCTCACAGTTACTCTACACCTTTCAATACTATCCCATTTATTTTGTTTTCCCTTGCTGTACTTGATCTCCCCAAATGCATAACTTTGCACTTCTTTGGATTGAACTCAATTTGCCATTTTTCACCCGCTTAACCAAACCTATGATATCATATTACAGTTCACAGTCATCTCTTCACCATCAATTCCTTTTCCAATTTTTATGTAGTCTGCAAATTCCCCAAACATGCTTCTCACATTATTATCAACACAGATCACAAATAAGGGAACCAACACAGTGCCCTGTGGAGCACCACTCAAAACTGGTTTCTATTCCCAAGAACATGCATCAACTGTATCACTCTATTTCCTGTTACTGAGCCCATTTTGCATCTAACTAGCCTCATTCCTGTGTATCCCATGGACTTTGGAACATAGGTACTCATGAGGTTAATTCCGCCCCTGTTTGAGTTGAGAGGTGTTTGGAGCAAACACATTCTGAACCATCTTTGGGCTTTCTATTATAGATAGTAGGAATCTCCCACACCTTGCTCATACTCTGAACACCTCTGCTGGACAGATGAACGTGGATTGCTTTTCTCTCTATGATCAACTCTCTAAGTCTAGTTTTTTTGTAGCAATTGCTATGTCAATGTTCAGCCTTTCAGGTTTAACATCAATCATAACTGTTTTGCATGTGTTATCGACCAGCTTCAAGTAATCCATCAGTCTTCTACATGTGATTCTGACACTCCAGGCTGCCATTTAAAGAATTAGCATCTTCCTTATTTTGTTTGTCTGATGTCATGGATTCCGTCTACTTGTTGAACAAAGACCCATTTTGAAGCAGATGGATCATTGTTGATCAGTGGGAAAATAATGGTCCGTCCCAGTGGATACAGCCTGCTGCACCTATTCTTTATGCCATTTAGTTTTGGCTTATCATTTGCAACTAACGTAGTGTTAACACATTGCACAAAAACTGTAGTATCCTCTCCAGGGGGTAACATGGACAAAATAGCTGAAACCTGGTCTTCCCTCCCTTGTAGAGTCCAAAGGACTGCAAAGTGTTACATTTGGCAATGGATTTGTGCAGGAGTTGGTCATTTGGTTAACTTGTTCATTTTGGTTAATGGTTCTATGGTTCTATCATTGACAGTAACAGAGATTTTGTAGTGTTAAATCATAAAGCATTGTTGCTTTCATTTTTGATATTTTTCTTGTGAAACATTTTGAGGAAAACACAAATAGTTGAATTACAGCATTGATAATGAAGTAATGTTTGACAAAAAAGGAAATGAAACATCATGGTGTCAGAAACAACTAGATTGCAGTGTTCACAGATTTCAAAGGCATTAAAGGAAAGTGATTCTTGGTAAGGAAGTGCTTTCATTCTTTCATATCTAATCTTGCTTAAAACATCCTCACCTCTTGACAAAATATAAACTGAAAGAACTGTGGATGCTGTAAATCAGGAACAAATACAAAGTTGCTGGAAAAGCTCAGCAGGTCTGGCAGCATCTGTGAAGGAAAAAATAGAGTTAATGTTTCGGGTCCGGTGACCCTTCTTCAGAGCTTTTCCAGCAACTTTGCTTTTGTTCCTCACCTCTTGACAGTTGGTCTTGAATATCAGGTTAAGCAGCAAGCATTAAGTATAAAAAAAACTTGTAAAATTAAAAGAATGCCAGTACCCATCTTGCAATAAAGGTGCTGACCGACATTGCAGTAGTTCCTGGTGATTGACATCAGCTGCTTTATATTTTCAAGGAACAGGGAGAGTCAATTCAGAAGATTTAAGAAAAAAAGACTATTTAGCCCTTGTTTGCACAAGACTCCAGTTGCTGTAAGTTCATGCTGCCCGTGCTATTGATTCCATGACATGGAAATAACACAGAAGCACCCATGCAAGATCAAACTTACATTTTGTCATGATAGTGGTAACATTTAGAATATTGATTTTCAAATTCTGTCATATGATTTTAATACTGGGACTTTCATGGACTAAGATCATTTTAAGAAGATATAAACACTGACTTAAAATGACCACAATAATTAACTGACCACACAAACTAGTCAAGCTTTGTGAAACCATCATGAAATAAACAAAATTATCTGAACTGAAATTAACAGTTTTATCAAGTCTGAAACTAGTCCACCCAGTCTGACTGGAGAAGCCCTCCACCCTATTTTAATTCATACTGTAAGATAGAATTCACATACTGGAAATGAAAGATGTCATCTGCAATTATAAGGCTAAGAAACAAAATTCGAGACATTGAAATACACAAACCATCTTGTCTTTCTCTTTTGGAAATTGTTTTTGATAGAGCAGGGGAGACATATTTGTGACTGAAGAACCGGAGAAAGTTCTTTGCCTTTCTGCTTCTCAAAGGACAAAAGATCTGATGTCAACAGTGGCGCACAGAAACATCCAGGCACCAAGAACTTAGATCTGCAAATGCTGCTATTGTTCCAAGATACTACTAAGCAACAGTGGTCTCTGATTAAAACCTTACACACCAAAGGACACCCTAAGAATTTTAAACTATGTATTATTTTATATAGTTTTGTATTGGACAATCCCGTTTAACTTTGTACCTGTATGCATGTATGTTTGAAGTAACATCTTTATTATTTTTCTTAGGGTTAGCATTTAATACAACTATTCTTTCTTTGGCGAAAGAAAACCTTGTAATTGGCTACTTTTTGGGCAACTACATTTTAACTAAAGAGGAGGGAGACATATGGGGAAGCCATAAAGGGGTGAGTAGGGGTGCTGAGAGAGAGTGGGGGCAATGGGAGAGGGGGAGAAGGGATGGAGGGAGAGAGGGGGTGAGTGACTGGAGAAAAGAGGTGAGGAATGGTTGAAGTAGACTGGATGTGTGGGAAAGAGTGCCGGGGGGGGGGAGGAGGTGGGGAGAGAGGAAGGGAGGATGGGCGGAGGTCTGGTCCTAGATTCTCAAATTTTAAATTATAGTTTCCCATCAGATTCTCACATGTCGCTGGAGAAAACACATGCAGATCAGTAAATGAAAAACTGCTTTGTTGACCACAAAAATATGAATGGGTGGAATGTTCTGATGATTTAGTTTCAAAAGTCTTGATAATTTCCACATTCAGACACAACACAGATCTTCACGGCACATATTGGTACAATCATCCAGGAGGCAGCTTCCTAATTGAATGCCTCAGGATCTGCTGTCCAATCACGTAGGTTGGCCAGATGACTGAGGATACAGACCCGATCAGAATAGCAGGCCTCACTCGGAGATGTGCAATGCGTTGGTAGAAAGAAGAGCTCAAGGGTTCCTCAAAATGAACTAAAGTAACTACTATCAGTAGAGGAAAAGTATTAGAAAACCAAATGGGACTAACAGTTGGCAAATCCCATGGATTGCATCATTAGGTTTGAAAAAAGTGCAGAGATAGTAGAGGCATTCGTTGCGGTTTTCCGAATTTTCCTCGATTTTTAATGATCACAGTGGATTGGAAAGAACCAGTTGTAATGCCACAATTCACAAAAGGAGGGAGATAGAAAACAGGGCCCAACATCAGTCATCAGGAAAATGCTGGCATGTATTTTTAAAATGATGTTAACAAAGAACTACAGGAAGCCATATGATTAGGCAGAATCAACATGGTTTTATGAAAAATAAATAATTTCTGACAAATTTATTGATTGATCCAGAAGGACTGATGAAGGGGAACCAGTAGGACATTTAGATTTCCAAAATGCACGCAACAAGGTGCCACATAAAATGTTATTACACAAGTTAAGGGTTGAGGGGTTAGGGGTAATATAGCCATAGAGAATCAGAATTTCACAGCAAGAAAAGAGACCCTTTAGCCCATGATGTCCACAGCAGACAGTAAACATCCACCTGTTCTCATCCAATTTTATAGCACTTGGCACATTAGCTATTTTGTTTGTCTGCTATGGCATTTCAAATGCTCATCTCAATAATTCTGAAATGTCTCTAGGGTTCCCACCTCTACCATCCATTTAGGTAGTATGTTCTAGGTACCCATAAATCCCAAGTTAAAAAACGTTTTCCTCCAAACCCCTCTAATCCTCCCACTCCTTCCCTTCAAATTGTGCCCCCTGGTTATTGACCATCTAATAAGGGGAAATGTCTCTTCCTATCAATAACTCATAACTTTGTACATATGAATCAGGTTCCTCCCTCGGCCTTCTCTGCTCCAAGGTAAACAACCTCTGCCTATCCAGAGACTCTCACTAGTTGAACTGCTTCAACCCAGACAAGATTGTGGTGAATCTCTTCTGCATCCTCTCCAGTGCAATCACATCCTTCCTATAGAGTGGTGACCCAAACTGCACACAATACTCCAGCTGTGGCCAAATAAACATCTTATATAGGTACATCAGAATCTCCTTACTCTTATATTCAATGTCTTGACTAATAAGGGCAAGTATCCCAAATGCATTCTTAACCATCTTATCTACCTGTCCTACTGCTTGCAAAAATCATGTGCATCGAGGTCTCACTGTTCCTCTGTACTTCCTAGAGTCCTACCATTCAATGTGTACTCACTTGCCTTATTAGTGCTCCCAAAATCTATCACCTCACACTTTTCAGGATTAAATTCCATTTGTCACTGTTCGCCCCATCTCACCAGCCCATCCATATCATCCTGTTGTCTAAGGCATCCCTCCTCAATACATACTACACCACCAATTTTCATATCATCTGCAACTTACAATCATATCTCCTACATTCATTTCTAGATTATTAAAGCACATAACTAACAGGCTTTGAATCACAAACAACCTTCGACCATCATCCACACTCTGTGTCCTTCCATTAGCGTGGACATGGGATTTGTAATAGACAGGAAATAGAGAGTAGGAGTAAACAGGGTATTTTCAAGTTGGCAGGTTGCAATTAGTGTGGTTCTAGTAAAGATCATGGCAGATATTTGAGACACTGGCAGTCTCTATGAATGACTGAGATGGAAGATCTGAGAGTAATCTACCAGGTTTGCTCATAATACCAAGCTAGTCAGAAGAGAAAACTGAAGAAAGTACAAAGAGCCAATGAAGAGAAATAGACATGCTATAGGAGTGAGCAATAAGATGACAGATGGAACACTTTGCAGGGAAATGTGAAGTTATTCACTTTGACAACATAGGGGAAGGCTTTTTATACAGCAAATCATTAGGATCTAAAGTTAGAGAATAATGAGGCAAATATAACAGGGCTTTCAAAAGATAACTGGAGAAATCGCCAAAGAAAAAGCAATGCTGGGCTAGAAGGAAAAGCAGAGGATTGAATTTTTGAAAATCCTTACCCTGTGGATATTCAAGGTTTAAGGTAGATAGGGTTCTGGATGAATTAGATTAATAATTGTCATAATAAATAAACAATGATTAGATTAGAAGGGAAAGTGGAATTCAGTTCAGTTGTCAGTCATGCTCTCATTGAATGGTGGAACATGAGCTGTACTCATGCTTCTACTTCTTACAATTTGTTGATGGGGTTAGATAATGAACGAATAGATAGGAGAAGGCTCATGTGGAGCATAAACATTGTCATGGCATGTTGCACTGAATCATCTACTTCTGCAATGTAAATGCTATGTAGTTGAATGTTTGAAGCAGAAACTGGGCATTATAATTTTAAGAGCAGCATATTTTTGACCACCTACTACAACAGCAAAATATTCAAATCATCATAAGATGGAAATTTATGCCCAACCACTAGCATTGATCCAGCCTTACAAAAGCTGTGGATGCTGGAAATTTGAAACAAAAAGCAGAAAATCCTGGAAATATTGAGCAGATTTGGTAACATCTGTGAAGAGAAAAGCAGAGATAATATTTCAGGCCAATTAAAACCATAACCTAATATTGTTAAAAGAGAATGTTTATCCAAAAAAAAGCTTTACTTTTATAGAATATTCTTGATATCTTATATAAATAGATCATTTACATTTTTAAGAATAGAACAGGTAATTAAGCTGCTATGATGTATATTTATAAAGTTGCTAAATATGTCAGAAAATACGTAACTATTTGTTGTAAACATTAATGTTGCACAAAATACAATTATAGACTTTGCTG
>NC_063348.1:26831958-26981958 GCF_021869965.1 Rhincodon typus | reverse complement strand
TCAAGAGAGGTTAATAAAGTCTCCAGCACAGACACAAATAGGACAAAGTGTTTGGAATGGGTTAGGAATCAAACTTCAAGCACACTAGATAAACAAGTGACAATGAGAAATGGGATGGTTAATACAGGACTGAAGGTGTTATATTTGAATGCATGCAGTAAAAGAAAGAAGGTAAATGAGCTTGTGGCGCAGATCAAAATTGGCAGATAAGATGTGGTCGGCATCACAGAGACATGGCTGCAAGGGAATCAGGATTGGGAGCTGAATATCCAAGGATATACATCTATCTAAAAGATAGGCAGGTGGGCAGAGGGGTGGGGTTGCCTTATTAGTAAGAAATGAAATTAAATCAATAATAGGAAACGAAGTAGGGTCAGATGGTATAGAATCTGTGTGGGTAGAGTTGAGGAACCGCAGAGGTAAAAAAAGCATAGCTGGAATTATGTACAGGCCTCCAAACAGTAGTTAGGAGTTGGGGTGCAAGATACACGAGGAGATAGAAAAGGTGTGTAAGAAAGGCAAAGTTACGGTGATCTTGGGGATTTCAATATGCAGGTGGACTGGGAAAATCAGGTTGGTAGTGGATTGCAAGAAAAGGAATTTATGGAATGTCTACGAGATGCCTTTTGGAGCAGCTTGTGGTGGACTCCACTTGGGAACAGCCAATACTGGACTGAGTTTTGTGCAATAAGGCAGGTTTGATAAGGGCGCTTAAGGTGAATGAACCCTTAGGAGGCAGTGATCATAATATGATTGAATTTACTCTGCAATTTGAGAGGGAGAAGATAGAATCAGAGGTAATGGTATTACAGCTGAATAAATGCAACTACAGAGGCGTGAGGGAGGAGCTAGGCAGAATTGACTGGGCGAGGAGCCTAGCAGGAAACATAGTGGAACAGCAATGGCAGGAGACACAGCAAAAATTCATCCCTAGGAAAAAGAAGCATGATTTAGGGATGATGAGGCAACCATGGCTGACTAGGGAAGTCAGGGATAGCATAAAAGCAAAAGAGAAAGCATGTAATGTGGCGAAGGGCAGTGGGAAACTAGAGGATTGGGAAGCTTACGAAGACCAACAGAGGGCAACAAAGAAAGAAATAAGGAGGGAGATGATTAAATATGAGGGTAAGCTAGCCAGTAATATAAAGAAAGACTGTAAGAGTTTCTTTAGATATATAAAGGGCAAAACAGGACATTAGATCAGTGGAAAATGATGCTGGAGAGATAGTAGTGGGGAACAAGGAAACGGCTGAGGAACTGAATAATTACTTTGTGTCAGTCTTCACAGTGGAAGACATTAGTAGTATCCCATAAATTAAAGACAGTCAGGGGGCAGAACTGAGTATGGTGGCCATTACTAAGGAGAAAGTGCTAGAAAAACTGAATGGCCTGAAAGTGGATAAATCACCAGGACCAAATGGACTACGCCCCAGGATCCTTAAGGAGACAGCTGAAGAGATAGTGGAGGCGTTAGCGGTGATCTTTCAGGAATCACCAGAGTAAGGGAGGGTCCCAGAGGACTGGAAAATCGCTAACGTGACACCCCTGTTTAGAAAGGGAGTTAAGGCAAAAGACTGAAAATTACATGCTGATTAGCCTATCCTCGGCCATGGGTAAGATTTTAGAGTCCATTGTGAAGGATGAGATTTCTGAAATCTTGGAAGTGCACGATAAAATAGGGCAAAGTCAGCACAGCTTCACCAAGGGGAGATCATACCTGACAAATCTGTTAGAATTCTTGGAGGAAATAACGAGCAGGTTAGACCAAGGAGAGCCAATGGATATTATCTACGTGGACTTTAAGAAGGCCTTTGACAAGGTGCCACCACAGGAGGCTGCTGAGTAAGATAAGGGCCCATGGTGTTAGAGGCAAGGTACTAGCATGGATAGAAGATTGGCTGTCTGGCAGAAAGCAGAGACTGGGGTTAAAAGGGTCTTTCTCAAGATGGCAGCCGGTGCCAAGTGGAGTTCCACAAGGGTTGGTATTGGGACCACAACTTTTCACTTTATACATTAATGATCTAGATGAAGGAACTGAGGGCATTCTGGCTAAGTTTGCAGACGATATGAAGATAGGTAGAGGGACAGGTAGTATTGAGGGTGTGGGGAGGCTGTAGAAGAATTTGGACAGATTAGGAGAGTGGTCAAAGAAGTGGCAGATGGAGTACTACGTGGGAAAGTGTGTGGTCATGCACTTTGGTAAGAATAGAGGGATGGACTATTTTCTAAATGGGGGTAAAATTTAGAAGTCTGAAGTGCAAAGAGACTTGGAAGTTCCAGTCCAGGATTCTCTCAAGGTAAACTTGCAGGTTGAGTCAGTAGTTAGGAAGGCAAATGCAATGTTGGCATTTATTTTGAGAGGACTTGAATATAAAAGCAGGGATGTACTGCTGAGGCTCTTGTCAGGCCACATTTGGCGTATTGTGTGCAGTTATGGGCCCCATATCTCAGATATACTGGCCCTGGAGCAGGTCCACAAGAATGGTCCCAGGAATGAAAAGCTTAATATATGAGGAATGTTTGAGGACTCTGGGTCTATACTCAATGGAGTTTAGAAGGATGAGGGGGGAATCTAATTGAGACTTACAGAATACTGAATGGCCTGGACAGAGTGGATGTTGGGAAGATGTTTCCATTGGTAGCAGAGACTAGGACCCGAGGGCACAGCCTTATAGTAAAGGGAAGACCTTTTAGAACAGAGATAAGGAGAAACTTCTTTAGACAGAGAGTGGTGAATCTATAGAATTCACTGCCACAGAAGGCTGTGGAGGCCAGGTCATTGAGTATATTTAAGACAGAGATAGGTTCTCGATTGTCAAGGGGATCAACAGTTACGGGGAGAAAGCGGGAGAATAGGGTTGAGAAACTTATCAGCCATGATTGAATGGCGGAGCAGACTCGATGGACTGAATGGCCTAACTTCTGGTCCTATGTCTTGTGGTCTTTTGGTCTTATAACATCTAATCTCAATCGCTGAAACATTTTGCAGTTTCTTCTCCGTCCCTTCTTCTTACTCTCTGACCCCTATTTCCCATATTACTATTTTCCTCTTGTACCTTGTCTCTTTGATATATCTCATCTTTCTACATTTGATCCCTTGCCACCACTATTTTGTTTAAGACTTTCTCTACTGTCCTAGTTATGAGGTTTGCAAGAACAGTGGTCCATAACGGTTCAGGTGCAACTGTCATAACAGTATAACTCCACTTTCCCCAGTACTCATTGCCAGTGCCCATCAACTGAAATCACTTATCCCATTCTGGTCTTTGAGCCACATATTCAGCTCTCTGGTTTTATGTGTTCTATGCCAATTTGCATATGGCTCATGAAACAATCCAGAGATGATCATCTTTGCAGTTCTGCTGTATAATTTAATGTTTAGCTGCTAACCCCATTCTCTCTGCAGAATCTCTTTTCCACGTCTACGTATGTTGCCGGTACATATGTGGGTCAGGACCATGGGATCATCTCACTCCCACTGCAAGTTCTTCTTCAGCCTTGAGCAAATGACATGAAGTCATGGAACTGGGAAGACAATGCAGCTGTCTGGACTCTCACCTCTTCTGGTTTCAAACCCCTTACTATAATATCCCCAAAAAGCACTATATTCCTCACTTGGATTGCTTCCTGCCCCATCGTGCCACTGTCAGTTTGCTATCCACCCTGCAGCCCTGCTCTCATCCAAACAAGTAACACTCTCCTGGCTGCTGACCAAATCAGAAGGCACTATCCTGTCACTTGGTACAACGCTCCAGGTAGCTTTCTCCTTCTTTCATATGTTGCAGTGCATTTAGCTCAGCGACTTTGAGCTGAGGTTTCCCACGCTGCAAACATTTGCTGCAGATGAGCTTTCCCTGGATCACAGTGTTACCAGGAGCTTCCACATGCTGCAACCATGACAGAACACCTGTTCTGCCACACTTAATGAAATTTAATGAATTAATTTAATTATACAATTAATAATGTGGCTTTTTTTTTGAACTTGACCAATTTGTACATTATTTTGAAACTTAAGAATAGACCTTTGCCACTCACCAATTCTCACCAAAGAGCTGGTTCCTTTGCTATTAGTACAGCCAGATCCATTCCAAACTCTCCAGTTTACACTCAGTCTCCTCAGCTATACTTGTTTCCCTAGTTATAGTAGCTACATTTTACTATTTTATGCATCCCAAAATTAATGTACATCAAGTAACTAAATCTCAAGTAGATGTTTTGATAGGGAAGTGCAAGGATATTCTGTAGTTACAATGCTATCAAGTTAAACAAGTTCCTATTTATGGCCCGAGACAAACAACTACAGATGCTGGATTCCAAGGTAGACAAACAGGAGGCTGGAAGAACACAGCAGGCCAGGCAGCATCTGGACAAAAGGATCAGTCAACATTCAGGACTGAAGAAAGGTAATACCCAAAACATTGATTGCTCCTTTCCTCCAGTGCTATCTGGCCTGCTGTGTTCCTCCAGCTGCCTGTTTGTCTAGCCTATTTATGGCTCAGTCACTTTTAGTGTATCAGTGGGTACTTACTGATTGTTGTGAACACATTAGTAAAGCAGAAATAATCTACTGCATTGAATGAAAGGAGGTGGTAAAGGAATTGTTCCTTCTCATCATCGCAGCGAAGGAAGGCATAGCGCTTATATAGTTTTCTGTAATTAAAAAGAGAAGATACATTTAAGTAAGAACACTTTTAAGAAAACAGTTGAGAAAATAGCTTAATTGTTTGACCAAATACTAAAGTGTTAGGATGCTTTTATATAAGCTAAATCCAATAAAATGTTATTGGCTATGAATTTTTTTTCACTAATGAGGCCCACATATCTAACTATAGTAGTTCACAAGGAGATACTGATGCATACCAATTGTTTCCAGAAGGATAGTCAGCACTAGGCCAACACTAGAATCAATGGGAAATCTCTCTGTTGTTGGAATCAAACCTTGAAAAAGGGAAGATGGTTGTGAATGCAAGACATCAGTTATCTCAGTTCCAGTTCATCTATGCAGGGGTTTTTCGGTGTCCCAGGCCCAAACATCTTCAACTGCTTCATCAATGACCTTCCCTCAATTGTAAGGTCAGGAGTGTGAGTGTGTGTTAATGACTACATAATGTTCAGCAGGATTCGTGACTCCTCGGATACTAAAGCAGTCCATGTCCAAATGCAGGAAGATCTGGACAACATCGAGGTTTGGGCTGATAAAGTGGCAAGTAAAATTCATACCACATAAGTGCAGGCACTGACCACTGATTCAAAGAATCATTAAATCCAACAGTACAAAAGGGGCCCATTGAGTCTGCACTGACAAAAACTACTCTAAATTTACATTAGCCCCCCTTTCCAGCACTTGCCTGACAGGTTTGAATATTATGACATTTCAAGTATTTATCCAAGTATTTTTTAAAAGGTTGAGAGGTTTCCTGCGTCAACTACCCTCCAGGAAGTGTATTCTAGACTCACCACCTGCTGGGTGAAATTTCTTTCCCTCAAATCCCCTCCTTCTGCATTTCACCTTAAAATCATGCCTTCTTGTTATTGACCCTTCAAATAGGAGGTGCAGCTACTTTCTATCCACCTTATTCATGCCCTTCATAATCTTAAACTCCTCAATCAGGTCCCCTGTGAGTTTTCTCCACTCAATGCTTAACTGAGCTTATCCAGCCTCTCTTTAGCTAAATTGCTCCATCTCAGGCAACATCTGGTGAATCTCCTCTGCAGCTGCTCCGGTGCAGTGACATCCTTCCCATAGTGTGGTGACCAGAACTGCACACAGTACTCCAGGTCTGACCTAATCAAAGTTTTGCACAACCCCAATATAACTTCCCTGCTCTTATAAACTATACCACAACTGATAATAGCAAGTGTCTCATGTGCCTCCTTAAATACCCTATTAACCTGTCTGGCTGCCTTCAGGAATCTGTGGACAAGCACCCCAAGATCTCCTTGTTCTTCAAAACTTCCTAGTGTCCTGCCATTCATCGAGTACTCCCTTGTCTTGTTACCAAACACTTATCAGAGCTAAATTTTTTCTGCCTCTGATCTATCTATCTGACCTATATTCATCTATATCCTCCTGTAAACTAAGACCTTCTTCCTCACTGCAAACCATCTGGCCAATGTGCATGTCATTTACAAACTTGCTTGTCATCTTTTCCACATTTTTTTCTATACTGTTTATGTACATCACAAACAAAAACTAATCCAGCATTGATCCCTGTGGTTTGCCACTGGATACTGAACTCCAGTCACACAAATAGTCTTCTACTATCACCCTCTGTCTCCAACCACTAAGCCAATTTTCACCTAATGGGAACCTGTGGGCCTGTACGCTCACCAATTCCATTTTGAATGGTCCCCAGTGTCCTGTTGTTGATTTACCCAGGAGTAGATGTTTCCAGTCTACTTTGGCCAGATCCTATTTTAATGAACTCTGCCTTCTCCCAGTCCAAAACCCTTTCCTACAGACCATCGCTTTTCAGTTCCATAACAAGCTTGAAACGTATGGTATTGTGGTCACTATCACTAACATGCTCTCCCATTACCATCTTGAATACCTGTTCGACTTCATTGCTAAAATTAGGTACAGCACTGCACCATCTCTTGTTGGACCTTCTATATCTAAAAGCTCTCCTGAATACATTTCAAGAAATCTGTCCCCCTAAATCCTTTACACTATGACTATCACAATTATAGTTGCGGAGGTTGAAATGCCATAACATAATAACCCACGTTTGTTTTTACACACTTCAGTGAATTGTTTACAGATCTGCTCCTCTATTGCCTACTGACTGTTTGGGGATCTATAATACACTGTGTGACTGCCCCCTTTCTATTCCTAAGCTCTACCTATAAAGCCTCATTTGAAAACATATAGTCTTGTCTTACTGCAGTAACTGACTCCATTATTGATAATGCAACACCACCTCCTCTTTTTCACCCTTCCCTATTCTGCCTGAAGATCCCATACCCCACAATGTTGAGTTGCCATCTCCTACAAGACAGAATCTAACTAAACCCCCCACCCTTGACAATCGAATACCAACCTGACTTGAAAATATATTGTTGTTCTTTCACAGTGGCTGGGTCAAAATCCTGGAATTTCCTTCTTAAGAACTCATGGATTGCAGCTATTCAAGAAGGCATCTTATCAGTGCCTTCTCAAGGACAACTAGGGACGGGCACTAAATGCTAGCAAGCCAGCATCGCCCATGTCCCGCAAGTGAGTAAAATATCTACGAGATGTACCGCAGAGATTCACCAAGACGACTCAGACAGCAACTTCTAAACTCATGATCACGGTCATTTAGAAGGGAAAGTGTGGCAGACAGAGGGGAACACCACCTGCAAGGTTGCCTCCAAGTCACTAAAAAAAACAGATTTGGAAGGAGATAGTCTCTTCTTCAAATCACTGAATCAAAATCCTGTACATCCCTCCCTGTTGACATTGTGGGTCTGCCTACAGCAAACAGACTGCAGAAATTCAAGAAGGCAGCTCAACACTGTTCTCAAGGGAAAATAGAGAAAGGCAATATATTTCAAAGTCAGGTTGGTGACTTGCTTGGAAGGGAATGTCCAACTGGTGATGGTTCAAAGTTTCTGGATGTGGTGCTACTCAAGTGGGCTACATTGTCTTGGATATTATCAAGCTTCTGAAGTATTGCTGGAGCTGAGCTCATCCAGGCAAGTGGGAGTATTCGATTCTATCGGTTTCCTGACTTGTGCCTAGGGCTCTCTCTTTGATGTTTCTTGCCAGCCCAAGCCTGTTTATTGTCCTAGTCTTACTGCATTAGGGCATATACGACTTCAGTATCTGAGGAGTTGCAAAAATTGCTGAACATCATGCCAGGTGTGACTCCAATCAGTGGAAAATTCTCATCAGCTCTAGTTTTGTAGTTTTGCTCAGGCTTTCTGATGCCACACTTGGTCAAATATGACTTTGTTGATATGGAGTCAACCTCAATCCCCTCCCATCCTTTGGAGTTCAATTTTTTTGTCAATGTTTGAATCAAAGCTATATTGGGGTAAGGAGCCAAGTGGCCTTTGCAGAACTCAAACTGAGTGTCAGTGAACAGGTTATTGCAAAGCAAATGCTGCCTGATAGTACTGCTGATGGCCCCTTTCATCACTTTACTGATTAGAGTGGAAACTGATGGGGCAGTATTTGGCCTGATTGGATTTGTCCTGTTTTGTATGTACAGGACACACCTGGACAATTTTCCACATTGCTGGGTAGATGCCAGTGTTGTAGCTGCACTGGAAGGTTTGGCCACGGAATCAAGTTCTGGATCACAAGTCTTTAGTACCATTGCCAGAAAAATGTCAGGTCCTGTAGCCTTTACAGGCCCTCATGCTTTCAATGGTTTCTTAATATCACATGTCATGAATTGAATTAGCTGAAGATTGGCATCTGTGATGAGGTGGAGATGGGTCATCACTTCTGGCTGAAGATTGTTGCAAATGTTTCAGCTTAACCTTTGCATTAATGTGCTGGGCTCCACTATCTTTGAGGGTGGGGATATTTGTGAAACCTCTTCCTGCTTCATTGTCCACCAGTATTCATGATTGAAGATGTCAGGACTCCAGGGCCGAAATCTGATCCACCTATTGTGGAATCACTTAGTTCTGTCTATCATTTGCTTCTTTTGCTGTTTTGTTCTCAAGTAGGCTGTTCCTGGCATGTTCTCCTACAATCTTCTTTGAAACAGGTTTCTTCATCTGGTTTAATGGTATTGATAGAGTGGGGGATATGCTGGGTCATTCGGTTCTGCAGATTGTGTTGGAGTAAAATTCTGCAGCTGATGGTCCTCAGCACTTCATGGCTGCCCAATCTTGAGTTGCCCCCTAGATCTGTTTCAAATTTATCCCATTTAGCACAGTGATGAGATATAGCATTTCTCAACTGTCTCCCCATGAGGCTCCAGTTAACATTCAATGTCTGCCATCTGTTTGAGTATATAACCTCTCAGAAGTTGAAGGATCAATGGAGCACTTTTTAAACAAGAAACAACTTGCAATTAATTTTCAGGCCGAGCCTCATAAATAAACAGTTCATTTGTTCTTTTTTAATACAAGCTGCTGCTCACAGTCCAAAGGTTATCTTCAACTCTCAGTTCACAGCTCCAAACCAAAGACAATAAAAAGAATAAAATAATTAAAAATCAGCGAGGCTTCTAACACTAGGCCCCTCAATTTTGTGCACCTCTATTAAATTGGCTCCTCTGTTCCAAAGGAAACAACCCAGGCTAACTCAGTGTTTCTAGTCTTAAAAGGAAGTAAAAAATCAAACTGGCAGTTTTAAGAGTTCTTAAGAGTTCTCTCACAACCTCGAAGTGACAAAGCACTTTATAGTCAATGGAGTACTTTGAATTGTAGACACTGTTGTAATGCTGTAAACAGCAGCTCCATCAATGGAATATAATAATTTGCAAAAAGGCTGTTTTAAATTGATGATAACAAAGGGATGAATGTTATCCAGAATAGTAAGGATAACACCCTTGTTCTTCTTCAAAATAATGGCATGTAATCTTTTACATCCATCTGAGAGAACAAAGGGAGGCCTCAATTTAATGTCTCATCCATAAGATGACTGTAGCTGAGCACCACTTCTTCATTACTGCACTGAAATGTTAGCCTTGACTTTCATGTTCAGATCTTGGTATCAGAGGTGAATTCACAAACACCTGGCACAAAGTTGAAAAAGTTACTAATTGAACCATCATTGACTGGTAACATAAGTACTCTTAAATCTCCTCTGTAGCCACTCCAAAAGGTGACCAGAACTGTATGCGAGCTCGAGCTGTGGTGCATTTAGGGTTTTAAACAATTCTAGTGCATTCTCCATGCAGTTGTATTCTACACCTTGACTAATAAAGAAAACCTACTGCCTTCAAGCATTGGATATGAACTGCAAGATCCATTTATTCCGCTACATTTCTCAGAACCTGACCATTTGTTCTATATTTATTGGTCTTGTCTTCCCTCCTGTTTAGTATCCCCTCACATTAGTCTGGATTGAATTCCATTTTCCAAAATTCTATCCACCTGATAAACCCATTGATATCTTTATGTTGTTTAGCATTTCCTTCCTTACCATCAGCCAACCAGCCAATCTTTCTATAATTCCCTGAATTCTTCACTACATTTAAGTTTACATTATTGATGAATATCACAAGAAGAAAGAAACCTGGTGGACTGTAATCTGCAGAACATCTTTGGAAAGAGCCTTTCTGCCACAGTCAACTTGGATCCAATTTACTAATTTTCCCTGGATCTCACAGCTTTTACTTTCCTGACACATTAGCTATACGGGATCTTGTCAAAATCCAAATGGACCACAACAAATATCTAGCCTCAATGATACTCCTGGTTATGATCTCAAAAACATTCAATCAAGTTAATCAGACAAGATCTTCATCCACATTTTATTCATTAAATTCATGCTGACTGCAATTAATTTATGTCTAAATTATAATTAATGCTGAGACTAGACTGATTGGCTTGCAAATAATTATTTAGTCTATCCTTTTCACACTTTTTCAACAACAGTACAAACTCCAAACCCTTGAGCAGCGTGCCAGTAGTCAAAAATATGGTAAAACTCTGCTATTTCCTACTTTGATTCTCTTACCAGCCTGGGCTACATTTCATTTGGGAAAATATATATACAAGTTTGTTACAGTCCCACTTGATGTTATTACTGGACAAGCCTGAACCTAGACTGAAATCTGGCTTGATAGATTTATTCTGGTTTTAATGAGGTGGTCTTTCATTGAAACACAATCACAAAATGTTGCAGATTCACTTTTAATAATAATACAGAAGTTTATTAGCAAAAGAAATTAAGATAAAATAGAATAAAACAAACTATTTACATATAACACACATTTAAAGATTTTGAAAGATATGGTAAAAATACAATCCCAGTAATCCCAAAAGTATCCCATTATAGTGCTCAAACTCCAGAGAGAATTTCCTTCTGTATTACCTCTATAGGGATTGACTTGGTGGTGGCTTCAATTCCCAGTCATGTGTCTCGCAGTAAGACTCTTTGGGGTTTTTAACCAAACATTTCTGATCTGAAACTTGAACTAAACTCCTCATACTGAGGTAACCCCTTTCTTAATGGCTCAAAACTATCTCTCATTCTCTTCCCTTTACACACTTCATTTTAGCCAAGACTTCTGCAAAACTGCAAACTTAAATTAAGAAGCCATTTTCCAAGCTATGCATGTTTCCCTAGGGCCAAAAAAACTATTCCAGAGTATTCTATTCGATGCCCAATGTAATACACTGTTTACTTGGTTTGTTCAAACTCTCCCAATGTGAACAAAACTATCTCTCCCTCATACTGTGTTTTTAATAAATCACCATACAGAAATATTTACAAGTTAATCATTAAATCCCTTCAGGTGCACAGAAAACACTGGTTCAAAATTCAAAACTCAAAAATCAATTCTATTAAAATATATATAAATAACACACCTTACATCAAAACCCCCAATACTTCCCCTCTCATTATGTTTATGCATTCAAATATTTCAGACTTGTGCTCATTAGCTACAATGTCTCTACTCTTCCTCCCTTTTACAAAATCACATGCAAAGTTCAAGATTGTGGTCCACATTTTTTACCCACACACACAAATTAACTTTAGAGTCTCTAAAAGGTCCTACATTTTCCTTAGTTGTATACTTGGTATTTATGCATTTGTAAATAATGTGTTCTCCCCGATTTTAATATACAATTATTTTTCCATGTTTGTTCTCTGTCCCTTCTTTTCCAAATTTGCTTCTAGATTAAATTAGAAAGTCTCAAGTATTCTGAAGGTTAAAGATTCCCTATTTGTCTTACCTTACCTTTTCTGGGCAGCACAGTGGCTCCTGTTGGCTGTTTTCTGGGTGGCTCACAGTGGCACTGCTGCCTCACAGTGCCAGGGACATGGGTTCAATTTCACGCAGGCGACTGTCTGTGTAGCATTTGCACGTTCTACCTGTATCTGCGTGGGTTTCTGCTGGGTGCTCTGGTTTCCTCCCACAGACCAAAGAGTTGCAGGTTAGCTGCATTGGCCACGCTAAATTGCCCATAATGTCTAGAGATGCGTAAATTAGGTGGATTAGACATGGGAAATGCAGGGTTATAGGGAAAGGGTAGGGGGATTGGTCTGGATGGGATACTCTTCGGAGGAGTGTTGTGGACTTGGTGGGCCAAATGGCCTGTTTCCACACCATAGGGATTCTATGTTCTATGCTTCCTGATATCCAAGAGGCTGTAGATTTGAGTATCTAAACATTCACTTTTGTGGGACTACATATGCCCTGAATCGTTATTATCTCCTACTTGGCTACTGATTGACATGATTTGCTGAAAGTAACAATCTGCACCCCACTTTTGACATATCACATTGAAGCATAATAAAAATCAGCTTTTATCAAATTGGGAAATTTTACAATAATGCAAAATCTAATTGATGTATGCTTACTACCATCGAAATGCTCTCTCAAAAACACCCTTTTCATTCCCCCAATTCATTTCTGGAAATTAAGCCCAAAATTGACCCATCTTTTGCTGTGCTTGCTCCATTTGGACTAATAAAAATCTCCTGAATACAAAGAATTCCATGCTCTCTATACGTTTTACAGTGATTCTCAGTTAATATCCAGGTCATGGGTGACTCCTACCTTCTATTCTGCCCCATAGGTTGTGAGAAGTTCATTTGCAAATGTACCTTTCTACCTCAATAAAAACCGAAAGAACTGCAGATGCTGTAAATCAGGAACAAAAACAAAGTTGTTGGAAAAGCTCAGCAGGTTTGGCAGCATCTATGAAGAAAAAATCAGAGTTAATATTTCAGGTCCAGTGGCCCTTCCTCAGAACTGACAGTGGCTGGGAAAACATCAGTTTACATATAGAAAATAGGGAGGTGAGTGGGGTAGGGAGTAAACGATAGGACTAAAGTGCTGAAAGAGAGAGAAGCACAGTTGGACAGACAAAGGAGTTGATAACGATCAGGCTGGGAGGGTAACAAGTTGTAAATGGGGACTATTAGTGACTAACAACAGGTGGTGGTGTGTACTAGCAGCCTATGTGGTAACAAGGTCTGGTGTGTGGGGTAGGGTGCTGGGACATGGGAGAGTTTAGGCCCTAAAATTATTGAACTCGATGTTGAGTCTGGAGGGCTGCAGTGTCCCCAAGCGGAAAATGCAGTGTTGTTCTTCCAGCTTGCATTGAGCTTCGCTGGAACACTGCAGCAAGCCAGAGACAGAGATGTTGGCCAAGGAACAGGGTGGTGCGTTAAAGTGGCAGGCAACGTGTAGTTCGGGGTCTTTTTTGTGAGCAGAACGCAGATGTTCTGCAAAGTGGTCACCCAGTCTACGTTTTGTTTCCCCAATGTAGAGGAGACCACATTGTGAGCAACGAATGCAGTAGACTAGCTTCTGGGAAGTGCAGGTGAAGTATTGCTTACCTGGAAGGTATGTTTGGGCCCTTGGATACTGGAGAGGGAGGAGGTAAATGGGTAGGTGTTGCACCTTCGCTGGTTACAGGGGAAGGTGCCGTAGGGCTGTGGGGGGGTGGTGGGGGTGATGGAATTGTGGACCAGGGTGTCCCAGAGGGAACGGTCCCTGTGGAAGGCAGACAAGGGAGGGGAGGGAAGGGGAATGTGTGTTTGGTGGTGGCATCTCGCTGGAGGTGGCGGAAATGGCATCTGACGATCTTCTGGATGTGGATGCTGGTGGGATGGCCACCCAACACCACCCTCCTCCACTTGGCTGAGCTCGTCCTCACCCTCAACAACTTCTCTTTTAACTCCTCTCATTTTCTCCAGGTAAGAGGGGTGGCCATGGGTACCAGCATGGGCCCTAGTTATGCCTGTCTCTTCCTGGGGTACGTGGAACATTCCCTGTTACAGTCCTATTCTGGCCCCCACCCATAACTCTTTCTCCGATACATCAATGATGTCATCGGTGCTGCTTCCCTCTCTTGTCTGGAATTGGAAAAGTTCATCGATTTCGCCTCCAATTTCCACCCTGCCCTCACTTTCACTTGGTCTATCTCTGACTCCTCCCTTCCCTTCCTCGACACTTCTGTTACATTTCTGGGGTCAGACTGGCCATTAATATCCACTATAAACCCATTGAGTCCCACAGCTACCTGCACTATACATCCTCACATCCTGCTTCCTGTAAAGACTCCATCCCATTCTCTCAATTCCTCCGTCTCCATTCTATATGTTCAGATAAGGCCAACTTCAACAAGGGAGCCTCCGAAATGTCCACCTTCTTCCTCAACTGAGGATTCCCAGGTACCACTGTCGACAAGGCCCATAACTGGGTCCGACCCATCTCCTGCACTTCCAACCTTACCCCTTCTGTTCCCTCCCGCAACAACGATAGGGTTCCCCTTGTCCTTACCTACCATCCCACCAGCATCCACATCCAGAAGATCATCAGATGCCATTTCTGCCACCTCCAGACATATTTCCCTCCCCTCCTTTGTCCCCTTTCCGCAGGACTGTTCCCTCTGGGACATCCTGGTCCACATTTCCTTCATCCCCAACACCCCACCCCCACCACAGCCCTATGGCACCTTCCCCTGTAACTGGCGAAGGTGCAACACCTGCCCATTTACCTCCTCCCTCCCCAGTATCCAAGGGCCCAAACATACCTTCCAGATAAGCAACACTTCACCCACACTTCCCGGAATCTAGTCTACTGCATTCGCTGCTCACAATGTGGTCTCCTCTACATTGGGGAAACAAAACGTAGACTGGGTGACCGCTTTGCAGAACATCTACGTTCTGCTCACAAAAAAGACCCCAAACTACATGTTGACTGCCACTTTAACGCACCACCCTGTTCCTTGGCCAACATCTCTGTCTCTGGCTTGCAGCAGTGTTCCAGCAAAGTTCAACGCAAGTTGGAAGAACAATACCTCATCTTCCACTTGGGGACACTGCAGCCCTCCGGACTCAATATTGAGTTCAATAATCTTAGGGCCTAAACTCTCCCATGTCCCAGCCTCCTACCCCACACACCAGACCTTGTTACCACATAGGCTGCTAGTACACACCACCACCTGTTGTTAGTCACTAATAGTCCCCATTTACAACTTGTTACCCTCCCAGCCTGATCATTATCAACTCCTTTGTCTGTCCAACTCTTCTTCTCTTTCTTTAGGCACTATCCTATCATTTTCTCCCTACCCCACCCCCCTCCCTATTTTCTGCATATAAACTGACGTTTTCTCAGCCACCATCCATTCTGAGGAAGGGTCACCGGACCTGAAACATCAACTCTGATTTTTTTCTTCACAGATGCTGCCAGACCTGCTGAGATTTTCCAGCAACTTTGTTTTTGTTCCAACTTTTCTACCTCCTTTTGTCTGATAAATGTAGAAAATCAGGTCTCCAGCTAAATGAATTACGATAAATTGGATTGTTAATTAATGATAATATCATTAATTACCTTACTGTAAATTATTTCACTGTAATCACATATGAATTCTTATGAAGGCAGTTGTACCATGTATATGATACAACAGATCACTGATAGAACAAATACCAAGTGAAATTCTGAGACAGTCTTGTTGTCAAATCAATGACTGGAAATGATCTGCACGTACCTGGCTAGATACACTAGCAAGCATGGTATTTTTCCATTATCCAGATTTATCCCTGGCTAAATCTTATAATTCTGCCAGAACGTGCACACTAGTGGTTCACTTTCTGGTTTAGTGTCTGCTTCATCTGGAGAATGATTCTATGAGCTAGTATGCAGCACACAAACTAGGTTACCAATTCAATGCAGTACTGAGGAGTTGCTACACTTTCAGAGGTGCTATCTTTTGCATGAGACATTAAAATAATTACTTCTCTATTGGTTCAGTCAGACACAGAAGCTTCCTTTCAGGGTCTAAAAACAATAGGAGCTCTGATGTTCTAGTCAGTTTAAATCGCAGTAACTAATTTGTGATGTGACTGTTGTAACTTACTGTGCATAGAATGTGTTGCTGCATTTTCCTACATAAGTGACCAAACATCAAATGTAATTATTAGTTTGGATACTTTGAGAAGTTCTGAAGGTATAAATTATTTAAATACAATTTCTTCTTTTGTTCAATATAGTTATGTTGATCCCTCATTAGGAACCTAAGCAGCCAAAAAATAATCCAGCCAACATTTATTAGTTCTAATTCTTTTGCCTTATTTTCCTCTGGATATTTCTAGCTTATATTGAGTTGACTGAAGTCAACATTATTGTAAGTACTCTTCTATCCTAATTGTATAACGTATAATCACCACCCTTACCCTGCCCACAAGTTATAATAGATTCATTCTGTTCATCATATCTTCAACCTGGCTAAGCCTATTTCATCCTATGTGGTTTATGTGTTGCATGTGTGGCATGTGATATGCGCAGAATGTGGTGTGATGCATGCGTGGAGTGCATGTGTCTCGTGTGTTTATTGGTCATGATTTATACTGGCTACTAATGTGGAATAGACTAAAGATGGCACTGAGTAGTTCTAGGAAAAGTATACTGTACTACTTACTTTGTTAATTCATGGTCTGAGAGAAGCTGCTTGAGATGTCTGGACAGCAGTTTCTTCTCCATAGAAAGTCTCACCCAAGCTCGAGCTTTTCCCACATCAGTTTTGATCTCACCAATGTTTTGGATGTGTCTGAAATAGGAAAAAAATTTCAGACAGTAGGTCAACCTATTCCACCCTGCTTAACTCAATAGCATATGGACTGCAGTGGTTAAAGAAAGCAGCTAACCACCCCATTCTTAAGGTTAACTATGGCAATAAATGCTGGGCCAGCTAGTGACACCCACATCCCACGAATGAACTTTCTTTTTAAAAAAAAGCCCAGTTTTGTATCTCCAGTTGTTCAGTAGATTTCTCAAGAAACACAGATCGCAGGTTCTAACCGAATTAATGGGGAGAAAAATAATTAACAGACTGAAAACAGATATTTAAAAAATCCTCATTTTTACCAAAATAAAACAGAACATCACTACCAAAAAACTTTTCAGCCATTTGTAGCCCATGTGAAACCAATAATCTAAATGAAGGAACTATAAATCCTGTAACTAATTTATCAGGTACATGAATAAGAAAATTTTAGTTTCTTTTTTAAATAAATAGCAACCTACCAAAACAAGAATATTCATTGAATCAATTTCAAGCTGTAAATTCTCCAGCCAGTACAGCTTTAAATTTACTGAATGGTTTCCACATTAATTTCTATTAGTCTATCATTTCCAAATTATGGCATTGCATTTATTATTGTTAAATTCAATGATCATACTGTAAATATATCAACACTAATAACTTGCTGTTGCACATGATGATTCTGAAACCAAATCGACTTTTCCACAATGACTTCAATTCAATCAGCAACACCATGACTCCACTCTGCGTTAAACACCTTAGCTTATTAAACAGAACAACCTCATTACAGACATGTACAATTTGATCAATGTACTAAATTGTAAATTGTTATTGGTATACAAACCAGTATACAACATTTCTTCCTTTCAAAAACAAAATCGGCTTTTATATCTGCTTATAACAGGACAGTTGATAATTAAATATTTTTGTGTTTCAGTTTGCAGTATGCTTTTAAGTTCTCATTATCATTTCACTAACTGGTGGAATCAATCTATCACTATTTACCCTGTCACAAATCTCGGTAATTACAAACATTTTTATTCTGTAATTACAAATGTTTCAACTCAAATGAAGAAAACTCCAATTTTTCAAATCTCTCTTCTCTCATCTCTGGTTACATCTTAGTGAATACACATTAGATCCTTTGAATTGCTTCTACAACATCCTTATAATGAGGTGTATCAAAGAAATCCTCAACTGTGGCCTAAGGTTCTGTTCTACCATCCTCCTTCGGTACACTAGGCAAAAAGAAAATCCATTTTTATAATGATCCCTATCATCAGTGTCTCTAACCAATTTAAAATCATATCAGTTAAGAGTACTCCGTATCCCTGTTGCCACTTTCAAAATATAATCCTATAGAATTGCATCTCAATACCTTATTCAAAATCATATTTTGGTGTGTGAAATACTGTTCACCATATTACAATCAGAAAATGCTTTTACTATGCCATTTTCCACTAGAAGTTGGTCTCCTTCAGCTCTTTCTACATTCCTTACTTCACCATTCCATCCCTCCCAAAGAAAATCCAATTAAAGGGTAATTACTTTTTAATCAAAGCTGAAATGTAAATCATCTGACTGCCATTATTTAAAAAAAACTCATTTCCTTATAAATGACATCACTACCAGTTCAAAGTTTCAATATGTCAGCAATACATGCTTAACAGGAAGATAATCCGAAATGGAAAATCTTAAATTTAGATAAATGGATTCAGGCACTCATTATTTATACCTCTGAAGGATTAGTGTTAACCAGGTTGGAAGTAATGGAAAATCTCTGTGGCAAATTTATTTTTTCTCTTGCTTAATGTACTTCCCAGTTGTCATTGATGTTAATCAGTCAGTCTGACAAAGTACTGAAATGGTGATAGAGCAGAAACATACTCAGGCAGCAACTACTTGTAACATGAATATGCTTTTCTTTTGTATATTTCTCTCCTCACCTCCTGGCGGTATTTACTACATGTTTGATGTGCATCTTCCACTGGTGGTGATGTATGATGGTGATCATTCAGGATGTTCAAATTGCCATAGTAATGCATACTTCGCATGCATGTTATGAAGTTCATTCCAACTTTGACACAAGAAATATCTGATCTGGTCCTCCTCTGATAGCCACACTCGTAAACTTTATTATGTGTGCAAAAATTCTGGCATTCTTTCATTGTATTATTCTGCCATTTTTATGGGCAATTTGTTGCCCCAGCAATCAGCAATCCAAAACGGTCAGTCTTTACATACAGAATCAGATAATAAATATTAGCATGCTACTTAATCATTGTAAAGACCACTTTTGTTTGGGACGGTGAACTAAAATTTAAACCAAAGAAACTATGGAAGATGATGTTACAGTTTTAAAGATGAACTGCTGGAACTCATTATGTGTCGTATCTACAGTATTGCCTTATTCAACAGTGGGGTAGGATGCTAGACAACCCAGGGGGATGGGATAGGGAGGAGGGGTGTTTGTGTCTAAATGTCTCTGTTGTAGGACTGCTTTGCCCAGAGACTGTCCTTCAATTGGTTTTTCAATTGACCGATTGTTATGGCCTCAGGAGAGCTCAGCATCAACTACGTCAGTTCCTGAACTGATAGCTACAGGCCTTGGGTTGGGACAATACAATAGAAATATCCAGTCTGTGAAGAGAAAGCATACACCTCTCTCTCAGCATTACCTTCTAGGAGCAGAAACAGCCAGACCTGTGGGGGACACCTACAGAGAGTCATTGACTCACTCACAATTTGAAAAGGCTGACAAAAGCAGCGAGCTGGATGCTCCACTATAGGGAAAGGGAGCTTTGTGGTGAAGATTAGTGGCATGCCAGAAGATTGGGAAACCTTTAAAAATCAACAGAAAATAATGTGAAAAGTAGTAAGGGGTGAGAAGATGAAATATGGGAGTAGCTAGTTAGTAATATAAAAGAAAATTGCAAGAGTTTTTTTAGATATCTAAAAGGTAACAGAGAGGCAAGAGTGGACATTGGACCACTGGAAAAGAAGGCTAGAGAAGTAGTAATGGGGAACAAAGAAATGGCAGAGGAACCGAAGAGGTACTTTGCATTAGTTTTCACAATGGAAGACACCAGCAACAAAGCAGAACTTCGAGAGAGTCAGGGGGCAAATGTGAGTGTAATGGCTATCACTAAGCAAAAAGTGCTGGTGAAGCTGAAAGATATGAAGGTAGATGAATCACCCAGACCAGAAGGACTACAGCCTAGAATTCTGAAGGAGATAGCTGAGGAGATGGTGGAGGCATCTTTCAGGAATCAGTAGAGTCAGGGAGGGTCCCACAGAACTGGAAAATAACTAACTTAACACCCCTGTTTAAGAAGGAAAGGAGGCAGAAGACAGGAAACTGTAGGCTGATTCACCTGACTGCTAAGATTTTACAGTCAAGAGAAGATCATGCCTGACAAATCTGTTGGAATTCTTTGAGGAGGTAACGATCAACTTAGATAAAAGAGAGCCATTGGACATGATCTCTTTCGACTTCCAGAAGGCCTTTGGCATTGTGCTGCACAGAAGGCTGCTAAATAAGATAAGAGTCCATGGAGTTAGGGGTAAGGTACTGGTATGAAGAGAGGATTGGTTGACTGACAAAAGGCAGAAAGTGGGAATGAAAGGGTCTTTTCAGGATCTCGTCCAGTGGAGCTCTGCAGGGGTCTGTGTTGAGACCACAGCTATTCACATTATACACCACAAGAAACTACAGAGAGTTGTGAATATAGCCCAGTCATCACCCAAACCAACCTCCCATTCATTGATTTCACTTCCCATTACATCGGGAAAGCAACCAACATAATCAAAGACCCCTCCCACTCCAGTTATACTCTCTTCCACGCTCTTCCGTCGGGCAGAAGACATAAAAATTTGAATGCACATACAAACAAATTCAAGAAGAGCTTCGTCTCCATTGTTATCAGACTTTAAAATGGACCTCTTAACTTTTAATGTTGATCTCTCTCTGCACCTTCATGGCAGCTGTAACACTGCACTTTGTTCTGTTGCACTTGTATAATACAATCTGCCTGTAAAGCACGTAAGACAGCACTTTTCACTGTACCTCTGTAAATGTTACAGTAATAAATCAAATCAAATCATAAATCACAATCAGGACAAAGGAACTAAAGGCATTGTTGCGAACTTTGCAGATGACATAAAGATAGGTGGGGGGCAGCTAGTATTGAGGAAGCATGAAGAAGCTTTAGATGTTTTGAACACTCTTGGAAAGTGGGCAAAGACGTTGCAGATGTAATGTGGGAAAGTGTGAGGTTATACACTTTAATAAGAAGAATAGAGGCTTGGGCTATTTTCTAACTGGGAAAGGCTTCAGAAATCTGAAGCACAAAAGGGACTTAGAAGTCCTAGTTTAGATTCTCTTAAGGTTAACATGCAGGTTCAGTTGGCAGTTAGGAAGGAAAATCCAATGTTAGCATTAATTTAAAGAGGGCTAGAATGCAAGAACAGAGACTTACTGCTGTGGGTGTACAAGGCCTTGGTCAGACAACATTTGGAATATTGTAAGCAGTTTTAGGCCCTGAATCTAAGGAAGGATATGCTGGCCTTGCAGGGGGTTCAGAGGAGGCTTACAAGAATGATCCTGGGGGTGACGGGCTTGTAAGTGAAGAGCAGTTATGTACTCGGAGTTTAGAAGGATGAGTGGTGATCTCATTGAAATTACAGATTACTGAGAGGCCTGGATAGGATGGATGTGGAGAAGATGTTTCCTCTAGGAGGACAGACTGTGACCTGAGGGCGCAGCCTCAGAGTGAAGGGATGACACTTTAGAACTAAGATGAGGAGGAATTTATTCAGCCAGAGCATGGTTAATCTGTGGAACTCATTGCTGCGAAGGTTGTGGAGGCCAAGTCATTGAGTGTATTTAAGAGAGAGATTGGTTCTTGATTGGTAAGGGGATCAAGGATAATGGCAAGCAGGCAGGAGAATGGGGTTGAGAAATATATCAGCCATGATTGAATGGTGGAGCAGACTGAAGCTGAATGGCCTTAATCTGCTCCTATATTGTATGGTCTTATGGTGTCACCCTCAATGTTCTTGTCTTGTCCCATTTTTTTGTTTGCATCTGTGTGGAAATTTTAAAAAGGTGTTGCGTTTAAGTTATAATGTTATAAGTCAGCAGTTCATTTTTTTCTTGCCACTAGTTAAAAACAGTTTGATTAGAATAAGTATTTTCTTGTAAATGAAAACAAAAACTTGATCAGTATGTTCTTTTAACCTAACTTAGACATTTAGGCAAAATTGGGCAATTTGGTAGGTTAATCAAATTTTCACACTCGTGATGACTCTGGGAAGAGTGAGGTTTGATTTCCATTCTACCATCCCAGTCAGTCATGCTACCACAGAAATATTACAATGTAGACAAGTCTGATAATGGTGTCACCATAGCTCACATATTCAATTTCCAGTCAGCCACTGAGTAAGGATCAGCAGCCTGAATCTTGCAGTCATCAATGAAACAGAAGCATTCACTAGTACCTATGTGATAGGATATGACAGTATCTTTCCCCATAAGCTGCAGTGAGAACTTCTCTCCCCAATGCAACATGGGTCCAACAACCAACTGACTGGCTTGTGGTCAGGTGCATTCCCCTGAGGTCTGTATTCAATCACAATTAAGTGATTTTTAATGATTTTGAATATTGATTATAGCCACCCCTTGCCAGGATCCCAGTCTTTGTTTCATTCCACCCACTACCTTACTCTGGCATTTCTTGTTCCTCAGTTGCAATTATAGCAGTGGGCCAAGGAAAGCTGGAGGGAGGCAGAAGTGTTTTCAAATTTTTGCTGACTTACCGCTGTACTCTCGAGCGGGTTCTATGGCTTATAGGAGCAGGTTTAAAGAGAACAACAAAGTCTTCTTAAATGTAGGTCTAAAAGCCCACGTCTTTTTTTTAACACTGACAGATCTCAACAGAACCATGAGTTTGGTGTTCTCTGGAGACTATGAAAGTGCAACACTTTGTGCCTATGCTCACATATAAAATTGGCTCCCTATTTGAGACACTAACCATAATTATGAGGTTTATGAGATTCTTATGTTTGAAATTGTCTCTTTAAGATAAAATGGAAGAGGCCATGTGATCTGTTCTGACGTCTGCCTAACAGCAAGCCCTGGGTGGTTTGATTGTTAGAGATTAAAATGAGTCCATACTGTTTTATAGGAAAGAAGATGCAAGGTTCTTATGCTTGGGGACAATGGCATCAATATATGGACTAACAATAGACAGACTAAGATTTTCCAAAGTCTCACAAGAATGTTGAGAATGTTACACTGTAAACGGTAGCACTTTATATTGTCCATTTATTTCAAAGATAAGAGTTACAGTTTCACCTTTTCATGAGAAATCAACAACTAAAAAATGAGGACGAGTAGGAGGCTATTTGACCCTTAGGCTTGATCTACCATTCGCTAATATCATGTCTGATCAGATTGTGACCTAACTCCATTTTGTAGTCTGTCCCCCTCAATTCTGGACTCTCAAATTAATCAAAAATCTATCTAACTCAGCCTTGAACTAGTTCAATAACACTGTTGTGTCGTGGAAGAGAATTCAAGAAGGGTGCAAGGGATAAACCAGGAAATACATGCTACTCAGTCTAATCTCAGTGGAGGTCAAACTATTGGAAGCAATTCTGAGTGAAAGAATCAATCTGTATTGGAGAGGCAGTGATTAATCAAAAACAATCAATCAGCATGGTTTTATTAAGGTGAAGGCATGTCTGATCAACCTGACTAAATTTTTCATAGACAAGGGCAATACATTCAATGTGTCTATCTATAATTCAGCAAGGCTTTTGGTCAAGTCCTGCATAGGAGACTGATAGCAAAAGTCAATGCTCATGGGATCCAGGAAATTTGGCCAATTGATCCAGAATTGGCTGAGTGGCAGGAAACAGAGGGTGATCGTTGAGACAACAAGGTGCAGGGCTGGATGAACACAGCAGGCCAAGCAGCATCATAGGAGTAGAAAGGCTGATGTTTAGGGTGTTTTTGTGATTGGACATTTGTTCTCAGTGGAATTCTGCAGAAATTAGTGTTAGGGCCTTTGCTGTTTGTGGGTATATAAATGATTTAGACTTGAATGAAGGGGGATTGATCAATAAGTTCACAAATGATACAAAAATTGGTGCAGTGGTAAATAGCGAGGAGGATGTGAGCCTTAGGTTACAGGAGGATATAGGTCGACTGGTCAGAGGGTCTGATCAGTGCCAAATGGAATTCACTCCAGATAAGTGTGAGGTGATGCCCATGGACAGGACAAACAAAGCAAAGGAACAAATGATGAATAGTAGGACCCTGGGAAGTACCAAGGATCAGAGGGACATTAGTGTGCTTGCTCATCGGTCCCTTAAGGTAGCAGGATAAGCTGATAAAGTGATTAAGAAAGCATATAGGATAATTGCCTTTATTAGCCGAAGCATGAAGTTTAAGACCAGGAAAGTTATACTGGACCTGTATAAAAAGTTGGTTAGACCACAGCTAGAGTACTGTGTGCTGTTCTCAAGTCTACTTTATAGTAGAGATGTGATTGCATTGGAGAGGCTGTAAAGGAGATTTACCAGATGTTGCCTGGGCTGTAGAGTTTCAGTTATGAAAAGAGATTTGATAGACTTGGAGCAGAGGAGACAAAGTGGGGAAACATTTTTTTGCTAGATGGTGGTGGGAATATGGAACTCACTGCCTGTACAGATGGTCGAATGAGAAACTTTCAAAAATTTTAAGAAGTATTTAAATGTATACTTGTGATGCCAAGGCATACAAGGTCACGGGACAAGTGCTAGAAATTGGGATTAAAATAATTAGGTGGCTATTTCTGATTGATGCAGACTCAATTGGTGTTTTCTTATGCCATAGACCTCCAATGCTCTATGACTAATGATCCTCATAGCTAAAAAATATTCTCATCATCTCAGATTTGAAAGGGAGACTTCGCCACAAGGGAAATTATCCTCACAGCATTCACTCTTATCAGGATCTTATAAACTGAATAAAATGATATGAGAACCATAGGTAGTACGCCTCATTCCAATAAGCTTACCTCCCATTTTTCTAAACTCCAATCAGTATGTGTTCAACCTTTCCTCATATGCCTCATTCCCTTAACTCATTGACAATGACTTCCCTGGAAGTGCAAATAGCACTTCTGTACCTCACCAAACTATGAAGAATAAGAGCCATTCAAGTTTCTGGCAGAGACAATTAAAAAATTAATTACCGTAGCTGGGACTATTTCCATGCCTGCACTATCCTCAACCTGATACAAGGCATCATTATTCGATTGTTTGCGATAGCAATCCTGTTAGGTTTTGAACTGTATAAAGTCTGGGAAGGAAACAGTCATTTTATGCAGAGACCTCAGGAAAACCTGTGAAGACATTTCTAGGCCATACCTCTCAGCTGAACTGTGAACAGAACGGGAGTTAAGTTTTCTCTCTGCCAGTGGAAGTTACAGAGCAAAGCACCAGATATGATGTGTGTTCTGCTGAGAAAGAATCTAGGTAGACTTTAAGTGTGTGTCAACAGCGTTAGCAAGGAAAAGGGATCACCATTGCTCCCTGAAACTCTCCCTAAGTCCACTCATAAAGGCAAGCGAATTATTTGATGACATGAACCATCACAACTGTCGAACACAACTCTACAGCTTCAACTACCCACTCCAGGCATCCAGCACTTCACCTACATTAAAGGATTGAACTGAATTTCATCTTTAGCAAGTAGTTGCGTTTAATCTCTGCCTGAATTTCCTAAACGGTAATGTAAAGTAGCAGTGTTTTGTAATAAGCTAACCTTTACTTAGCTTAAGACTAAAACTTTGTTGCTGGAATTTTAAACTGAATCACTTGCAACTTATAAGACATACATGTATACACAAAATCTAAGCTTGTGGGCCACGGTGAAGAAAATGTTTTCCACAGTGTGGCACAGGGAAATTTAGAAAGGAATTCCAGAGCTTAGATAAAAGCAGCTGAAGGCACAGCCATCAATACTGGTACCATTAAAACCAGGGATGATCAAGACGCCAAAATTAGAAGAGCTCAGATCTCTGACAGAGTTATAGGACTGGATTGAAAATAAAAATGAGAACTTTAAAATCAAAGTGTTGATTAACTAGGAGCCAAAGTAGGTCAGCAATTAGAACGCTCATAGGAGAAGGGGACTTGATCTTGAGGACATAGGAAGCATATTTTTGGATGACTCCAAGATTACAAAAGGTAAAATGTAAAAATGTGCCAAAGAGTGAATTGGAATAGTCAAATCTAGAGATAAGAAAGATATTGATGAATGTTTCGGCATCAGACGGGTTGAGGCAGAGATGGAGCCAGAAGAGGTGGAAATATAAAGTTTGGTATTTGCAGATATATCACTGCAAGTTCATCTTGTTCCAATGTTGCATATCAAATGTTGAAAAGGGCATGGTTCAGTTTCAGACAAGTTGCCAGAGTAGAGGTGGAGTTGGTAGATAGGAAACTGAGTTTATCTTGGAGGCCAAAATTAATGGCTTCAGTCTTATCTAATTGGAAGAGATTTCTGCTCATGGATGCTGGACAAGCAGTCTGATAATTTAGAGACATAATTTACATAACAAAGGAAGGTTGTGGTGAGATCGCACTAAGTGTTAGCAATTTACATGTGGATTGGTCTGGCAGCAATGGTGGAAAGAAAAACAGTTTCAAGTCCAAAAAGAATCAATTTTCAGAACTGAAGGGAGACGGAAATGTGAGAAGGATGAGAAAGTGAGGAGTGAGTGGAACAGAAAGCTCACGTTAAGGTTACAGATCAAGGGAGATTAGTGATCAACGTGTCATAGAACAAAAGAAAGAGATAGTGGTAATGCTTGTAGATAAGTGACAAGATACATTTAGTCTCTTGTCTATAGCCATTACCATCCCTTTGCTTCTGTGCTTCCTCTCTTTTCTACAACCATTATCACTTCCTTTGGCTCTACATTTTGTCTCTTCTCATCGACAATTTCTACTCTGTTGCCACTATGTTTTACATCTTCTCTACAACCATTACTGTTCCCTTTGCCTTAATGTCTCTATTTTGGCACATCATCTCTTTCACTTACCTGCCATGGTAACTGCTGCTGCTTCAAAGTCCTCTGGCTGTGAGCCTATCTATCATCTTCAATTTGATGGCAAGCCCTCGCTCTGGCTATTAATTACCCAATTCAGGGAAAATCACAGGTTAGAGGGTTCTTACAATAGAATAGCAAAGTATTGAAGAAGTGAGAAGGTTTAAAAACAAATGCATTTCTGATGGATGAGTTAGGATTCTAAAAGAAGGTATAAAAACTAGTATAATGGCACTTTACCGGAATGTTCGTAGCATTCGAAACAAGGTAAATGAGTTGATGGCACAAATCATCGCAAATGGGTATGATTTAGTGGCTATTACACAGACATGGTTGCAGGGTGGTCATGACTGGGAGTTAAATATCCAGGGGTATCAGACTATTCAGAAGGACAGATAGGAAGGAAAGTGGAGTGGTTTGGCTTTGATATTTAAGGATGCCATCAGGGCAGTAGTGAGAGATGATACAGGTTCTATCGAGAAAAAGGTTGAATCAATGTGGATGGAAATTAGAAATAGTAAGGGGAAAAAGTCACTGATAGGCATAGTCAATAGTCCACCAAATATAGGCCACCACTGGGGCGGGAAATAAACAAAGAAATAACTGGTACATGTAAAAATGGTACGGCAATTATCATGGGGGATTTTAATCTAAATGTTGATTGGTCAATCCAAGTTCGTCAAGGCAGCCTTGAAGAAGAGTTCATAGAATGTTTCCACAATTGTTTCCTTGAACAGTATGTAATGGAACCTACTAGGGAGCAAACTATCCTAGATCTGGTCCTGTGTAGCGAGACAGGAATAATTGATGATCTCATAGTTAGGGATCCTCTTGGAAAGAGCGATCATAGTCTGGTTGAATTAAAACACAGATGGACGGTGAGAAGGTAAAATCTAATACCAGTGTGTTGTTCTTAAATCAAGGAGACTGCAATGGGATGAGGGAGGAATTGGCTAAGATAGACTGGGAGCAAAGACTAAATGGTGGGACAATTGAGGAACAGCAAAGGACTTTCATGGCAATTTTTCAGTGCTCAGCAAAAGTATTTACCAGTGAAAAGGAAGGACTGTAGGAAAAGGAATAATCAGCCATGGATAACTAAGGAAATAAAGGAGGGTATCAAATTAAAAGCTGATCATGCAAAGTGGCAAAGATTAGTGGGAATATAAAGGATTGGAAAGTCTTTAATGGTCAACAGAAAGCCACGAAGGAAGTCATAAAGAAAGATAAGATAGATTATGAGAGTAAACTAGCTCAGAATATAAAAACAGATAGCAAAAGTTTATACAATTATATGAAATGAAAAAGAGTGGCTAAGGTAAATATTTGTATTTTAGAGGATGAGAAGGGGAATTTAACAATGGGAAATGAGGAAATGTCCAGGGCGTTGAACAGGTAGTTTGTGTCGGTCTTCACAGTGGAAGACACAAATAATATGCCAACAATTGGTAACAAGGAAGCTATGGCAGGTAAGGACCTAGAAGTGATAATTATCACTAAAGATATAGTGTTGAGCATGCTAATAGGGCTAAAGGTAGACAAGTCTCCTGGCCCTCATAGAATCAAGAATCATAGAACCCCTACAGCATGGCAACAGGCCCTTCGGTCCAACAAGTCCACACCAACCCTCAGAGCATCCCACCCAGACCCATCCCCCCTTTAACCCACCTAATCTACACATCCCTAAACACTACGGGCAATTTCACATGGCCAATCCACCTAGCCTGCACATCTTTGGGCTGTGGGAGGAAACCGGAGCACCCAGAGGAAACCCACGCAGACAGTCGCCCGAGGGTGGAATCAAACCCGGGTCCCTGGCGCTGTGAGGCAGCTGTGCTAACCAATGAGCCACCGTGCCACCTCTAAATAAGACACCCTCAATGTAAGCCATAGGTATAGCTGGGATTCAAACCCAGAATCTCTAGTTTACTATACAGGCGCTTTGAAAAAGCAGAGAAAGAAAAACTAAGTAAAAAGTGGATGGAGTGGATGAGTTCTGGGCTCCTGGGCTGATGACCCCACAAGTAGTGTCCTTACCTCTCAGCGAAGAGGCCCTGGTTCAAATTCCATCTGCTCCAGATGTGTGTAATAACATCTCTGAACAGATTGATTAGAAAATATAAGAAAATGAATAATTGCTCCCTATACAGCCTGGACTCTGTACCTCTTTTAAGCTTTATGGCATTTCAGCAACTACAGCAAGCTCAATGGGAAGAAGATCAAGGGAGTGGAGGATGGGATTTGAAGACAAAACAAATTTTGCAAGACAATGAGGGAAGATATGGCAGAAATGAGAGAAAAATAAGCTCAGAACTATAGTCAGAAGAAACCTTGGAGGAGGTTTGGTACCATGAGCTTGAGGAAAGGAGGGATCTGGGCTTCAGCAGAAGGCAACCTCAACCTCAATCACAGGACAGTCTCAATCACAATGGTAAATGCAGGATGCATTGGGGAACAGCCATGGTGAGAGAGCGTGAGACAACAAGGTGTACAGCTGGATGAACACAGCAGGCCAGGCAGCATCAGAGGAGCAGGAAAGCTGATGTCTCGGGATTTCTGAAGAAATATCATGATGAACAGAGAACCACAGCAGAGGTATCTGAACTAACCTGAATATTGTTGAAGATTTCTATAAGTAAGTCGGTGAGATATTTTTCATGCTCAATTACACAAAGTTAAAAGAGAAAATTAAGTGGAAAACTGAGCTCCAAAATGGCAGCAGGAACTGATGCCATGAACTGCCATTCTGCACAAGTCCTGCACCATCTGCATATGTTAACACCATCACATCTCATCAGGTCAGGCTTGTACCAGAAGTGTGCACATGTGGCACTGCACTATAAACTGTGTACATTTTTTAATATTTGTTTTAAATTTGTATTAATGTCATTTGGGGTTTCTGTGTATCTGAAATTAATAAATAATTTGTAAATGTTTATAGCCATTGTGGTAGCTTTTAAATCAGTTTGAGAGAGCTAATTTTGCAAGATTAGTGGTTTTTGTTTACCTTAAGACATCTTACTACTTAGCAAAATAATCTGATGTGTTTTAAAGTCTGTTAGAAATTTCTAGACATAGAATTTGTTTAAACTTAGGGTAACACCATAGTTTACAGAAAGAAACTTTTTTTTTAAACATTTTTATTTTGTTTTGGGCAAGTCTGTGAAGCCCTTGGATGGAGATGGTTGTAGACAGCTGTGTTCCTGGGAAGGGGAGAAAATAATAAAACCAGATTAGAATAAGGAGTTAGTGATAACTTCAAACCGGATGCACTGGGATAAAACTCTAGAGGTTACTTGAAGCACAGTGCATTTAAGATCAGTTGTATAATAGCTCCATGAAGATGACATTACTGTTTCCAGTCAAGGAATTAAAGCCACAGTTACCTTAAGGCCATCGAGATGTTAAGAAAATATTATTTTTTTCCTCTAGTGTGAGTACTGTAAAAGAGGTACTTTTGGGTACTGCATAAGGGATGTTGTTGTTGAAACTTGTAAAGGAGTGTTTTATAAATGTTGGGATTATACTTTTACCACGTGTTTAAATTTTTTTGAATTTATAAACATCATCTCCAAGATGAGCTCTGTAATTGTAAAGCTCTTTGAAGAAAAATCAAGAGTGCTGATTTAATGACATACTATGTCTAATGCATAGAAAGAAAAATTATGAATCTTGAAAATGTGATTCTAAGTGAAAGTGTAAAACTTGAAAATTTAATTGTATTAAGCTTCAGGACAGCTTATCACTTGTCCATGAGTCTGAACATTAATTATCAAGGTAGACGGTTCATTTCACTGAGAATTTGTGTTTTAAAAAGTGGCTTCTTTATTCCTCAATTGGTCCTCCAATTTCTTTGAAACTTATTTACGATGTTTTTTTGATGAAGCGAATAAACGAATATAGCTAAATAAAACATACTCCACGCTCAAGACCATGAGGCAGGCCGGGACTAAAAGGGTCAGGTCAAGTAGAAAAAGTGGAGGAAGTGTTATACATTGTGACCCACTGGGGTGGTTTACTTCAAATTGAGCCCCGTTATTTCTGAAGACATAGCAAATGTTAAAGTGTTTTTTAAAATTATGCACAGTACCCCAACTTATCTGACTTTCAGACCACGGTTGATAGGAAGCATGGACCACGTTTCTGTACTAACCAAGAATTATTTTTATTACAAGTCATTAGACTATAGCTAGAGGTAAACAGAAATAAACTATTGGTGTATAAATACTAACTAAAATGCTAATCCCAATTAGGACAACTGGTAAGTCAGTTTAGTAGTTTTGCTTCCTGATTCTGATATTGAGATGATCTTTATTTGGCTAGCTAGGCCTTTAGTGTTCAGTTATATTTATCAGAACGCTTCCATTGATTTGTAAGAGGCACAGAGTGGATGCTACACTTATAATGTCTCTGATTTATCAATTCAGAAGTCACAGCTGCTGCAGGAAATGTAACAAGCTTCTCCTAGTTTAAACTGAGCTTTTCACTGCAGTGAAGAGGCAGCTTCGACTGGAAAGAACAACTGCACACACACAGTCTTTCTCTTTCTCTGTGTGTCTGTAAATTGTTTCCAATTCTAACCTGCTCAGTTAGCTGAGAACCAGTTATATTTGTTTGCAAACAACTCCTCAACTTCTGAGCACATTGCAGAAATCCACAACCACAAAGAAACAAAGGTATCAAATTTCTTGTAGCTATCCTGGTCAATCCCTATTTTTAAAAATGTTTCTTTCTCATTGCAGTCCCCAGTTAGTGGTGTGGGAAGTTGGGGAGAAAGAACAAGTGAGTGAAGATATCGCAGGCAACCGTGAGAGTAAAACAGCATTAGCCTTGTGACTCATTAATTAAAGTCTTTAAAAAGAAATGGCTGTTCGAATATGGTTTGCAAAGTCTTCGCTCATATATTAAGAAAGGCTTTTCTGGCACAATTCTTGAATACTGGCAGCTGCAAAACTATACTACAGCATGAAACAATAACCTTGCAATAGAAAAAGAAAGGAGACAAAAAAGAATATTTTTTATAAAAGCACCTTTTACAGCACAAAAAAGTATTTTTGATATCTAGTTAATGTTGGAATATAGGAAATACAGCAGCTATTTAATCCACAGTAAGTCCCATCAAAAGAAACATGGCCATATTATCTGCTTTGGTATTGGTTAAGGGTAACTACTTGCCGGCACTACCCTAGCATTTTCAAAATAAAGCCACAGGATCGTTGGCCTCCATCCACGGGGAAAGATGGGGCATCAGTTGTCACCTAATCTAAAAGACATCAATTTCAACAGTGCAGGATTCTTTCAGTATTAAATGTTTCTGAGGGTTGGTCTAAATTTATGCTCAGGTCCCTGCACTAGGATTTTAACCCACAACTTTGAACTCGGAGGCCAGACCAAGTATTACCATTAAGCCAAGGCACCCTAATGGGGGAAAACTAAGGTAATGTATTAGCTAGAATTTAATGGTGCAATTACTCAATAATTTCATGAAATTTATTTAAAACTAGTTATGGAAACGTGAAGACAACAATGCTCGGGGACCGCTTTGCAGAACACCTACGCTCGGTTCGCAATAAACAACTGCACCTCCCAGTCGCGAACCATTTCAACTCCCCCTCCCATTCCTCAGACGACATGTCCATCCTGGGCCTCCTGCAGTGCCACAACGATGCCACCCGAAGGTTGCAGGAACAGCAACTCATATTCCGCTTGGGAACCCTGCAGCCCAATGGTATCAATGTGGATTTCACAAGCTTCAAAATCTCCCCTCCCCCTACCGCATCCCAAAACCAGTCCAGCTCGTCCCTGCCTCCCTAACCTGTTCTTCCTCCCACCTATCCCCTCCTCCCACCTCAAGCCACACCTCCATCTCCTACCGACTAACCTCATCCCGCCCCCTTGACCTGTCCGTCCTCCCTGGACTGACCTATCCCCTCCCTAACTCCCCACCTACACTCACCTTTACTGGCCCCATCCCCGCCTCTTCGACCTGTTTGTTTCCTCTCCACCTATCCGCTCCTCTATCCATCTTCTATCCGCCTCCCACTCTCTCCCTATTTATTTCAGAACCGCCTTCCCCTCCCCCTTTTCTGATGAAGGGTCGAGGCCCGAAACGTCAGCCTCTCTGCTCCTATGATGCTGCTTGACCTGCTGTGTTCATCCAGCCCTGCACCTTGTTGTCTCAATGTAATATACAATGCATGTGAACTGTGATAAATTGAAAATGTCATTACCAGGGTTATTTCAAGAAAAAAACTTTTACTGTTCTAAGTGGTAATTGCAATGAGCATCAGTCAACTGCAAGACTAAGATTTCTGCTATTACTGTTCCTCAAAATCAGGTTGTTTACACAATGCCCAGTAGATGGAACTATTTAGCCACTTATCTGATATAAATTTGATGCAGTTTCCAGGAGCACTATTTACTTGGACTGAACATTCAGGGGCCAACTATGTTTTCCAAGATGGTTCACCCAAAATTGGTATAGAGTTTCTATCATTATTATTTGTTCATCTCCCAAGACATAAAGAAGTGGTGATGGGAGATATGCTGTTAAATTGCACCAAGGCAGTATGGAACAGGTTTGTTAAATCAGCTGGTCATTTCTGTCAACTTTGTGTTAGTGACGACATTATCATGAACTCAGTGGATCCGAATTATTGTCTTTACTGAAAATAAATTTTTGCAGAAATACAAGGACAGGGAAAAGGACTGAGCTATATTTTGGTTAGCTCTTTCAAAAAAACTTATACAGGCATTTGACTGAATTGTTTCCTTCCAAGCTTTTTGATTGAAGTGTAACTAATTCCATAAAAATCAAGAAAATCAAAAATAACAATGCATTTTGTTAAAGTTTTTCATCAAGGAGTTCACCAATAACCTCCTGCTGTGCTGTTGTAAGATTTAACCACTGAGTACTAAATCACGCAAAGTAAGTCAAAAGGTAAATATAAACATAAAATTCGAACTCCTTTAGAACCAAGTGACAAGCAGGTTATGGTAACAAACTTGCCTCATATCCTGGGTAAGTGAGACCTTTAATGGGGGCATGGCAAGACAATCAAATTTCCTTCTCTCCTGGTCTTGGATGATTCCTAAGGATAAGAAGAAACTGTTTGTTTAAAAATATTTAAATCTTTGTTTCTGCTCCTCACATCCATTATCAGTTGGTATTGAGCAAATTGATATGCAACAAAGGAGTATGGTAGTGTAGTGTTGTTACTGTACTGGTAATCTAGAGGCCTGGATCAATAATCTAGAGAACTTGAGTTCATATCACTCCTTGCTGAGAATTAGATCAGTTTAAAAAACATGCATAAAATGCTTTCATCATATAAATTGAACATGAAGCTGTTGGATTGTTGCAAAAACACAACTAATGTTTTTAAGTTGAAGAAACTGATCATTCTTGCATGGAGGAGAAAAGGTATCACTTTACACATTTACTTACTTTTATCTTGTGAATATCTGAAAGATGATTATGGTTAAAGAGGAAATTTAGCTGATCTGAATTTATGCATCCTGAAAAATCCATCCACTGTAGCATCCACTTGTCTCTTAAATGATATTAGGTTCTTGACTTCATGACATTATCTGGAAATTTATTCCACAAGTAGACAATACTCAGCAAATTTCTATTCCTGTAGTTCATGTATATTCAAAGATTGAAAACTTCCTACCTGAGCTGTTGGTGCTTCCCAACACAGTTTCTTTTTTCTCCTTAGTCTCTTGGTAATGTAGCAAGTGAGACCACAGTGCTGATTTGCCCTATTAACAGAAAATACCACATAATGCAATAGAATACCTAACATTTATGTAATGTCTATTATGCAACTTGTGGTGCTCTGAACCCTGCTGCTACAAATCCTGATTAAAAAAAAACTATTACATTGTTCATAAACAATTGATACTTAGCAAGACAAGACCTCAACAATTCTCAAAGAGGAATCTCTGTACTAATGCTAACAATGCCCACTTCTGAAGTAACTGAATCTCACTCCCCTTATTCAATATTTCTAAACATTAGTGCTCATAACTTCCATTGTCATGAATCTTTTTCCAGGGTTACAGGGACCAATTAGGATACACCTGAGGAAACTTTGCAGCAGATATCTAACTCCAACTGAGGCATCCTAAATGTTATCCCTGATGTGAGTCATGTACAGGCCTCCTAGCAGTAGTCAGAATATGGGGAAGAAAATAAATTAGGAGATAGAAAAGGCATGTAAGAAAAGCACTATTACAATAATCATGGGGTCTTCAATATGCAGATAGACTGGGAAAATCAGGTTGGTCACGAAACTCAAGAATGAGAATTTGTGGAATGTCTATGATATGTTTTCAGAGAGGCTTGTGGTAAAACCCACTAGGGAACAGGCAATTCTGGATTTGGTGACGTGTATTAAGGTAGATTGATTAGGGAGCTTAAAGTGAAGAAACCTCAAGAGTGCAGTGACCATAATTGCTAGAATTCACCTTGCAGTTTGAGAAGGAGAAGCTGGAGTCAAATGAAACAGTATTAGAATTGAGTAAAGGTAACTACAAAGACACAAAAGAGGAACTGGCCAGAGCTGCTTGCAAGGTGGGCCTAGCGAGGAAGACAGTGGAGCAGCAATCGCAGGAGTTTCTGGTGGTAATTTGGGAGGCACAGCAGAAATTCATCCCAAGGAAGTAGAAACATACTGAGGGGAGGACAAGGCAACCATTGCTGACAAGGAAAGTCAGGGACTGTGTAAAAGAAAAAGAAAAAGCATACAATGTGGTGAAGACTTGTGGGAAGACAGAGGGTTGTGAAGCCTTTAAAAACCGGCAGTGTATAAGTGAAAAAGCAAGAAGGTGGGAAAAGATGAAATATGAGGGTAAGCTAGCTAGCAATATAAAAGAAGATTGAAAGACTTTTTTTTAGATATATAAAAGGTAGAAGAGGGGCACCAGTGGATATTGGACACTGGAAAATGAGACTGGAAAAGTAGTAATGAAGAATAAAGAAATGGGGGAGGAACTGAATGGGTTATTTTCATCTGTTTTCACAACAGAAGATACCAGCAGCAAAACAGAACTTTAAGAGCCAGAGGACAGGGGTGAGTGTAGTGGTCACCACAAGGAGAAAGTGCTAGGGAAGCTGAAAGATCTGAAGGTAGATAAATCATCTGGACTAGATGCAGTATACCTCAGAGTTCTGAAGGAGATAGGTAAGAAGATTGTCGAAGTGATGATCTTTCAGGAATCACTGGAGTCAGGGAAGGTTGCAGAGGACTGGAAGATGGCTAATGCAAAACCCCTGTTTAAGAAGGGATGAAGATAGAATGTGGGAAACTATAGGGATGAGATTGCAGAATACTTGGAAGTGTAAGGTAAAATAGAACTGAGTTAGCAGGGCTTTGTCAAAGGAGGTCATGCTTGACAAATCTGGCAGAATTATTTGAGGAAGTAACAACCAAGTTAGACAAAGGAGAGCCAATGGACATGATCTGTTTGGATTTCCAGAAGGCCTCTGATAAGGTGCTGCATAGGAGGCTGCTAAATAAGTTAACAGACCATGGTGTTAGGGGCAAGGAAGAGAACTCGCTGACTGGCAGAAGGCAGAGACTGGGGAAAAAGGGGTCTTTTTTAGGATGGCAACCAATGACTAGTGGAGTTCCACAAGGATCAGTATTGGGACCACAACTGTTCATGTTATACAGGAATGGTCTGGATGAAAGAACTGAGGACATTGTTGCTAACTTTGCAGATGATACAAAGATAGGTGCTGGGACAGGTAGTTTTGAGGAAATGGGGAGGCTGCAGAAGGACTTGGACAGGCCAGGAGAGTGGGCAAAAAAGTAGCAAATGGAATATAATATGGTAAAGTGTGAGGTTATGCACTTTGGTAGGAAGAATAGAGGTGTTGATGATATTTTAAATGAGTGAAGGCTTTGGAAATCTGAAGCACAAAGGGGCTAGAGAGTCCTAGTTCAGAATTCTCTTAAGGTTAACAAGTAGGCTCAATTGGCTGTTAGGAAGGCAAATGCAATGTCAACATTCAGTTCAAGAGAGCTATAATACAGCAACAGAGATGTACTGTTGAGGCTGTATAAGGCCCTGGGTCAGACCGCATTTGGAACATTGTGAGCAATTTTAGGCCCAGTATTTAAGGAAGAATGTTGGTATTGGAGGGGATCTAGAGGAGGTTTACAAGAATGATCCCAGGGATGAAAGGCTTGTTATATAAGGAGCAGTTGAGGACTCTGGATCTATACTTGGAGTTTAGAAGGATGAGGGGTGATCTCATTGAAACTTATATAACACTGAGACGACTGGTAGAGTGGATAGGGTGAAGATGTTTCCATTAGCATGGCAGACTAGGACGCCAGGGCACAGCCTCGTGTGAATGAATGACCTTTTAGAACTGAGATGAGGAGGAGCTTCTTCAGGCAAGGAGTGGTTAATCTGTGGAACTCATTGCCGCAGCAGGCTGTGGAAGCCAAGTCAATACGTGTATTTAAGACAGAGATAGATAGGATCTTGATTACTAAGGGGATCAAGAATTACGTGGAGAAGGCAGGAGAATGGGGTTCAGAAACATGTCAGCCATAATTGAATGGCATAGCAAATACAATGGGCCAAATGGCCTAATTCTGCTCCTCTCTCGCATAGTCTTATTGTTATTTTGACATTTCATTCTCAGGTTTAAAATTAGTCAGGAATAAAATTAAACACACTTGAAGAAAATACTAAATGTGTGACCAATTTTAATACATTCACAAGACAATAGAAATGATCTTAAAGTTGCTCCAAACTATCAAAAAATTGCAAAATACCACTTAAAAATAGACATTAAAATATTCAGCTCCTGCAAATTAACATGCTTCATATTATCCCAAAGATAAGCTTGAAACATCTGTTGTAATAAAACACATAAACATTGATTCACCATAAGCAGTGTCACAGAAGATGCACAGAGATTTCATGCATAAATGACTCCTGCTACTCAGTAAAATATTTTCGTCTCACTTAGAAATTATCACTGGTTAAAACTCAATCAATTGTTATTAATGTGATGTTTGTAGTTATATGGTAGCATAGCACTTAAGTTTGCTAAAAAAAATCATGGTTTGTCAATGTGCTTTTTAAGACTATAATGCATAGGAGCAGAAGTAGGTCATTTAGTCCATCGAGCCTGCTCTGCCATTTAATGAGATCATGGCTGATCTTATAATCCTCAAATGCACTTTGCTGCTTTTCCTCATCACCCTTGATTCCCTTATTAGCTTGATAGTGGGTGTGGAGGGATTTTCTTATGAGAAGAGATTGAGTGAGTAACTCATTGGAGTTTGGAAGAATGAAAGGAGACTTTATTGAAACATCTAAGTTTCTTGGAGGGCTTGGCAGGATTAATGCCAAGAGGTTGATTCCCCTTTTGAATAAAACTTGGTCTACCTCAGCCGTGAATATGCTTAGTGATCTGGCCTTGGTAGCCTTTGCTGGTAAATACTTACACAAATTAACAAATCTATGAGAAAGAAATTCTTCCTCATCCCTGTTTTAGATGGGTAACCCGCTACTTGACATTATACCCTCTGATCCTGGCTTCTCTCTCAAGGGGAAACAACCTCTCAGCATTAATCCTGTCAAATCTTCTAAGAATCTTATATGTTTCCATTAGGTCTCCCCTCATTCTTCTAAATTCCAATGAGTTAGCCACTCAACATCTCCTCATAAGAAAATTCCTACCCAGAATCAAGGTAATGAAACTTCTCTGAATTGCTCCAATGTCTGCATATCTTTCCTTAGATAATGGGACCAAAACTAGTTACAGTATTCCCCGTGTAGTATGATTACTGCCCCGTATAGTTCAGAAAGGCCTCCCTATTTTTAGGCTCCATTCCTTTTGAAATAAAAGCCAATAGTTCATTTGCCTTCCCTATTGCCTACTGAACTTAGATCCTAGCTTTTTGTGATGCATCTTACACTCATCAGGACAATTTACAAGAATGATCAAAGTAAACGGAAAGCAACATTTATACTTTTGGAGAGGAGATTGCTGATTGTTTGCATTTGGTCTCTGATTGGTAGAGATATAGCCGTGGAGAAATGCACCAGTTAGACTGTCAGTTAATTTTCAAACTTGATTTCAATTTTAAACAAGACAGGTTGATCAAAGTATTGCCGTGAGAAACAAACCAGATGCTCCTTATAAGCTGTTGTGTTGCGTTAAAACAGGCACAATATTTGTCAATATTCTGTCTAGAAAGAACAGGACCCTATGTATTATATGTGGCCTCCAGTACACACAAGTGCACCATTCTGCAAGCCCAACTAACAATCCTAAATTTATCAGCATCATTCTTCACACACTCAGGATTATATAGCAAATATTGCCCAATTGTGGAATCATATCTAATGTTGGAAACAAATTATGAACAGGCCCAAGGCTATCACTTTTGTTTGTGAAATGTGTCTGTTCCACCTCAGGTTACATTGGAAGAGTAAGCTATCTCAAACATTTGAGAAACTAGCTGTTTCACGCTGTTACTTTTATGATGATGCTGTGGCTTTAAGAGGCTATTTTGTCCTAGTTTTTCATTTGAAGCAAGGTTGTAAGGCAGAGGAGTGGAGCAGTCTACCTGAAGCACCAGAGTAAACAGCTTGTGAGGTCTTGGATTTTTTTTGAAGTTGGAACAACAGGACCCACTTGGATGGGTGTGGCCACCTCTCACGATGTCTAGTGTTTTTTTTAGTTTTTATGTTTAGCTTTAAGCAGTTGCTGCTGTGGGCTTGAAGAAGTGGAAGCTATTTTTCCCTCTCTTGATTACAGCCAAAAGCTGGGGGATCTCTTCCTAGGTTGCTAGATTACATGTGAGACAAATTCTGTTTCTCTGAATTTGCCTTTTTGCGTTATTGGACTGTTACTATACTGGAACAGTTAATTAGTAATAGTCACTGTATCTATTATTCTGTTAAATTTTCCAGTAGAGTTAAGTTACTCTAAATTCATCTTTCTTTGGCTGTATTTCAACTATAGTGTTTAAATAAATTGAGTTTTGCTTAACATCAAGTAGTTTGACCAATCAAATTGCATCTGGAACTTTACATTTGCCTTTAAAATAAGAAAAAGTTAGCATCTAGGCTACCTTCTTAATATATTTTGAGGGAGTCTGGTCTGGTCCATAACACTATAAAGTACATCACGTAAAGAGAAAACATATTTATACTGTCTGAATGGAGAGTGCTGATATGCTGGCAACTGAAGATTAACAGGTAGGGGCACTGCACAGAGATTGCACCAGTTAATAGCGACTGACAATTAACTTCCAAATTTTGTTTAAATTTTAAACATGGCAGTTTACTCTGATTGGTCAAGGCATTTACTTTACTTTAGAACTTCTTATGAATTGTCTGGATGAGTGTAAGAATGTAAAGCTTCAATAAATGAGTCTTGTTTCAACAATATGCAATACAATGTTTGTAAGATCGTTTTTGTTTGGGACTGTCTTTAGTTTGGAATAAAATTGGGTGAATAGGGTGATGTTATTTGCAAGGATGCAGCTAGGACCTTGCACAGTTGAAAAAAAATGCATTTGCAAGAAACTAAAATGAGGCTGAAGGACCTCTTCTGTACTATATAATTTAATGATTCTATATGCAAGCTGGGACTAGATGGAGAATCTCTATAGAAAATCTAGAGCAAAAGACAGGATGAGAATCCTCAGGAGCTAAGAATCACTTTGGAGTTAATCCAGGAAATTTGAATGACTATTTAAGGGATGGTGTAAAGTATGCTGGTGAAGTGTTTTGTCGTTGGTTATGTTGAAAATGAAAGGAGAAAATTCTGTTTTGCAGTTTAAAATGAAATTGTCTGCAAAAGGTGTTTAAACTGCAGGGCTTTTAGATTGATTATTATGGTAAAGAGCCTTAAAACATGAAATTTTGGTGAGTTATCATTTCAACAATTAGCAGGAAGTTCAAATTTGTTTTCTTTTAAAGCTAATAATTGCTGTGGGGATTGTAAAACAAAAATTAAACTTCATTCAAATTAAAAGTATCATAATATCAACAAATGGCAGAGGGTAGGGAGGTTTTCTAAAGTGTGTTCAGGAGACGTTTCTACATCATTTTCCAGTGCAAAGAATTAGAAGGTTATAATGGATCAAGTCGTAGGGAATGATGTGGAACAAGAATCAATCAGGGAACCCTTAGGGACAGTGATTATAAGCTTTAGGTTCACTATGACAAAGGATAAAATATAATCTAGAATTAAAATAAATAACTGGGGGAAAGCCAATATCAATGACATGGGAACTGATCTAGCCCAGGTAAATTACCATAAAAAGACTGGCAGACAAAAAAATAGTTGAATCATGGGCAGCTGATTGTAACAAGGAAGCAGTTGTGCTACTGTTGAAACAAATTTTCATGAGGAGAAATGGTAGGACAAGTAAGCCAGAGTTCCCTGGAAAACAAAAGACATAAAGTGTACGGTGGAGGTGAAAACAGGTGTGTAGGATGGATATCAGGTCGATGAATAAGGCGAAAACAGTGCTAAATATAGGAAGTTCAAAAGGAAATGAAAAGAGAAATAAAAACAACAAAGAGAGAGGACAAGCAGAGGTTGGAAGCCAATATAACAAAAAATCTGACCTGCTATGCATGCAGGTCTTCCACAGGCATGCAAATAGTAGAAAGATGGTTAAAGGAATAGGGCTGATGATGATCCACAAAAGGATTTATGCATGGAGGCCGGAGATAATTCTGAGGTACAGTACTTAAATCACTACTTTGCATCCATCTTTAGCAAAGAAGACACTGCCAAAGTCACATGAGATAATTGAGACATGGCTAAGAATTGATAAAGAGGAATACTGTATCTTCTCACGAACCTGATTCATTCCTGGTCACTTATCAACGTTAAATATAGTCACTTGTTCGACTGCTCCACTGTGCTAGGCAACACATAAGAAATTGGAACCATAATTTTCCTTTTGCTAAATTTGAAACTTTTAATAAATTTACCTCTTTTTTGGGCAGAATTCTACAGAGCCCTGAGTGATGTAAGATATGACAAGAAATCTGGGAGAATCATGTGAGAAGTCAGATGAGGCCTTTCTCAATACTGGGAACAACGCATTGCATTTTCAAACAAAGTTCTGGATGTTGAGGCAAGATACTTGCTAGGGAGCAGCAAGATGCATATTAACAAGGATTATTGTTTGTTGTTGGCCTTATTAACTGAAAATTTCACCTCGTTAATGAGCAGCTTCTTATTCTGCCATCCACTGTGACTAAACCTTGGTGGGAGCAAGGGACACGTTGACCCTAGGAAGTACAGAGGATCAGAGGGATCTTGGTGTGCATGATTGTAGATCCTTGAAGGCAATAAGACAGGTAGATAAGGTGGCTAAAAAGGCAAAAGGTAGCAAGGACTGCAGATGCTGGAAGTCAGAGTCAATAAAATGTGGAGCTGGAGGAGCATAGCAGGTCAGACAGCATCACCGAAATGTCAACTTTCCTGCTCATCTGAGGATGTCTGACCTGCTATGCTCCTCCAGCTCCACATTTTATTGGCTAAGGTGGTATATGGGATACTTGACTTGTTTAGTTAAGGCATTCAAGAGTAAGAGGTTATGATTAGAAGTAGAAATAGAATCAGATTACATTGTCATGTGTACTCAAGTATAGGAATACATGAATGTGGTGAAAAGTGTACAAAGTTGCCATTCTCCAGCACCATCTTGGTTACAAAACCAAAATTTTAAAAGAAAGAGAAAAATTTTAAAAAGCCAAAGGGTAAGAAAATGTCCAGATCTTAAAGTCTAAACTCTTATTTCCATAAAGGAGTTTGGAGCACTCAGTCACTGATGCTGGCACCCCGTTTAGCCATGGCCTGGAGTCTAGGTCAGTCTGCGAGTCTCGCATCGATTGCCAGGAGGAGATGCGTTCTTGTTGCTGTTGATGATGCTGCCACCGCCTCCAATTGCTGAGAGAAGCTTTGCCACCACCGCCCTGAACACTAGAAGAAGCAATGTCGTTACTGCTGTTGCATCCAATCGCCAGGACTGCCAGGAGGCTTTTGCCATGACATGAAAGTCCCAGTCTCACTGCCAACGTCATGCTGCTGCTGCCTTTGAGCACTGAGGGGAGCCCAGTAGGAACCGTAACCACTGCTGCAACAGCCCGCTCTCACTGCTGATGCTGTGCTGACGGCTCCTCCGATTGCCAAGAGGAGCCCGGGAGGCGACTGCCTCCAAACTTGCTGCCACCTCCAACCACTGGGAGGCTGCTGCCATTCCATGCACGGCCTGCTTTCGCCAACGTGCCAAGGCCACCAAATTGCTGCAAATGGCTTTAAAGAAAAGAAAACAAAGAGAAAAGAAAAAAAGAAGAAAAACTGTAGAAGTAAAAAGAAGGAAGAAAAAAGAAAGCAGATGGGCGTGGATGAACTCCAGACTCAGCTCTGCTACTCTGCCGCCCTTTTGAATATGATGGATCTGTATATAATGTTATTTAAGTAACAGCTGGAGCACTGTGTGCAGTTCTCATTGCTATACTACAGGAAAGATATGACTACATTAAAGGGAGTGCAGAGCAGATTCACAAGGATGTTGCCTGGCCTGCTGCAGTTCAGTTATGAGGGATGATGAAATAGGCTGGATTTGTTTTCCACAGATCAGAGAAGGCTGAGCAGGACCTGACTGAGGTGTAAAAAGTTATGAGAGGCATTGATAGGGTAGATGTGGAAAAACATTTCCCCTCAGTGGAGGGGGCAATACAGGATGCATAATTTTAAGGCCAAAGAGAGGTTTCAAAGGGATATGAGGAATTTTTATTTCACCTGGAGGGCTGTGGTTATCTGAAACTCACTGCTTAAAAGGGTAGTATAGGGGAGAACCCTCAAGATATTTAAGAAATATTAAGATGACTATCTGTAATTAGCCAACTGCCGCAAATAGGATTAGAATACATAGATGCTTGATGACCAGCATAGACACGATGGGCCGAAGGGCATTTTTTCTGTCCAGTAAAAACTCTATAACTCTAGGATTCCTAACCTCTGACCTGCTCTTGCAGCCACATTATTTATGGCTAGTCCAGTTCTGGATCTTGTCAGTCGTAACTCCCAGCACGTTGGATGCAGGAAACTCGATGATGGTTATGCCATTGAATATCAAGGGGTGATGGTTAGATTATCTGTTGCTGCAGATGGTCATTGCCTGGCACTTGTGAAGCTTGAATGTTAATTGCTACTTGTAAACTCAAACTTGGCATGGAATATTTTGCAATCATCATCTCTTCTGACCTTATGATGGAAAGAAGGTCACCCATGAATCAGCAAGATGGCTGAGGCTAGGACATTCTCCTGAAGAACTCCTGCAGAGATATCTTGCAGCTGACATGACTAACTTCCAACAACCACAACCATCTTCCTTCATGCCATGTATAACATTAACCAGTGAAGAGTTTTCCCTTGATTCCCAATGACTCCAGTTTTGCAAGGTCTCCTTCATGCCGTAATCAGTCAAATGCAGCTTTGATGTCAAAGGCAGTCACTCTCAAATCACCTCTGGACTTCAGCTGTTTTGTCCATTTTTGACCTAAGGCTCTAATGAGGTCAGGAGCTGAATGGGTCCTGCTGAAACCCAAACTAGGTATAAGTGAGTAGTTGATAGCAAGAACCGCAGATGCTGGAATCAGAGACAACACATTGTAGAGCTGGAGGAACGCAGCAGGTCTGGCAGCATCAGAAGGGTCTGACCCAAAACGTCAACTTTCCTGCTCCTCTGATGCTACCTGGCCTGCTGTGTTTCTCCAGCTCCATACTGTTGTCGTTTCATAAGTGAGTAGGTTATTGCGAAAGAAATGCTGCTTAATAGCACTGTTGATAACACCTTCCCTCACTTTTTCAATGATGGAGCTGATGGGGGACAGTATTTGGCTAGATTGGAGATTTTTTCTTTAGAGTGAACAGATTGTTGAAAAGCATTTAATAGAGGGCAGTAGTGAGAAGCAACTGAGGAGAATTCTGGGAGAAGTCAGTTCGCTCACCATGAATGAGAGGGGGATCCTGGAGGACTCAGTTTCAAAGAATTCAAAGAGGGGCAGTAATGGTAGTTAATGGAGTGGTATGCTCCTCCTGTGAGAGGGTGCCACTGAGAAGCGACTGTGGAGAATTCTGGGAAAGGGCAATACCTGGCAGGGGAGAGACCAGGATCAGGAAGGTGGTTCTCCCAGGGCAAGTCCGAGCTGAGAGCCATCATTATCATCATCAGAAGATCTCAATTATTGCTGGCTCATGATTGCGAGTAGACGTTGGTGGATCGTCAGTTGAGCAATTGCTATTAGTGGATCTTTATGCTGGCTACAACCAATTCAGTGACCAGCCAACCAGAGCCATAGCCTCTGTGAGCACCCGCACCCAAGGCCAGGGGATCCGCAATACAGTCAGGTTGACTGTGAAGAAGGTACAGGAAGGATTACCAGTTGAACAGAATTTCTTTGAGAAGAGAGTCCTCATAGATGGCTGTGGGTTCCAAGCAGCAGATATTTTCTGTCAGCAGGATTTCCCCAGTGGGGGGGTGCTTAAACATGACCTTCAGGGGCATGAAGCAATATGAATGTTTCCAGAGGTATTTGAGGAGAAAGATGGTGAGGGTCTATTGTTCGTCCTCCCTGCACAGAGGAGCCGGGTTGTTACAATCTGTATATACAAACCCCAGGTCCTGACAGCAGATATCCTGATCTTTTTTGGGAACGTAGGTACAGCTTGAAGGAGGCAGCACGAATGCAGTGGACTCCTTCAGAATCTGGACCAGTAACTGGCAGATCAAGGTGACCCTGAAGGTGGATACCGACTGGACCATCTTCCACCTGACTTCCAGCTTCGCGATTGGAGAGAGCCTGCAGACCCTGCTGGAGGTCAGAGCACATGGCAGCAGACTACAAAGTGACAGTCTGCAGGAACTGCAAACAGAAGGGGCATCTGACTAAGGACTGCCAGGAGTCCAAGAGCTGCAACCTACATGGAGAAGCAGGCTACATGTACAATGCTCAGATGGCCAGAGGTGGCAACATGAGCCACAGATCTCCAAGAAAACTGAAATGAAGGGCACCCAGGAGGAGCAGCAGGCTGGAGAGGAAGAAAAGGTAGCTACAACAGTAGCACAACTGACTCAACCTTCACCTGAGAAGGCAGAGCCAATGGAGGAGGAGGAAGCAAGGGAAGCGGGTATTGGATACCGAAGAGAAACAACCAGAAAAGGAGAACACACGGCCCCCACAGGCCCACGGCAAAATGGAAAGAGGCCGCTGTCTGTCCATGATGGACACACCAGCAGCTCTTCTGATGAAGAAGACGCACAGAGGGATGGTCACCAACAAAAAAAAGACGCACAGCACCACAGGGGAGAAGGAGAGGAGCACCCATCAACACAGAAATGCTGGATGTTGAAGGGGCCTGGTGAAATCTGACCTCCAGCAATTGGGAACCAAAGGGTACCCATTGCAGCATAGCTCCGGGCAACTGGGAACAACGACACTCCGAATAAGGAGCAGTTCACAACAACCTTTCTGGCTTTGTCTTTGCCCCAATGACACTGGATCCGGGCAACTCCCCCAGGGAGGACCAGGACAGCTACCTCAGCACTGAGAGTGTCCAACAGTTCACCCATACTACAGGGACTTCCCTTGTGTCAAGGGCACGGGTGAACAAACACTGAGTCTACAGGTAATTTAATAACATCTCAAAATGGGTTTAAAATTGCCAGTATTAACATGCGTAGCATTAAATCTACTACGCGGTGTGTTTCTATGTTGACTTACCCGGCTAACGTCAAAGCGGACCTCCTGTTTCTGCAAGAGTGCGGGATACCACACCTCAGCAGCTACAGGAAATGGTCAAGCTTGTGGGTTCACAGGTCTTCCATTTGGTTGGCGGCAAATGATTGACACTTCTCCAGCCTGGATATTCTGCTGTGAGGAAGCATTCACCATCTCCAAAGTCAAGGAGGTGGTGGGCTGGCACTTCCTCCTAGCAGACATCATGTGCAGAAATTCTCCCCAGTGGTATAGAGTGAGCATCTGGCCATCCTCAACAGCTCCCACTGTTGCTGGCGATGTTCAGGCTGGTCATTCTAGCCAGAGACTTCAACTGCATCATCAATGCTGCTGGATGATCCTTCAGGGGCTGACAGTAAACTGGATGCCACGTCCAGATTCTTGATAAAAACTATTGAAGTCACCAAACTGCACAACGTCTTCAGCACCTACAGACAGAGTACAGTGTAGATACGCCTGGTTGCGGCCAGATGGGCCTATCCGCTCAAGGATAGATTTCCTGTTTGTGTCCCGAACGTTCTCAGTCAGATCCATCGATATCAAGCCGGTATTCTTCTCTAACCACTGCCGCCTGCTTACTGTCCTGACCTACAGGACAACCAGCGGGCCGGCAAGGGAATGTGGAAGCTGAACATGAAACTGTTGACCCCAGAACATGTTAAGGAACTCAAAAGAGATGACACAGGTTGAAGAACCATGAAACCCCTCTTTGAGCCTCCAGTGAACTGGTGGGAAACAGTCGAAGGGAACGTAAAGAGGTTCTTTATCCTCAAAGGTGTTCAGAAAGCGAGAGAGAGAGATGGGGAGAGCTGTCCAAATCCAGAAAAGTATGCAGAACCTGCTCCTGTTGCAGATGGCTTGATGTCAAGGAGAATCTCCATGAGGTGAACAGCCAGCAAGCCTCGCACTTTCCCTTAGAGACCTCCAAGATAATCGTCTGGTCCAGAATCCAGAGCATAGAGCAGGATGAGACGTGCTCATATTTCTTCTTCCATGAAGTGCACAAAGAAAGCTCTGTGATCAGCAGCTTGAAGGAAGAAGATGGCTCAGTATCGTCATCTCAGTCTGACATCCTGAGGATCAGCAAATCCTTCTTTGCCAGACTGTATGACACTAAACCCAGACAGCATGGCCTCCCAGTCATTGCTGTTTATCATGCTAGACGACAGCACACAGGACAGGCTGGATGAGCTGACCAATGCCCTTGAGTCCACAGAAAAGAATAAAACTCCTAAAACAGATGGCTTACTGGCTGATTTGTATTCAGCTCTGTGGGACTTGATCGGTCAGGACTTGCTGGAGGTGTATGACAGTATGCTTCTGGTAGATAGCACTTGCAAATCCAACAGCAAGGACAACATCACCCTCATCTATAAGCGGAAGGTGAGAAGGAGGGCATTAGAAATTAGTGACCAATTTCACAGCTGAGTGCAGATTACAAAATCCTGTCTAAAGTCATCGCCAACTGGGTCAGGTCTGCTCTGGGATAGGTGATTCATCCTGGCCAAGCCTGTGCTGTACTGGGCAGGATGATCTCTGAGAGCGTCATGCTCCCCAGGGATACAAATGCCTAAATGCAGGACAGCGGGTATACAGGCCTGGCTCATCAGCCAGACCAGAAGACAACAGGATATCCACACCTACATGTGAGACATGCTCTCCAAAATGGGCTTTGGGGAGGGAATCCACAATTGGATCCAAATGCTCTACACTGATCAATCAATGGGTGGGAATCAGAAAGCTTCCCGATCAGATCTGAAGTCAGGCAGGGCTGCGCTCTCTCTGCTGCCTTGTTTGTATATTTTATAGAGCCTTTTGCCAAGTCCATCTGAAAAGATGTGAGCCTAGGAGGGGCGACTATTCCAGGCAATGGAGACCTGCAGGTCAATACTTCCCTGTACATGGATGACGTTGCCGTTTTCTGCGTGGGTCCACTAACAGTGCACAGACTAATGAGCATCCGCAACCAGTTTGAACTGGCCTCAGACACCAAGGTAAATTGAGGCAAGAGTGAGGCCATGTTTTTTGGGAATTGGGCCAATCGATCCTTTATACCTTTCACTATCAGGATGGATTACTTGAAGGTGCTGGGAATATGGTTTGGAGAGGCTGGGGCGTGCCCCAAAACCTGGGTGAAGTATATCGCCAAGGTGAGGCAGAAACTGGACTTTCGGAAGCACTCCTCCATTGTAGCTAAAAACCTGGTCATCAGGTATGAGGTACTCTCGGTGTTGTTTTATGTGGCACAGGTCTGGCTCATTGCAGTCACCCAAGCCATTTTCCACTTCATCTGGAGGTTGAAGGTGGACTGTGTCTGCAGGGACACGATGTACAAAGCTCTGGATAAGAGGAGAAGAACATACCCTATTCCACACTCATTCTGATGGCCACCTTTGTGTGTGGATGCGTAGACCCTAGGTATGTAAACACCAAGTGTCACTATGTACAGAGGTTCTACCCATCCCCCATGTTGTGAACAATGGGAGAGGTCAAACGCCCATGCGAAGTTCCACCGGCTGCTCCTCTCAGACTGCTGTCAGATCGGTTGGAGCAGTAGTTGGACTCACTGAGGAGCATACACGAGGCAGAAGATTTTATAGATAGGGGTTTCAGGGATATGGTCACACTAAAGATTCAGCCTGATATATGGGTGGGCCAGGAGGGGCAGGCAGTACAGGAGATCTCAGTAGCTATTCCCCTCTCAAACAAGTATACAATCTTGGATACTATTGGGAGTGATAGCCTTTAGAGGAAAGAAACGTCAGCAGTCTGAACAGTAGCACCACAAATCACTCTGTTGGAGTAGGAAAGGTTGAAGTGTATGGGAGTGGTAGTGATAGGGGACTCTCAGGGCCCAGATAGGCCTTTCTGTGGCCACAAGCGAGACTCCAAGATGGTGTGTTCTTCCTTGGTGCCAGGGCAGAGGATGTCTCTGAGAGGGCACAATGGAAAGGGGACAAGCCACAAGTCATGGACCATGTTGATACTAACAACATACACAGGAAGACAGATGAGGTCTCGCAAAGGGAATTTAGGGATTTCGGTGGCAAGTTGAAAACAGGACCTTTAGACTTGTAATCTGAGGATTACACTCTATGTCACGTGCTACTGAGGCTAGAACTAGGAAGATAATATAGCTGTTTGCATGGCTGAAGAGCTAGAGTAGGAGAGAGGGCTTCAGATGTCTGGATCATTGGGATCTTTTCCAGGACAGGAATGACCTGTACAAGAAGGACGGTTTGCACCCAAATCAGAGGGGCACCAATATCTTTGCAGGGAGGTTTGTTAGTGCCACTTGACAGAGTTTAAACTAGTGTGGCAGGGGAGTGGGATCCAGGGCAGTAGGTCAGCATGTGCAGTGATTGAGAAGAAGGTAGATGTTAAGTCAAATAAGTTTGATAGGAAGAACAGGCAGGGCCAGGTTAATGAACATGGCAGGACTGGCGATTTGAAGTAAACAGGTAATCAGCTTAGTGCCTGAATTAGTGCATGGAACTATGATGTTATAACCATTACAAAATCTTGGTTGAGAAAAGGGTAGGATTGGCAGCTCAATGTTCCAGGGTTTAGATGTTTTAGGCATGATAGAAAAAGGGATGTTAAAGGGGTGGGGTAGTTGCATTACTGATTAAAGATAATGCCACAGCTCCACTAACAGAGGACATCTTGGAGGGCTCATCCAGCAAGAATTTGTGGGTAGAACTCAGAAATAGAAAGGTTCAATCCCTATTATGGTGTTATACTATAGGCCTACCGATAGCCAGCAGGAGATGGAGGAACAGATATGTAAGCAGATCATGGAAAGACGCAAAAACAACAGGGCTTTTGTAGTGGGTGATTTTAATTTCCCCAATATTGTATGGGACTCCCTTAGTTCCAGAGCCTTAGCTGAGGCAGAATTTGTTAGGTGCATCCAGGAGGGTTTCTTGAAACAATATGTAGATAGTCCAACTAGAGAAGGGGTCGTACTAGACCTTGTTTGGGGAATGAGACTGGCCAGGTCATTGAAGTTTCAGTGGGAGAGCATTTTTGGAACAGTGATCATAATTCTGTAAGTTTTAAGATAGTTATGAATAAGACTGGTCCTCAGGTGGACGTGCTAAATCGGTGAAGACTAATTACAACAGTATTAGGCAGGAGCTGGAGAAATTAATTCTGGGCAGCAGTTTTTAATAGTAAATGCACATCTAATATGTGACAGTCTTTTAAAGGCCAGTTGATCAGAGTTAAAAGCTAGCACGCTCCTGTGAGGATAAAAAATAAGGATGGCAAGATTTGAGAACCCTGGATAACGAGAGATATTGAAAGATTAATCAAAAAGAAAAAAAGAAGTGTATGTGAGGTTTAGGAAATTGAAATTTGTCAAGGCCCTGAATGAATATGAAGGAAGCCGGCAAGAACTTAAACAAAGAGTGAGATAGTAAGGACTGCAGATGCTGGAAGTCAAAATCAATAAAATGTGGAGCTGGAGAAGCACAGCAAGTCAGACAGCGTTGGAGGAGCAGGAAAGTCAACTCACAGGTCCTGATGAAGGGTCCAGACCTGAAACGTCAACTTTCCTGCTCCTCCAACACTGTCTGACCTGCCGTGCTTCTCCAGCTCCACAACTTAAACAAGGAATTAGAAGGATTAAAAAGGGCCATGAAATTTTCTTGGCAAGTAGGATTAAGGAGAATCACAAGGCATTTTACATCTATGTAATAGGAGCAAAAGAGTAACTTAGGAAAGGATAGGTCCACTCAAGGACAAAGTTTAGGAATTTATGCATGGAGCTTGAGGAAGTGGGTGAGGTCCTAATGAGTACTTCACATTGGTATTCACCAAGGACAAGGATATGTATGATGGTAAGATTAGGGACGGTTATTCTAGGGCATGCTGACATTAAGAAGGAGAAGGTGTTGGCTTAAGGTAGATAAGTCACCAGGGCCTGATGAGATCTATCCCAGGATACCGAGGAAGGCAAGGGAGGAGATTACTGGGGCCTTGACAAAGATCTTTGAATTCTCTTTAGCCACAGATAAGATCCCAAAAGACTGGAGACTAGATCCTGACCTGAAAAGTCAATTTTCCTGCTCCTCTGATGCTGCCTGGCCTGCCATGTTCCTCCAGCTCCATACTGTGTTGTCTCTGACTCCAGCATCTACAGTTCTTGATATCTCTGGAGACTAGCTAATGTTGTTCCTTTGTTTAAGAAGGGCAACAGGGATAATTCTGGAAATTACAGTCCAGTGACCTTACATCAGTTGTAAGGAAATTATTGGAGAATTATTAGGGACCACAACTTCCCCCCCTCAGTGGTCCAGAACGCCCTCGACCGTGTCTCCTGCATTTCCCACAACTCATCCCTCACACCCACTCCCCCCAATAACAACCAAAACAGAATGCCCCTCATCCTCACGTACCACCCCACCAACCTCCGGATCGAACGCACCATCCTCCGACACTTCCACCATCTGTAATCCGACCCCACCACCAAAGACATTTTTCCCTCCCCACCCTTATCTGCTTTCCGGAGGGACCATTCTCTCCGTAACTCCCTTGTCCGTTCCACACTCCCATCCAGCCCCACCACACCCTGCACTTTTGCCTGCAATCGCAGGAAGTGCTACACCTGCCCCTACACCTCCCCCCTACCCCCATCCCAGGCCCCAAGAAGACCTTTCACATCAAGCAGATGTTCACCTGCACATCTGCTAATGTGGTATACTGTATCCGTTGTTCCCGTTGTGGCCTCCTCTACATCGGGGAAACCAAGCGGAGGCTTAGGGACCACTTTGCGGAACACCTACGCTCGGTTCGCACTAAACAACTGCACCTCCCAGTCGCGAACCACTTCAACTCCCCCTCCCATTCCTCAGACGACATGTCCATCCTGGGCCTCCTGCAATGCCACAATGATGCCACCCGAAGGTTGCTGGAACAGCACCTCATATTTTGCTTGGGAACCCTGCAGCCCAATGGTATCAATGTGGACTTCACAAGCTTCAAAATCTCCCCTCCCCCAAACGCATCCCAAAACCAGCCCAGCTCATACCCGCCTCCCTAACTTCCTCCCACCTATCCCCTCCTCCCACCTCAAGCCCCACCCCCATCTCCTACCTACCAGCCTCATCCCGCCCCCTTGACCTGTCCGTCCTCCCTGGACTGACCTATCCCCTCCCTAACTCCCCATCTACACTCACCTTTACTGGCTCCAGCCCCACCTCTTTGACAAACTGTGTGTCTCCTCTCCACCTATCTTCTCCTTTATCCATCTTCTATCCGCCTCCCCCTCTCTCCCTATTTATTTCAGAACCCCCTTCCCCTCCCCCATTTCTGAAGAAGGGTCTAGGCCCGAAACGTCAGCTTTCCTGCTCCTCTGATGCTGCTTGGTCTGCCGTGTTCATCCAGCTCTACACCTTGTTATCTTATATTAGAGAAGGTACTTAGGGACAGGATTTACTTGCATTTGGAAAAGAATGGGCTTATTGGGGATAGTCATCATGGCTTTGTGCGGGTTAGGTCTCATCTCACAAATTTGATTGTGCTTTTTGAGGAAGTGAAAAAGAAGATTAGGGAGCATAGGATGTTGTCTGTATGGACTTTAATAAGGTAGTTGACAAGATCCTTCATGGTTGGCTGGTCCAGAAGATTAAGTTCCATGGGATCAATGATGAGTTGGTAAGTTGGATACAAAATTGGCATAGTCACAGAAGACAGAGTGTAGTTGTGGAGGGATATTTTTCTGACTGGAGGTCTGCAACCATTGCCATTCTACAAAAACCTCTGTTGTTTGTAATATGTAAATCATTTAGATGAAAATGTAGATGGTATGATTCATAAGTCTGCAGAAGATATAAAAATTGGTGAAATTGTGGATAGTGAGAAAGGTTTTCAAAGGATACAGCAGGATAAATATCAGTTGGAATGTTGGGTGGAGAAATGGCAGATGGAATTTAATCCAGACAAGTGTGAGGTGATGGTCAAATGCAAGACAAAAATATACAGTAAATGGCAGGACCCTTAGGAGCATTGCTATACTGAGAGATCTTGAGATGTAAGTCCATAGCTCCCTGAAAGTGGCAATACAAGTGGATTATTAGTAAAGAAGACATCCAGCAGGCTTGCCTTCATCAGTCAGAGCACTGAGTATAAAAGTTGACAAGTCATATTGTAGCTATATAAAATTTTAGATAGGCCATATTTGGCTTATTATGTGCAGTTTGGGTCACCACACTGTAGGAAGGACGTGAAAGCTTTGGAGAGGGTACAAAAGAGGTTTACCAGGATTTACCTGGATTGGAGTTTATTAGCTATTAAGGAGAGGTTCGACAAACCTGGATTGTTTTCAATGGAGCATCGAAGGTTGAGGGATGACCTGTAGAAATGTGTAAAATTATGAGAGGCGTAGATAGGGTGGATAGTCAGAATACTGTTCCCATGGTGGAAATGTCAAATACTAGGGGGCATAGATTTAAAGTGGAAGGGGTAAAGTTTAATGGAGATGTGCGTAGCAAGTTTCTCATACAGACCAAGATAGGTGCCTGAACTGTGCTGCCAGGGAAGTGGGAGAGGCAGATACAATAACAATGTTTACGAGACATTTAGATCGACACATGAACAGGTAAGGAATAGAGAGATACAGACCATATGCAGAAAGATGGGATTAGTTTAGAATGGCATCATAGTTGGCATGGACATGATGGGCTGAGGGCTTGCTCCTGTGCTATACCGTTCCGAGTTCTATGACAGGAAAGTTACGAAAGTGATTTAAAAAGTATACAGAATCACAAGCCTTACAAGTGGTGGTACAGAGCTTGAAAGTGAGAAAGTCACTGCGAGCTTTTATAAAACACTGGTTCAGCCTCAACCAGAGTATTGTGCCTGCACAGACACAACAGGCCGAATGTTCCTTTTCTATGCTGCAATCACTTTATGACTCTACAAATCCCTTAGATTTACCTTGGTTACTTACTTGTTTGACTTGTAGGCCATGACTCCATATTCTTTCTAACAAATCACAGAGACTGGCAATCAGCGTATTTTCTTCCACTCCTGTGATAGTCACCTCACCATGACCCAGTTCCACTGCTTCTCTCCCCATTTTCTCTACTAGCATGCGCTTAGTCTGCAAAAGAGATATTTGCGAGTTAATAAACACATTGGAAAAATAACAATTAGAATTACAATTCTGACCTTGTAGAAAAACGTTGAGAATTTCTCATTGCTTCTGGATGCAGATGCACCAGACAAAATAGCATAAAATTATGCAGATCAGAATGATCCGAGGTTTGATCCTTGACACATGACTAAGTAGATAATTTCATCAACTAAAACAGTTTGGGTTTTGGAAATAACTGCCTGAATATTTCTCGGGTGAGGAAGAGGAAGGACACAAAAAAATACAAGTTTTTCCAGTTTATAATCCAATAAATGCCTTAATGTATAAAAACGGCTTGAGTTTGGCTGGAGTAATTTTCATGCTCAAACAATATAACTATCACAATCTAGACTTAGACATGAACATTGGCATTTGGGTAAGCTGCAGAAAGGTGTGTGCAGCACTGTACCCCCAGTTACAATGAGCTATTTCAGGAAGAAAAGGAGGAAAACTTCACAGAAAAAAACAAAATTACCTTATTACGACATTCCTTCAATAGGCCCTCAACAAACTTCCAATTGGTATGTGCAATTACTGATGGAGACAGGTTAGACAGCTTAGGCTGACGCATGCTTGTTCCAAGGTTCCGAGCTTCCTGTATGTATTTCTTCAATTAGAGAAATAAGCAGAATAAGAAGAATAAGCATAATTTCAACAATCAGAAAGTGCATCACAAATCAATTTGCATTTAAAATTGACAGGCCGCCATGTTTCTTTAAAAAAAAAAGTCAATGAATGAAACATCATTATAAACTACACAAAAACTAAGTTTTAAAACCCAAAATTCAAACACACTCAATTTTCACAATACACTCAAATAAAATTCCAGTTTAAAGTTACGGGCTGGATCTTCTGAAGAGTGACAATCTCACACAGAATGCCCTTCTTTGTTTAAGAAGGAAAGGAGTTCTGCATTTTTGAAAGGAGATTCCATCAAGTCTCCCTCAGAAATGCAGAGCTGTACTTCCATTCTGTCAGTTCTTTCACAGAGCAGAACTGTCAAAGGAAGGCAAACCATGTGCCCTTTCCACAGCGATCAGCTGAAATTTAAAGGTCCTGACAGCTGTTTAGACAGCTTCTACCAAACGGTAAGTATATACAGTAAGTGTGATGTTAGGGTGCTGGGAGCATAGAGTGCCAGATGGGTGGAAGTAGGGTACCAATTTAGTCGGGTGCCACATGGGTAAGGAGCCAGCTGGGGAGGGTTAGGGTGCCAGGTGGTAGGATGCAAAAATAGTCAGGGGTTAGGCTGACAGATAAGTAGAATATCAAATGGGTAGAGTGCCAGGTAAGCAGGGTGCAGGTAGTGTGGGTTGCTAGCTGGGATGGGATAGGGTACAAATTGGAAAAGTAGGCAACTAAGTGTTTAGATCAGGTTGGAGTAGACTGGAGAAATCAGGTCCAGCCACTTGGAGGGGGCTGCTGCTGAGGGTTTGAGGTGGGGAAGGATAGGTGTTGGATCTGAGAAGTTCAGGTTTGGCAATGGAGGAGTCAGGTCAGGACCATCACGGGTAAGGAAATTGTTTCCAATGGTGATGTTGAGGTAGCAGCGGGATGGATCAGGTCTGGTGGCAAGGGCATAGGGGTTCGTGGGGTTCAGCGATCAGGATTTGTTGGGTCCTGGGAAACAGGGGTATCAGATAGGGGTTGAGGGTGTCAGGTCCCAGTGGCTAGGAGTGTATTGGGTCCTGAAGTGTCAGGTCAGGGTCTGGGTGCTCTGAATGGTCTAGGGGTGTGTGAGATAAGTATGAAGTCTGTTGAACAATTACTCGCAAGTTAGCCCATGTATTTAACAGTCTAACATTTCCTGGTCACAATTTTATTTAATTTCATTGCAAGTTTTTGATGGAGGTTTTTAGAATGTTTTAATGTAGACAAATTATACAGAGGAAAATTCAATTTCCCATGCAATTCCATTGGAGAGTACTACAAAGGGAATTTTGCAGGGTCCTCATGTGTAACTCTTACCTAAACTGGCTTTATGACTGCCTGGCCAATGGAAAATCTGCCCCTTCAAATCAACTAACAGCAATAAACTTCCAGAGTGACATTTAGAAGAAAAGTTCAGATATAATGGTAGGGAATTTTAAATACCCGCCAAAAATTCTGCAGTAACCTTCAATACTGCAGTTGAACTCTCCACTTATATTCTATCATTTCAATTGTACGTTGTACATGTTAACCCAAGAATTGGCAGTGAACTGTACACTGAACAAGTATTTCCAGTTATGGGCAGAGTTATATGCACAAATGATTGCACCCTTGTATCTAGTTTGTGTGAAGTGGGTTTTTGTATTTTGTGTAACTGCTGAAAATATGTTTTAAATCCTATCCTTCAGATCCCAAACCTTAAATCAATGAATGATCTGAAATGTCATTAGAAAAAAACTTTCCAACTATATGTAGCAGGTTTACATAAGAACTAGGAATTGGTGCAGGCTGGTGGGCTGAAGGACTTGTACCTGTGCTGTGTTGTATTATATTGTATAATGTACTGGCAATTTCTTTGCCCTTTTACACCCCAGGCATAAAATGAAATAAGCTTTAGATATTTTACACATATTTTCCAAAGAGTTTGGAGTACTTTGGCAATTACCAAACAAAAGAAAATGCTGGGAACACAGCACAAATTAGCATTACAAAGAAAGTCGAGGAGAATCCATTCAGAAAATAATGGGTTTTATGCTAATGCAATATGGGAGGAAATATGAGGTGAGTTTTTTTTAAAACTTCTTAGGTTAAAAATCCTGAAAACTTTTGATGGCTTGATACTATTATGACATAGGTATATAATATATTTCTTTTATTTGGGAATTTAGGGTTTTATTTTGAATTCTATAAGGCCAACATTTTTTTTAGAAAAGAGGTCAGAAAGTCATTTAGAATAGTGAACTCAATTATCATGTTGAAGAAAGCATGTATCTTATGTTAAATACCCAGCAAGCTCCCTGTGGAGTTAAATTGATCAACTGTTTACATTGTTCAGTTTTACAACATACAGAAATATGGTCACTTGTAGTTTGAAAAGAATCAGCTCAGAAGAACAGTTTAATTTTAGGAGAAGGCCAAATTTTTAGTTGGTGATAATATTAAGATCCTTCTAAACTTTATTATATATAACTTTATTTGATTTTTTTTCTTTTGTGTAATAAGCTTATGTCCTTTTGTTAAAAACATTGGCAGCATCACATGAATACGTTCAGTGACTAACTAGCTCAGTAACCAACTGCAAAAACGAAAGTAAGGATCTATCAAGGCAGGTTTCACTCTGGGATCTGACTTGTATGATACTACCATCAGCTCGGATGATTTTCTTTAAAATAACTGCAGTATAACTAATAGGATAATTGTGGTTAAAGTATGTGGATTCACTGTTCAATTTCATTCATTGATGAAAAATTAATTCTTTCAAAATTCAGAAATTAGCTCACCTAACTCTTCATGCTGTTACGCAACTGAAGGAAAGGATTTTACATAGTTTGATTACATAGCGTTTGTGGCACTGAAACAAGCCAATCAATCTATGACAATGTTTATGCTCCACAAAAGCCTCTTTCAAAAGTGAGGCAACTGATTAAGACTGATATTTAAATGCACATTTTTTTTCCACAGATTGGATATATAGCAATGAGCACTTTCTCTACGCATGAAGGGAAATGTACCCAATTTGGTAATCACATGCGTTTTTCCTCATGTTATTCTTGTAAATAAAGTCTATTATAGCTGTACCAAGACTCAAAATGCTTCTAAAATCACAACAATTTGGTGCTGCAAGCAGGTTCTTTATAATATCTATTGGGACATTATATCAAATGTTGATGTAAAAGAAAGGGGGTGTGCTTATTTTACCACTCATTAGTTAGAGAAGTCAGTGTTCAAAACAACAGCTAATATGCCAAATCGTAGATCTGAACCAGGGAATGGGTGCAGTAATTAGAATGGCATGACACTACGAACGCAATTCATTTCATTGGGTATTCAAGGAGGTGTAACTGATCTCAGGGTAAACTAGAGCAAATTGAGATTGGCTGCAGGGCAAAACATGGGAAAATATTTCCTAGAAAAGGAACCAGTAGGGTAAAATGGGAGAGTCAATTTTCTAGCCCAATGGTGTGAAATGAAGAAGGTCATTTCCAAGAAAGATAACCATCAAACTATAAAAGTAACATCAGCCATTGGGACAGAAATGTAGATGGGGGCCCAAAAGGTCACTCACTGAATTACTGCAGAGTAAAATAAGATAATGTCTAAGGAAGGCTTGAATCTGTACTAGGCTGTAGAAAAGCATGAGGCGTTGTTGGACGAGCAGCCCCAGGGAAAGGAAGAAAAAGCAATTGCAATACTATGTGCATATCATCTTTAAACGAGTCTGTTAGGACAGGTTACAAGAACAGGCAGAGGTTGAAAAATAATGGAAGAAAAACAAAACGTTGCATTCACAAATCAAGTATCTGAGGAGGAATGTTATGAGCGCAATTGACCAATTCTTTCCAGGGAGCTGGGGAGATGCAGTTTTGGCACACTTCACTCTGCTGATAAATGCGGTGAGGTTTACAGCCATCAGAGAATTCAAATTACAGCATGTATTAAGAGAATTCTGGAATTAAAGGGAAATCAAGCAGGCAACAGACAATAGTGATTGTTGAAATAAGAGAAAATAGGCAGCTTGTGTTTTAGGTCACAAGCAAAAATTTGCTATTTCCACTCCCACCAAGCCACACGTAAAGTTGATATATACAAGTGAATTTGGCATCAATTTCTACTTTCTGTGAATTGATATAAACTGAAAGCACTACTGAACTCTAGATTACCATTAAAACAATGTGTTGTCTGTTTAATGGCTTTGTTCTTGTTTCTTTGTAGTGTAGTTTCCTGTTGGTGCTAGTAGATATTGATTAATCCTCTGTGCCTGATTCTGTATGTTTTAAAACTGTTGGTGTTTATAGTATGTGAAACATCACAGTACAAAATTGTAGGTAAAGTTGAATAATAAACATGATAAAAGGCATATAAGTAAAAGCAAAGAACTGTAGATGTTGGAAAACTGAAATACAAACAGTAAGTTTGCTGAAGAAACTCAGCAGGTTTGGCAAAATCAGTAGAGAGAATCAGAGTTAAAGTTTTGAGAGTAGAGACCAGTGAAATTGTATGAGTATTGCAGAGGTTGTGTGTAAGGGTATGGAAAGCTTGCAGGTTTCTTTTGATTAAGCTAAAGTGGTTAAGTTTCTTCTAGAGAATTAACCTTATTGCACTTCAAAAGTTTGAAGGAAAGATTAGTAATGCAATTTGTGGGAATGGTAATAAAAAAAGCATTTTTCAAGATAATGCCTGGAATAATTGTTGAAAAAAAAACAAAAGAACTGGGGATGCTGTAAATCAGAAACAAAAACAGAAGTTGTGGAAAAGCTCAGCAAGTCTGGCAGCATCTGTGGAGAGAAATCAGAATTCAGTTCTGTGGAAGGGTCAATCGACCCAAAACATTAACTCTGATTTCTCTCCACAGATGCTGCCAGACTTGCTGAGATTTTCCAGCAACTTCTGTTTTTGTTTCTGGAATAATTGTTACTGGCTAGATTTTTATTAATCAAAATACCCTGTCATCAGTTGGGGATTTTTAATCTGGATAGAAGGTCCACACATGTTTGAGATGATTTTCCATTAGTGTTTTGATAGTGCAAATTGAGAGGTTTGGAATAATTCTGATTAATCATGTATCGGATTGATCTTAGTTCAGAAATCTTGCAAAGTTTAAAGATTTGAGGATTTTGTTCCTTATACAATTCTTTAAAGGGTTTTAAGTTTTAATTTGGATCCTGCAAATTGGAACTTGGAAACAAATGGCCTCGTTTGATACAGTGGGTTAAAAATATTAGAATTAATAATATTTGACAAAGATCGTTTTGAGAAAGCAGCTTAAAAATCAACTTTTGGAGATAATTGGCATTAATCTAAAATACTGCTGACTTTTGTACTGATAAAAAGAGGCAGAATTTGAAACAGAGACTTGCTCCCTATTGTTCAGGAAAGTTTAAAGAAAAAGCTCAAAATGACTCAATGGCATGAATTAAGGATTGTTTTGCTCTGCCCCTTTGGAGAAATAGAAAAAATAGAAGCTAAGCCTTTTGCTGGGGAAAGTTAAGATTGCATGCCACTGAATTAGCACTTTCTACCTTGAATGGAATGGATCTTTTATGCTTTTTACTTCTAGCAGTAAAAAGATCCTTAGCAACTTCGAGAATTTTATCAGATATTAATAAGGAATTGGAATCAATTAACCAGATTAAGTTCAATTGGGTTGGAGGGATTTTCTAAAAACAATAAAGACACACAGTCTTGATTGTTTCATATTTACTGAAACCAAACATATCATTTGAAGAGAAATATATTAAACATCAATGGGAATTTATCAGCCCAATAACACATTAATCTGATAGCTTAATTGAGCAAGTTACTGTTGTGGAAGAAAAGCAGTAAGATGTAATCAAAGGCAAAGAGCAAACAAGCAAAATCAGATGGAAGGTATCATATTAATAATCTGTGGACTAAAATTTTTCTGGGCATATGAATGAATTAGGAGACAACAAAATATGTGTGTGTGAAAGAGAGAGAGAGAAAGAAAGAAAGAGAGGGAGTGTGTTTTTGCGCATGTGTACACAATTCATCAACTCCATTGTTCGAGCTTCATACATGAGGAATAGCCACTTATGTGAGGAACAAAAAGGACTTTCCTACTGTAATGTACTGGTTGCATTTTTAACAATTTCATGCATCTACTTAAATTATTCATAAGGAATGGTACTATAACTCTCTCCCCAACTCCTGATTCCAGATAAACCTCGTTACCTCTGACACGCAAATCAAGAATGCGATATGAAGTGTTATTATTTACTCTAGATTGAAAATCCATATTTTTCTTTCCTGTGGAAACTTGAGAACAAGATATAGAATACCAAACAGTCAACTCAAAGGAAGTCAGTTTTAGTTAATTTCGTTCATTTTCAAACATACAATTTTGTAGAGACCCTTACAAGATGCCCTATTTGGGAATTTCTGATCTTATTCCTAACATCAGCAAGTTATACCAATGTGGGTAGCAAGCCTGCAACATACAATTACACAACTTGGCCACTCAACTGTAGAGGTAGGTATCTCACAATACCACTTCCCCACAACTTTTGTGGAGTCAGGCCAGCTTTGAAGTCACATGGATCACAGCCCTTCAAAAGAGTAAAGAACCATAATCTGGATTCAGGAAACATTTGAAGCACATGTTCAAAATATCTCATCCTTGTCACCTCCATGCCTTCCGCATCCTCCATGCCCAAAAACAGAATATTCATTAGAGAACCAATGATTCATAATAACAATGGCAGGTATTGAAATGCATTTTAAAAAAGAATCCATTAAAAAACCTCCTTCCAGAACAAACTGCTGCTCTTATAATCATATAAAAATTTCAATCAGATGGTGCTATTATAGCATTAATAGCATAAGCTTTTTTCAAAGCTCCTAATCTTTTGCGAACAAACAAATGTACAGATATTAAAAGAAAAAGATTGAAAGAAGAATTACTTACAATCACAAAGAATAAATCAATTAAAGCAAGACACTACAACTGTGAAAACAATCCATTGCAGAACTAATCCATTAGCCATTCATGGAGCTTAGCTAAGCATTCATAATGAGGCCATCTGGTTAAAAAAAAACCACAATCAACTGTTTCAAAGGAGATTTTTGTGGGACTCATTAGATCAGTGTGCATACTAGGTTAGTGGGCGTGAAGAATGCAGGAGGGTCATGAAAGGAGCATAGCAGGCATGTGTGGGGCAGGAAGGGGTTGTGGGGATGAAGGCTAAATGCAAGATTGTCTTACAGCCTTGATACAATCCTGGTAAAGACCCTGTGAACTGAGGCAGGCTTTCTAACCAATCAGCATCGGCCCCTGCCCTGCATCCAAACTGCTTCTGGGATCAGTGGGCCAGATCCAATTCTGCCATCACCCACACAATTGCAAATATTTTAAATGACAGGTATTGCTGAAAATTTGCCCAATGTTTGGCAGTGAAGAAACATGCCAAGTCAACGATTACCTGTGAAATGAAACAGGTATTCACAGTTCTTCAATTTAATCACAGCAGAGGGCTTCACATCTCCAACAAAAGCTGGAGGCACACTGTTCTCAGAGTTCTGCGGTCTCAGTTCTGTCACCCAGACTTGGATGTTGATCAGAAAAAAGGAAGACTAAATGTAATGGGTTCATACGTTTGTTAGGCGAAGGGAAGATCAGCAAGATAATTTAGTGAATGCTACAAACAACAGTGAGTTGTCATATGCAGAAGGATTCCATTTCTCTACTGTATTATTTTTAATCTTGAGGGAATTAAATTTTCCTAAAATGCTGCTAATAGTTTGGCCATTGTCACCACATCCTCCATGCTGAGCTTCATAAGAATTACCAAAAATTACACCGTTAGCCTGCTTGACTCAACTAGTCCATGTGGCTCTTATGTTGCATGTTAGCAGTAGACTTAATGTCATGTATCATTGAGTCAGCACAGACCCACATTTTAATCCCACAATGTTCTAGAATCTGCCATTCATGAATCGTAGCCTCGTTTGGTCCAGTAAATAAATTCAATTTATTGTACCAGAATGTTCACATATAAACATATAAAAACAACCAGCTGGTGCATCATATTTACCCATTGTGACAAATACTGGCCAACTTTTTAATAAATGGAAAGATATCAGCATTGATTACCGAGCCCAATACAATATTTGGAAAATTCCATCAACCTTTGGATCAAGAAAGCAGCTCACCACCACCATCACAAGGACAACTAGGGATGGGCCATAAATGATGGCCAGCTAGTGATGCCCATGACCCACAAATGAATAAACAAAAACAACTAAGCCATTTACTATTGGACTCACAGACAGCTGAAGCCAATAGGAATATTTTTGAAAACTGTCCACAGAGGATTTTCTATCGCACTTTCAAAGTTTTATGTATAAGCTTACAGTGCCTACAGTAACAGTGTTCAAAGAGATACATCTCAACATCACAAACATTACAACTGATGGACTTATCAAGGTTGTGAAGGATGTGTGCAATGACCAGAAACATAGAGAAAGGTGCTATTTGACTGAAGAGAGGTAAGCCCCTTTAATGTACCAGATAAAACTTAGACCCAGATTTTGTAGAGGTCGAGTGGTCTCGTCATGCGTGTCCATGTTGAAATACAATTCGATCTTTCGTCCAGGTGACAGACAATTCACATGCTGATGAGACAAGAACATGCGAGCGAGACACAGAGACAGACCACCAGGGTAACAAAAGGAAAGGAATAAAGCAGTACAAAAAAATTCAACCTTATAAAGACAGGCAGATAGAGAAAGAACATGAAAGTAAATAATTACAGAAAGCAACAAAAACAGAACAAGTTGCCTAATACGTAAAAATTGAACTGAAATCAGATAAAGAATTTCCAAATCAAAAATAGCTGGCTGCTTTTGAGAATAATCAGATTTTGAAATATAGCACTTTCAATTACTGCTATCTAAGAGGTTCAAGCCTAAAAGTGAATGTCCTATGCACATTTCCTGGCTTGTCATTTCACAAATCAACAACCCACTAGTCCCAAATGGTAGAAAGGGCTAGTCTCTATATCTATACTTAAACCTGAAGATGATACACGAATTAGGAGATCTGAACACACTGGCTGAAAGTTAGATATAAGGCAGATCCACTTGTAGCTTTCAAAAGTAAATTGGGTGAGCACTTGAAGGGGGGAAAATCTTTGGACTTTGGGAAGAGGGCTCGATTGTGGGTCTAGCTAAATTGCTCTTACAGCAGGTTGGCACGGATCTGATGTGCCAAATTACTTTTTTCTGTGCTGAAACTAATCTATGATTTTATGGCCAAGACCCAAGTTTATCCTCTGTACAAGCGAATAGACTTTTTTTTCTCTCCAAATTCCTTTTCAAGATGGCTCTGTGGATAAAAGTAAAATGGCATTCCACTTATACCAACTGATTATATTTCCCTGTAGATTCTTCACGTTATTGTTTTACCACATTGGAAGTTTTGTGAATTTATACACTTTAACATCAAATTCCTTATTATACATTGTTCTCTGAATTATTCACTAATCTAATGATTTACTATGCTTTCTAAAGTTCGCTTGCACATGATTGAATTAATATACAATTACGCACAGTAATACTACATTATTTTGGAAGATCCTTCAATGTGATGTTCCTAAAGAAATGCACAAACTTACTTTAAAAACACCCAACACATGAGGGGAACAATGGAGAAAATGTACACAAGCACATTAACTAATGTATTAAAAAGTGTATAAACCAAATTGAACCCCTTTGGAGTCCAAGCCTATTTCTGATCATTTTATAACTGCTGAAAAAGCTACAACCAATTAGAAGCTCATCAAAAATGTATTAAATAATTCATTAGCTACAAATTACGCAGCACAGAAGTCCGAAGTATTAAATTGTTCCTTTAAAAATAGCTGTTGTCAAAAATCCCAAATAAAAACTGCAAATGAAATAACTGACCTCTCTTTGATCATTATCCAGGTGCAGGTGTTCTGTATGTTGCTTTTGTCTGTCCTTTCGTCTCCACTGGGCAGGAGCACTCCGTTTTACCCACCTTAAAAAAGACTTAACATGTTATAACAATAATATTAAATACACAATTGCATATCTCCTTTCCAATCTACTGCCATATCCATACGTATAATATCCTAAAAACAGTCACTTCAACAGTATGACTGTTCATGGAATCTGGTGATATTGTTTCAAAAGTTAAAAAAAAATCATATGATAGCCAAAAACTAATTACATGAAAAAAATGCAACTAATTTCATTGATCTTGTCCTTTGATTATAAAAATCAGTGAAGATCAGAAGAAATAAGGAAAGCCACTGGTACACTGACTAGTCAATCAAGACTGGTTATTTTCAGATATCCTGTATATTATTCCATTGTGTGTTCACATCTATCTCTACGTTCAAGTGATATGGTATCTGTCTGATCTTTTATGAATGCTATTTCATGGAGATGAAATGTGAGTCAATCAGGAACAGTGAAACACAAAACTTGGTAGATTAATCAATCAACCATGAACACATAAGTTAAATTTTTCAATGAAAACTCAGATCACCTTAGGGTAATCAGCAGAAGAAAGAGGAGGAGGAGGATGCTGTTTAGATCTTCGAGCCAGCTCCACTAATTAACTTAATTCAATAGTGATTTTGTCAGAAGTGTGATGTGCAGACATCAAAACATTGTTTTATAAATTTTATATGTTTGTATTACTGCAAAACAAAGTTCTGTCAAATTGAACTGAAACAGAGGACAGTGCACTGTACATAGAAAAATAGGAAAATCTAACTGAGCAATCTACATACTCTGGGATACATCCAAGTTACTCACTTATTGCTGGCTGGTGAAGAGGAAAGCACATCTGACTGCAGTTTGGGAAAGAATCCAGATTCATATTTTCCCTGCCCAATCTTCATATCCAACAGGTGAGGGTGTACAGCAGCGTGGTCAATTTTTGCAAGTCTCGTTTCAATTGCCTTCTCTGCAGAGGACAAGTAATGTCCATGACTTGTGTTCTCAATCAATCATTATGTTGGCACAAAAATAATGAAAAATACTTTGTTTGTGCCCATTAAGCAAAAGTAGAAAATTAACTATTTCAAAGATTTGCACTACCTTACTGTAATGTAGCACAAGCAGTGCAATTAATTGTACACAATTAATTAACACAAATACCATGCAATTATATTTCCACCAGATTTTTAGTACAAAATTCATGATCGTAATTTCAATTTTGTCACAGCAAAGCTTATTGTTGAGTGGATTATTCATGCAAAGATGAAATAAAATATCTTTAATGATTTATTTCCATTGCTTCTTTTATATGACACTCCCTTAACAAATTTTACAACAGGCATTGGTGGAACACTAAAGCTCTAAAGTTTAGTCCTAAGGAAATGGTTTTGAAATATGAGGCCGCTAACTAAGTAGATGTCCTCATGAGTAGTACCAGGTCATACAGACCAAATGATCGCAGCTTTAATCCCAATTATTTTATAATTACAGGTAGCACAGCTATAATGCGTGTCATGTTAACACGAATTGGCTGTAATGCAATTAATGCATAAAGGATGCTGTTTGGATAACACGAACTTTCTGTTGTACAGGTATAGCAATTTTCTATAGTGATTTCCCTACAACGCGATTTTCTATGGCAATTTGCTATAGTGCGAGGCCACACAAAAATGCTACTATCACAATTTAGGAGAACCAGTTGTAGCTGATCTCAGCCAGTGCAGCAGCGGAGATACTACATTTGATCCTACTACCTCAGAAAGAAAGGAAGTTGGTTGGAAATGGAACAAATGATGGGAAAAGGAAGGAGGAAAGAAGATGAATGGAACAGGAAAAGCAACAAGACAGGGGAATAACGTAAAAAGGAAAACAATTGAAATCCTTCAGTCATAAAATGGTTGCAAAACAGAGGAAGGTCATGCAGGCCAAAATGTCTGTGATGGCTCTGTGCAAGGGCAACTCAGTTTATGCCACCTTTCTGCCCTTTCCCTCATAGCCCAGAAAAATTCTTCTCTTTGGATATGTATCCAATTCTCTTTCAAAAGCTACAATTGAATTTACCTCCAGCACATTCTCAGGCAATGAATTCCACAATCTAAATGCCCACTGCGTAAAATTGTCTTTTACATTTTGCTATTGGTTCTTTTGTTAATCACATGACTGTCCTTTGGTTCTCAACACCAATGACAACAGTTTCCACTTACTCTTAAAAAGCCACCATGATTTTAAACACCTCTATCAAGTCACATCTCAACCTCCTCCAAATTGCAGCCTGGGTCAATGCTTTGTCCAAGATAAAGCAGGACGCTTATCAGTGCTTATCTGCACTCTGCAAGGGTAGGTGTCACCATCTTCTGTCTGCTACCTCACACTTAAAATCGGAATTCAAACTAATAACGTAACCGGAGTCAGAGAAACCAGAAGCACTCCGTGTGTAAAATGTCAACAAGTTCCTGATTGTACAAGTAGAATGTTTAAAAATGGAGTTGCACACCACCCCACTCTAATGCAGAAGAATTATTGTAATTAGTAAGGTGAACATTGCAGTTTTCCATTCCAACAACCTGAGGCATTGATGCAATTATGTCAATATTTTTCAAACCTTTTTTTTTAAAGTGGTAGTCCATCTGAAAACACCAAAAAAAAGGATTAAAACACCATGGTCTTGAACTTCTAAAGAGCAAGATATTTAACTTCTACATACTTTATTTCAATTGAATGGTTAGCCTAAATGTGACGTGTGAAGAGAGGCAGAAAAATGTGACAAAATGAAGGTTTGGAGATAACCCATTTATATTGTCAGTACAATTGACATGAGAAGTACAAGAAAAAGTGCGCTAAATAAATATGATACTTCAGTTCACTGGCTATACACTTACCATTTTTTCTTATTATTCATAGCTTCATAACAGGTTAGAAAAAATAGTATTTGATCAAAAATTAAAGGCAATTTAAACTTTTCTTAGCCAAAATCTTGAAGATTACCCAAAGAATTCTTTTCAGGGTAATATCTTTTCTGTAATATCTAGTGTTCTAATTAATTTGCTTCCATGTTCACGTACTCAGCCTTGACTCAAGGTTCACAAAATTGTTTGGCATTGTCCCCCCTTGAACTCAACATAAAAATATTTATATGAAGTGCCAAATCTGCATTTTTGATTCCCCCCTGTCATTGAGGTGGTATGTCCTTAGGAATACTTTAGTTTATATAACTAAACATATAGCAATTTGGTGAAAGGACCAACATAAGCAACACCTTCAGCCTATTAATGCAAGAAACTTGAAGACAAAGTAAAATATTGTTAATGTGTACCATGACTTAAATTCTGGATTGCTTATAGATTTTGACTTAGACAATTATTTTTAAAATAGCTTTTATTTTCCCATTGAAAATATACTTAAATCTCTCTATTTTGTCTCTCAATATATCACTCTGATTGAAGGGAAGTGCTTTTGTCCTGTTCCTGGGTATCTACAAATTTCAATCTCAGCTTGACCAGCAGGATGAAATTTAATCAAGAAAAAAAGTTACACAGCATGGAAACAAGCCCTTTCATCCAACCAGTCCATGCCGACCGTAATTCTACACTAAAATAGTCGCATTTGCCTGCGCTTGGCCAATATCCCTCCAAACATTTCTTATTCATGTACTTATCCAAATGTCCTTTAAATATTGTAACTGTACCCGCATCCATCACTTCTTCTGGAAGTTCATTCCACACACGAACCACTCTCTGTGTAAAAAGATTGCCCCTCATGTCTTTTTCAAATCTTTCTCCTCTCAACTTAAAAATATGCCCCTTGTCTTGAAATGCCCCATCCTCAGGAAAAGACACCCACCATTCCCCTTATCTATAGCCCTCATGATTTTATAAATCTCTGTATGGTCACTACTCAACCCCGATCATGTTGCGGCTGTACAAGACATTTGTTAGGCTACCTTTGGAATACTGCATTTAGTTCTGGTCTCCCTGTTATAGGAATGATGTTGTTAAAAGATTCACAAATCTGTTGCCAGGGTTGGAGGGTTTGAGATACAAGGAGAGGCTGAATAGGCTGGAGATATTTTCCCTGGAGCGTCGGAGACTGAGGGGTGACCTTATAGAAGTTTATAAACTCATGAGGGGCACGGATAGCGTAAATAGCCAGGGTCTTTTACCCAGGGTAGTGGAGTCCGAAACTAGATGGCATAGGTTTAAGGTGAGAGGAGAAAGATATAAAAGAGACCTAAGGGGCAACTTTTTCACGCAGAAGGCGGAGCATGTATGGAATGAACTGCCAGAGGAAGTGATGAAAGCTGGTACAATTACAACATTTAAAAGGCATATGGATGGATATATGAATAGGAAGGGTTTAAGAGGAATATGGACCAAATACTGGCAAATAGGACTAGATTAATTAAGGATATCTGGTCAGCATGGACAAATTGGACCGAAGGATCAGTTTCTGTGCTGTATATCTCTGTGACTCTATGACTCCTAAACTCCAGCAAAAAAGGTCCCAGCCTATCCAGCCTCTCTTTATAACTCAAACCTTCCTTTCCCAGCATCATCCTGGTAAATCTTTTCTGAACCCTCTCCAGCTTAATAATTACCCTTCCGATAACAGGGCAGTCAGAACTGGACACAGTACTCAGAAGAGGCCTCACCAACATCCTGTACAGCCTCAACATGATGTCCCAGCTCCTATCCTCAAAGGTCTGAGCAACGAAGGCTAGCGTGCTAAGTGCCTTCTTAACCACCCTGTCTACATGTGATGCAAACGTCAAAGAATTTTGTACCTGAACCCCTAGATCTCTCCGTTCTACAACACTACCCAAGACCCTACTTTTAATTGTATAAGTCCTGCCCTTGTTTGTTTTACCAAAATGCAATACCTCACATTTATCAAAATGAAACTCCATCTGCTACTCCTTAGCCCATTGACCCAACTGACCAAGATCTCTTTGTAATCTTAGATAACCATCTGCAAACTTTCTAACCATGTCTTCTAATATTCTCATCTAAATCATTTACGTAAATGACAACAAAAGTGGACCCTGCACTGATCCCTGCAGAACACCGTTGGCAACAGGCCTCCAGTCTGAAAAACAACCATCCACCCACCGCTCTCTGTCTCCTGGCATTATGCCAATTTTGTATTCAATTGGCAAGTTCATCCTGAATCCCATGTGATCTAACTTTACTAATAATTCTACTATGCAGAATCATGTCAAAGGCTTTATTGAGGTCGAAGTAAACAATGTCTACTGCTTTACCTCATCAATCTTCTTCCCTGCACCTGCAAGTTCCCCTCCAAGCCACACACCATCCTGATTTGGAAATATATTGCTGTTCCTTCAGTGTTGCTGGGTCAAAATCCTGGAACACCAACCCTAATGGCATTGTGAGTCAACCTACAACAAAACCATGCTGACTATCCCTAATCATTCCTTGCTTCTCCAAATGTATATAAATCCTATCTTTCAGAATCACCTCAAACAACTTACCCATCATTAAAGTCATTCTCACACATCTATAGTTCCCACAACTCTCCTTACATCCCTTCTTAAACAAAGGCACAACATTAGCCACTCTTCAGTCATCTGGCACCTCACCCACAGTTATAGATGATACAAATATTTCTGTAAGAGGTCCCACAGTGGCCTCCTTAACTTCCCAAAATGTGTGTTCCATTGTCAGTGTACGATCCATTGTTGGATTCTCCTGCCTCTCTAATGGATGAATTCCAGGATGGTGTCATCTCATATGATGTTAAGTCAAATCAAGATTTACAGATCTGATTGTCAACATTACATACGAGTATTATTGAAAAAAAATGACACTGTCAAAATTTTTTGTCATGTACTTAACAGGACAGTTGAAAGATTGCTAATTTTCAAAAAAAGCAACAATTAATATTTCACAATGTTGATCAGTTGGCAACTCTGATTGAACGAAGACTTGTTATGGAAAATGCACCAAGGACAAAAGTGTCCCATGCTTTTGTTTAACTCAAAAAAGGAATAATATTTGGACATGATACACTTGCTTGAGGAGAACAGGTGCCAACATATGAATATGTATGTACTTTCCAGCAAATTACATGTGTTGCATTATGAGGCCGATTGATTTCCTTTAACCTTTAAAATCATTTTAAGGTAAAGTTGCCATAGCCCTAATGTACCACAGGGCTGCTCTCTCATTAGCTAGAGATGATTGATAGTGGTTAAACCTGATTCACCATGTCTCAGGCAAAGGAAGAGGTTGAGAAGAAAGTACTTTCATAATAATCTCAGCTGGTGTGGGAAATGAACCTGTGTTATTGGCATCACTCTGCATCACAAACCAGTCATCCCGCCAACTGAACTAACCGATCCCCTGATTATAACTGTAATTCATAGCACATTTTGCATTTTCAGCAAGTGCTATCCAATCACAACAAACATTAGGCATTATGTTTCAAGTTTTGCTAGCATGTGATGGACAAGTATAATTAGAACTCTGTCTCTTGTGAATAGTCAAAAGGACATATTATTTGATATGGTCGACCACTTTTTGGGATGAATGGTCTATGTACTTCATATTACACTGGCACTGAAATTCATTTATCATATTACTTAATTGCAAGGTATGCATAATTTCATTATGGCTTGATAGTAGCACCCTGTTAATGGAAACTACCACTTGTGTTACTACTACTATGTAGGAATGTGAAATGATTTATTGCAATAATTGTACAAAAGTTTGAGGTACCTTACCATTCCAGCGTAATTTAGAGTCAAAGAAACTCATGAAGCTTTTAAAAGTGCATGGAAAACCTTCAACCCATTCTGTCTGCTCCAGTCATCAAACATCCATCTATTTTAATCTCTAATCCGCCTCTAATTCGAAGCAAGCTGGGAATTTCTATGGTGTGAATCATTCGTGAGTATGCCCAATGCATAGCAAGAAATAATCAATTTGGGTTGCCATTTAACAACGGGATGTCTTTGATACACTCGTTTTGCTATCACAGTTACATAGTGAGCTCTAAAAAGTTGCCAATAAGGTCAATCTTATAGCAAATGGAGCTGTAGAGTCTCAATGTACATATTAACTAGTCAAGATAGACTTACAGGAGACAATAACAAAAATCTTCAGTGAATTTCTCAAACAGCACATTGGAAGACGGAGCTTATTAGATTGAGTGGAATGTAGCACAATGAAGCTTGGGAAGAAATTCAAAATTCTGAAATGCAGCCCCATATTCAAATATAGCAAACATATCACTTGCATTTCGAGAACATGCAAGAGGTACGCAGTGCAGGATAATTCTATCAAAAACATGCTTCTCTTGGAAGTAAGTAAAAACTAGGCATAGATCCCATAGATCAATACCATTATTTGGGCATATAAAATGTCACTGAAGCTGAACTTAACTGCAGGAACTGTTCAGTTAAATGAATACAAAATCTATAAAATTATTGAAATTAGGCTGACCAACCAGCAATGGCCCAAGCACCAAAAATAACAATGACAAACCTAGCCCCACTAATCCTGCAAAGTCATCATTACTAACACCTGGGGACTTGTACCAAAATTAAGAGAACTGCTGACAGACTAGTCAAGCCAAGAGTGACTATGTCCCAGTCACCACCATCACCATCCATAGGTATATCCTCTGTGGCATACCTAGCGGGACAGATCCACCACAACTAGCAATGCAGCGGCATACAGTTGGCAGTGAGTTGCCGAAGAGTGCCTAACATTGACTCCACACCTCAAGAAGTCTCATGGTATGAGGTCAAACATGGGCAAGGAGACCTCCCACCAATTACCAACTGTGGTCTTTTGCTAATGAATAAGTACTCCTCTATATGAAAGGGTATAGAATGTACTCTTGTAGGGGTACTTCAATGCCCATCACCAAGAGAGGCTTAATAGCATCACCACTGACTGAACTGGCTGAGATCTAAGAGGTGTCACTGTTGGGTCTGTAATTAGAAGTCAGGCAAACAACAAGACAGACAACCTGCCTGGCCTGCTGTGTTCCTCCAGCTCCACACTGTGTTTATCTAAGACAGAAAACCTGCCTATTTACCAGCCTCTTGGCTGCAGATGCACCTAGTATTGATAGTATTGGTAGGAGTGACCACATTACAGGTCCTAAGCCATTTGCTCACTGTGCAAAATTCACACTGAAATAGGGCATATCAAAGCTATCATGTTGAATAATGGTTACCCTGACAGAGGATTGTTCATTGTGCGATGGGCATACTCACTAACAAGCATAAGGCTGCTTCTTTTGGAAGGAAAAGCTATATCTAAACATTAAGCAATAGACGAAGTTAACTATTCAAAGTTGCTACTATACAGTAGCGACATTCATGGTATTTTCCATTAACAAGATGCTGTCACCAAGCCAAAATGACATTTTCTGATCATGCAAATAAGTAATGTGGTAATAATTTTTATGCAGATGTAAAAAGGTACATCGTCTGTACATTCAAACAACTGTTGCATTGTATCAACAAGCTTATACCTTTGGCTATTTGTTATATGCAGAATATTGGCCATTCTCAACCAATCTTTGATTGCAAAATTCATCATAATATCAAACATTAGATGTAATTCTCTGATGGGATTGTCCAGAAATTGTTATCTAAAGTGTACGAAGAACCATATTAGTAACTAATTTAAGATCATGAGCCCTCTGTAGGACAAAGGAAAATGTCCAGACATTACTTTCTTATTAAATTAAACTAGAGTGTTGGGACAAAAGTTACTTGGTGCATTCTCCACAGAAATGAAAACCAGAATTGACTTGCCGCCCAATTTGCAGATTTTCTTGCATGCTATATAAATTGTTGCTGCCTTTGAGATTTGCTTTTCTTGCATCTGACCTGATAAGTGCAGGATGAACAGTTTCAACAGCATGTCTTATTTTTCTTAAGTCCTTTATTACAAGCAACTATTTATTACATTTGAAGTTGCCGTTGGAGTGGTGGGTGAAGGATCTAGTTTCGCTGTTGATGGCTTGTTTTGTAGGTACCTAGCACTGCTCTCTACAAATGCTGGAGATTGCTTGATGACAAAGACCTTGTCCACGGTTGTTTCTCCCCAACATAGTGCGATTCAATTTATAGGCTTGGAAATTGGCATTAAGAATGTTGTCGTATCAGACTGGATTCTCGTGCTCAACTGGCTACAGAATACCACCATTGGTGTGCAGGAATACTCATGCACAACAATATGGCCAACTTAGCAAGGTTGAACTCAAATAAGAATGCTCTCATACCAATCAACTCCCTGCAAAAACGTTGGTGTTAGAGCTATTGTTCTGCCTTTTGATTTGCAGATAGACCTTAAGCAGAGAAAGTGGAATGCATCCAGTTACTCTATGTGATACTGTAGGCTGTCAATGCCTCACTGCAATACAGGAGTGTTTAGGAACCACTGCCTGGGGAATTTTGATCTTTGGTTTTTAGTCAAGTCCATGCTCTCTTTGAAGCCTGCTTTTGCCAGGCAATGAGCCATTTTAACATCTGATGTGGTGTTTCTGGGGAGATAATCAAAAACAGCAAAACTTCAGAAGTGAGTTGAGGGGATGTACTATTGATTGTGACCTTGGGATCTTGGAGTTTGTAGAGAGAATTTAAATTTTACAAAATTTCTGTCTTTCCAGACTTACTGTCCGGCTGAAGATTTCTGAGGTTTAGACAAAGCAATCAACAAGCAACTGATGCTGCTTGGTGTGTGAGATGAGACCATAGACATCAGCAAACAAGAGCCTGTTTAGTAGCTTCTCGTGATCATGTGCAAGCTCTGAGCTTTTGCAAGTTGAAGAGGCTGCAGCCTGTCCTGAACTAAATGTCCTGTTCTAAGTCAAGATCTTTGAATGTGCAAGACAACATGGCTGAAAAGTAGATGGCAAACAGAACTGATACCATTATGCAGCGTTACTTCATGTCATTGATGACAGGAAAGGTACCTGACGAGATGCCATTGAGTATCACACTCCCATCATGCTATAGAGATGAGTAGATCGCATTGATTGTCTTTCATTTATTTATACACTAAACAAAAGCAAAATACTGTGAACACTGGAAATCTGAAATAAAAACAGAAAATGTGGGGAAATCGAGCAGGTCTGGTGACAACTTTGTTGAGAAATAGAATGTTAATTTCTCTTTCCACAGTTGCTGCTGGGCTTGCTGAGTTTGTTTATGTTTGTACAGAATTTTTCATAGTCAACTGGAATTACTGTACTTCTAATAAATCTAACCATGGCTTTGATTTAAGAGGCCATATAACTGAAAAGACATAAATACTTTACTCTAAACCTACTCAGTTTTGAAGAAGGGTCATATTGGGCTCAAAATGTTAACTTTGCTTCCTCCCAACAAATGCTGCCACATTTGCTGAGGTTGTTCAGCATTTTCTGTTCTCATTTCAATATGAATTAAAGTTGGGAATTTTTTTTTAATCTGAATATTACTGCTAAGGCTATATTTGTTGTCCATGAAAGTTGCTGAGATCCACCAATTTAGCACTGTCAGCTTAGATGACCACTGATGTGGGAAATGGTAAAATATATAGTTACACTTCTGAGATATATTCTTCGGAAACAGTGGGAGAATATTTACTCTGCATAATGCCACGATATGTGGCCAAGTTGTTTGAGGCACAGTAGTGTGCAAAACAGTTAATGTTCCATTCCCCTGGACCAACATCTCTTGGTTTATCAAACAGAGAATTTGACGGGAACAGAAATTTTTTTTAAAAAAAAGAATATTTTCCTCTTTTCACATCTTTACATAATGCAATTTATCATCAGGAAGATGAGGATCTTTCCATGTTCAACTTTCAGAATGTACGTGGAGTAAAAGAAAATAGATACCCATTTCCTCTGGTTTTGACAACATGTTCAAGCACAATTAGAAATTGCAGTGGCTCAAACTCAGGATAATTTCAGTATCAGTCCAATCCAGCCATCCCGGTAAATGGATCTTAATGTATTCTAGCAATATACATTTAGAGTATCATGGCTAAAAGCCATGTCTTTCACCCAGTTATTCCGGTGGTCAAGTGCAATCGAAACAGAAAATGAAACAAAATAGAAGTCAAACATTGGGTACCACACGGCCCCCTTACCTGCTGCATCTATGGTAGTACACTTCTGATACATTGACGTACGGAGCGTTGGCGTTCTAACATTCAAAGTTCTGATTTTGTCAACTCGAGCATCAAATACCCTTAAGATTTGGTCTTTATCATCATCATCATGGCACATTATTTTATTATCAATGAATGAAGCAAACATTTGTGTTTCAAGAAATCTGGATAGGAATGGCAGGTAAGGTTCAGGCTGGTCAGAAAGGAAAGAAGCCTGTGAAAAAAGAATAGGAGAATGATTCAACAAAAGACAACCCATCTGAGGTGAAAGAAGTGCTTTAGCATACAAGCAATGAAACGCCTAATGATATAAACTTGATCTGGAGTTACACAATTTACTTATAGTACAACAACATGCACCAAGTAAGTACTTGTGTAGTGATGCTAAGCCTGTATACTTAAATGGGTTACCTCATTGTTATGGGTAGCATCAGTTCCTGGGGAGTAAAAGAAGAAAATTATTACTTTGGGCACTATTTTCTGGCATAAAGGAATTTTTACCAGTAATTTTAATGCCAACCAAGTTGCTCCTCCATAGTGTTGCACATAGGGAGTTAAGATCATGCTCAGTATCCAAGTCAAACAGAGATAGGAGGGAATAAATTGGGTGGAGTGGGCCGGTGGTGTGTGCATGAATGAAAAAAGGTGGGAACCCAAGAGCAAGATGAGAAAACACTTAAGAATGCCTATGGGATCCTGAGAAGATATGATTAAAAATTGTATAAAATACTGTTTTGACATCCAATTGGATTATAGCATCCAATTCTGGGCCTTACACTTGAGGAAGGATATAATAATTTTAGAGATGGTGTAGAAAAGATTCCAAAGAATGTTTCCAGCGATGAAGGGCTTCAGGTATACAGAGCTGAGTTTGTTCTCCTCAAAAATTGAGAGAATATTAGATTTAAAAAGCTTGATAGGAGATCAAATACTCAAAATAAAAGAGCAGGAAGATTCTGGGGAATCAAATACTGCAAAAAGGGAATAGATAATAAAGCAGAAGCAATAAACAAAGAAATTTAAACAGTGACATCAGTGTGACATGACAATCACCATATACAAAGCAGCAGCACTCAAGAAAGGCTTTTAAGGCAACAATATGGGTTAAGTATCTCTACATTTCACTTTTTTGCAACTTTGTAGTATCTTTAGCTCAGGGCCGAAGTAAAGGAGCCCACACATGAGGGAGAGAGGTAAAATTCCAAAAGTGATGACAACACAAGATGATCAGTAGCTGTTAAGTGTTCTTTTGTAATTTCAAGTTTAATTCTGAGTTAGTAAAGAAATTAATAAATAGAGCCATGGCAGAGTAATTTAGTCCTGTAGAATGCATAACCCATGCCAAGTGAATCTCCAGCACATTTCACATGGAGGAGCTTAAATTCTAAGGTTCAGTACATGTGCAGCTGGTGTCACCACAACACACGCACGAGAGTTTTTTTTTTGTGGATAGCATGCTTCAGGAGGAAATTATTCTTCAGTTATTCTTAGCTTAAAAGTGACAAGGTAAAAAGGAACTGGTGATCATTAGACAATCAAGGTAGATTAGGCAAATAGTACAGAAGTAACCTTAACCTAACCCCAACTCAAGCACGTCCCCCTCTCCAAATGGTATTCAAGTCCAGATACCAATAAGAATGAAGATAGCTCTGCGGGCAATAGCCAGAACCATGTCCACAGCCTAGCAAGGAGCAGGAGGAAGACTGGAAAATCAATTGGGGATTTTTTAAGTTAGGGGAACTGACAGACATTTCTGTCACTTCAGACATGAGCCCAGGGTTACATGGTCTCCCTAGTATCAAAGTCAAGGATTATCATTGTTGTATAGTTTATGCACCTCCATGAGATTCCCTGATTTATTCTCCATTTTTTTTTCTAAAAGTTAGTGCATTGATTACACTCCGTGTATTGGTACCTCCATTATTTCTTCACTTTCATCAAATAGATTGTCACCTGACTTGTCCAGGATGGACTGTCTTTCCAGTTATGTAACATTTTCCTTAATTGATACTGTTACTCTGCCAACCCTTCACTTCTCTTTCATTCCTTCCATAACCTTAACAATTCTTCTCTTTTTGAGCCTCATACCTGTTATCACTGCAATATCATAATCCTATGTTGCCATCTGCTCACCAGCTTTGTTTATAAGCTTCACACATTTAAATATATTCACTGCAAACCTAATTTACAATCTTTTTGCATTAATTAAGAGACTAAGAAATTGGAGCAGGAATAAGCCATTTATTCCTTCAAGACTGCTACATCATTTAAAGAGATCATGGCTGATCGACAACACCATTTTCCTGTACTATTTCTGTATCTCTTGATGTTTTTAATGTAGAAATCTGTCAATCTCAGTCTTGAACATGCTGAATGGCTGAATCTCCAAAGGTCTCTTGAGCAAGGAATTCCAAAGATTCACCATCCTCTGAGTTGAAGAAATACTCTAAATAGCCGACCATCAACCTCAACAACACGCTCCTGTGCTATTTCTATATTCTTTGATACCATTAGTCTCCATTGATGTATCAATCACTGTCTTGAGCATGCTCAATGATACGCTTCTTTAGTCACCTGGAATAAAGATTCACTACCCTATGAGTGCAGATGTTCCTCCTCGTCTCTGTCTTTATTGGCCGACCTCTTATTCTAAGTTAGTGCCCTAGTTCTAAACTAACAAGCTGAGTAAACATCCTTTCTACATCCACCTTGTCATACCTTACAAGGATTTTGTAAGTTTCAATGTGACCACCTGTCATTCTTTGTAACTCTAAACAATACAGGCCCACATTCCTCAGTTTCAACTCACAAAACATCCCTGCCATTCCAGGAATTCATCTGGTGAATCTCATTGAACTCACTTTATGATGAGTACATTCTCCCATAGACAGGAAAACCAAAACTATACAGCATTCACAGTTCTTTCAGTTTTTATCTTGTGGTGCAGTGTTGTGTGCCTGCCTCTGGCCAGAAGATCCAGGATCAAGTCTCACCTGATCCAAAGATGTATCATAATAAGAATGAACATGTCATTAGGAATCAAAACTGGGCATTTTCCTAATGTAATTAGTGACCCAGGTTTGAGTGTTCAGGTCACATTTGCAAATTGCAGATGATACAAAACTTTGAAGTATCCTGAACTGCGAGAAGAACAGTGATCGACTTCAAGAGCGCATAAACTGGTTGGTGCAAAATGCAGACAAACAGCAGATGAAATTTAATGCAGTCAATTGTGAAGTAATACACTATGAAAGGAAGAAGAAGAAGTGTTGATGTAAATTCAATACAAGGTAAAAAGATAAAGTCGCCATAGCCTTACCAGACCACAGAGCTGCTTTCCCATTAGAGAGAGGCTGATGGTGATGTTTTAACCAGATGGTCGGTTGGACTATGGCAATTTTACCTTTATTCTATACAAGATGAAGAAACAGAGATACTTCATGTTAAAGTACACAAGTTGCAGAAGGTTCGGAGCAGATATCGAAAATGATCATGAAAGCATATACGATTCTGGACTTTATAAACAGACACAAGGAAAAAACAAGCAAGCTATGATGGATCTTGATAGAACACTAATTCAGCTACAAATGGAGTAGCGTGCTCAATTCTGGATGCCTGACTTGAGGAAGAATAAGGAAGTTTTTCAAAGGGCACAGAAAAGACACATAATAACAGTTCACGTGATCTGAGACCTCAGTTGCATGGACAGATTTTAAAAGCTGTGGTTGGTCTCCTTCGAGAAAAGAAAGAAGAGGTTTGATTGAGGTGCTCAAAATTGTGAGATGTCGCAACGAAGTAGTTAGAGAGGAGTTGTTCCCATTGGAAAAAATTTGAAGAGAAGGAGGTTACCAATTTAAGAAGATTGGCAGAAGGACCACAGAGTTCATCACACCACCAGCTACAAACATATTAGTACTATAAACACTATAAGGAAGATTCACATGGAATTTTTTCATGAAATTTGCACTTAATATACTCAGTAATAAATACATTTTGCAAATTGGTGGTTAACAAACACTTAGGAAGTACTTAAATGAGCTGTATAAACACAAGTTCTTTTTAGGATAAATTTTCAACAGGGTTTCCATACAGGCACTATTTAAATTACGTGCAAAGAATACTCCAGTAACTTGCTACCATTAACAGGTTGCCATATCCCTAAGTTCCTGGTTCAACTTAATTTACATAACGTGTATGCGATTCTAACTGAGAAGGACCTAGCATTATGACTTAACTGAGTCAGGAAGGGCAGGAAACAGTTGCTTATAACCTGTATGGAAGAATAGGAGGAATTACGTATATTTTAGTATTAGCTAAGAATGGACAATAAAACATCGAGAACACCATGGTGGCATAGCATCATACAGAAGACACCCTTCAGCCCATCCAGTCTGTACCACCAAAAATACGCTAAATTTACACTAGATATAACACAGTGAGGAGCTGGAGGAACACAGCAGACCAGGCAGCATCAGAAGAGCAGAAAATTTGACATTTTGGGTCGAGACTCTTCTTCAGGTATGGGGAGGGGGAAGGGAGCTCAGAAATAAATAAAGAGGGGAGTGGTGGGGCTGGGAAAGGTAGGTGGGATGGTGAGAAGGGAGCACAGGTAGAGAGTGGTGAGGGTTGGTCAGTGAGGTGGGAGGGGCGGATAGGTGGGAGAGAAGATGGACAGGTTGTGCTAGGTCAAGGAGGTGGGGATGAGAGGGAGGGTTGGTCATGGGATGAGGCCGGCGGGGGGGGCAGTGGGGAGATTTTGAAACTGGTAAAATCCACATTTAGGTCATTGGGCTGTAGGCTCCCGAGGCAGAATATGAGGTGCTACTCCACCAGTTTGTGGGTGGCATTATTGTGAGACTCGAGAAGGCTCAGAATGGACATGTCACCCAAGGAGTGGGAGGGGGAGTTGAAATGGTTGGCGACCGGAAGGTGTTGCCATTAGGCGCGAACAGAGTACACATGCTCTACAAAGCGGTCTCCAAGCAACAATTTGTGCAACACTGCAAGCCACCTGAATTCCTGAATAAATGAAGATGATAGGGGACAGAAGGGAGAACTCAAGAGCACAGGTAATCATTACTGCTGGTGACAATGTCACCTTATGGTGCATGTTACCTATAAGTGTTCTTGCAGATGGCACAGCTGCCAGTGCTCTGCTGGTGATTCTGAGCAAAGTTCTTCTGCTTAATTCAGGGCAACCTTTAAACGTAGATGTGAAGCTGCTATTGCCTGAGCATAATCTCATTCAAAAAACAGGTTTACAAAAATATAGTGTCAAGGGCTCAAAATCTCGGTGTAATTCAGTGCTGACAAATGTATAGAGTATAGGGATTAACAAAGAAAGCAACTTTTTTAAAAAAGATTTTTAAAGAAAGAGCTTTAGCAATTCAGATCATAAACTTCTTTCCCAATCAGAGGTGCTATTTTCAGAAGAAGTGTAATAACAACTACAAAACTGGAAAAAAATTAGAGAATAGAGTACATATAATAAAAATATAATACCATAATGCTTTCAACATCTATAAAGTTTATGCATACCTTCAACTTCCACTGAAGCGATACTTAGCAAATAGCTAACAATTCACCTTTAATGGTTAACTCACCTTATCAAAGTTCTGCATTTGTTCCCGATTGCTGAACCAAGATTCTTTGTCTTGGTTTGGCTGAATTACAAACACCTCATAATCTGCAAACATCTGAGTAAAACGATTGGCAAAGATTTCTCTGATCTGGATGTTAAGCTGATGAATCTTCAGCTCTTCCTTGTCACAATGAACCTTCAAATCTTTGTTACTTCCAGCTTCCCCTCTTACTTCCAGCTGCAAGAATATAACAAGAAATAGATCAATCGTTTCTTAAGGTTACCATAAACTGGAGCCACCTCGATGTCACTTCTGGAAATATTTAGCCATTGTTTCTACTAATGAATTTGTTGAAGGATTATTATTCATTTAAAGAATACCCAGTCGCAGTTCTGACACTTGCAAACATTAAATACAATTTCAAACCATACCACATAGTGCGCAGACAAAGGTTCCAATGAGATTAAATGTTCAATCTGGATTAAAGATACCTTTTGCCAATTTTATGACACATGGAACATCACACCACTCTCTGAACTAATGTAGAACAATCTTGGGATCACTTGAAAATGAACTTTTATCAAAAAAATAAAAGTTAAATGTCCAAAGCTTGTGACTTAACAAGCTGACTAACTTGCTTTCCATTTATAAGGACATGCTATATTTATTCAAAATTAGTGAGAAGAAATCAGAATTAAATAAAGGTTATAGGAAAAAGATGCAGATCATTTCAAAGAAGAGCTGTTGCTGTAAAATCCGTTTGATTCAATCAACACTGGTAAAATAAAGCGCCCATGAAATATAGTCAAAACAAAAAAAAAATTATCATAGAAAATCTGATACCACAAGAGGCGATGCAGAATTCAATACCTTGTTACACATTTTTTACGTATAGTTTCCAAGTACTTGCAAATCATCTATTTCTCTTGCAGCTTTTAATTAATAGCTTTGTTCACTTCTGGGCAAATGCAGAAATGGGCAGCACAGTGGCACAGTGGCTAGCACTGCTGCCTCACAGCGCCAGGGACCCGGGTTCAATTCCAGCCTCAGGTGACTGTCTGTGTGGAGTTTGCACGTTCTTCCCGTGTCTGCATGGGTTTCCTGCGGGTGCTCCAGTTTCTTCCCACAGTCCAAAGATGTGCAGGTTAGGTGGATTGACCATACTAAATTGCCTGTAGAGTTCAGGGAGGTGTAGATTAGGTGGGTTATAGGGGGATGGGTCTGGGCAGGATGCCCAGTGTGGACTTGTTGGGCCAAAGGGCCTGTTTCCACACTGTAGGGATTCTATGAAGACAGGAATTTTTTTTTTTAAATTTTCAAAATGGAAACTGATGAACTTTCAGTGCAACAGAAATTCAAACCAGTCATATTCAAACATGTGTGCTGAATACAATTCACAGTTCATAATTTTGATTAATTTTGTTATTGATTAGATGATACGAAAAAAAAAGTATGTATCTGTAGGAAAATGCTATGAACTTTTTGAGAAAATACTGACCAATTAAATTCAAACAGCCTTCATAAGCTTTTAGATGAAATTTGGATTACAGAGGGCATATTAAAATTAAATTGAATTTAGATAGTTTATATCTTATTCTCATTTAGAGCCTGGAGAATCTTGGTTTGTACATAGAATTATGAATTTTCAATAAAGTGAAAATCCAGACTCCAAATCATACATCCTAATGGCTTTTTGTTCTCTGCATTCTTCATCTCTCTCTATCACAACTCATCCCACATACCCCCACCGACAACAATCCAAAGGGCCAAGTTATGTCAAATTACAGGTACATAGATGCTACTCACACACTGCTATCCAACCTGCTGATCTTCACTTCTGAATTCAACCAGCAAACGTTGGAAGCTTCAAATGTGTGGGAGCAGGGGGATATAAGAGCCCAGCTGGCACACACTCAAATGTTTCAAGAAAAATCTCTAAACACCAATAAAAACAGAAACCATAAATTTCTACTCTCGAATGAAGGGGTACAGAGCTCAACTATTGCCCTTCCACAATTGACCTAGCCACAGTTCACAGACTCGGGCAAGGCCTGGGTTGCATTGATTTTTAACCAGTTTATGATCTACCGAAATAAGTGAAATAAATTTCAGAAAAATAACTTCCCCAGTAAAATTTTGGCACCAAGATAATACTATAAAGGCACTTATTGTAATACAGTTTGAGAGAAAAACACACTTAGAACATCTCTTTAAAAATACAAAATGTAATAATTCCACAGCGACTGGTATCCCGTCACCCAGTCATATTTTATTTACACATCAGCAGTTTGACTATAGTACTGCCTCATACAGAATCAGGTACCAGAGTGTCAAAATTTCTGACACTCACCCTGTTTATACGTCAACTAGGGTTCCCTAGTTGGCTAACCTCATTACACTCACTACACACAATGATACTTTTGCAACAAAAGTAGTTGACATTGAACCAAAGTAGAAGCAATGTCTTCTGCTGGTTAATAGCAATACATGCTACATAATTGCTTCCTTAAAAAAATGATGGGCAATTTCATGAACAACTATCAAAAAGTTATCCATAAACTCCCTAAAACAGTTATTGACCAACAAGCACCCATCATCTTATTATTTAAATGAAGGCACTAATTTCAACAGAACATAAACTAGTTAAAAATCGACGCAACACAGGCCTGTCTGAGTCTGAACTATAGCTAGGTCAATTGTGGAAGTGCAATAGTTGACCTCTGTACCCTGTCGTTTGACTAATAAGAAAGGCATGCATTATCCAACCATATTCTCATCTTCTCAAGTTCTCTTGTGATATAGTGATGCTAAACTGTTTGCTGACAAAAGAGGTGGAAGTCTTGTAGCAAATATTCTGATGTATACATTTGGGTGAAAGAAAAGTTGAAATCATTTGGGAATAATTTTTTTGACAAGTTTCATTAACTACCCAGTTCTAGACAGAAATAAATAACAACTGTCTTCACTAGGCATATATTGTGATTTCCTCTATGCCATCTCTTTAATAACTATGAGGATAGAAATATTTTCCATATTAACATGATCTGAAGGAATGCCTTAGACCTAATGAAAAAAGCTGATGAAAATATTAATTAAGGGTTAAAAACCAAAAGAACTGCGGAAAACCAAAACAGAAGTTGCTGGAAAAGCTCAGCAGGTCTGGCAGCATCTGTAAAGGAAGAAACAGAGTTAACGTTTCGGGTCTGGTGACCCTTCCTCAGAATTTTGTTAATTAAGGGTTAATTGGGTATGAATTGATTATATAAATATGGGGAGCTGTGACATGTGAGTTTAATGGAGTGTGTTAAACTGAAATAAAGCTCTCATTAAAATTTGGAATTGGACTCTATTCATATACATTTATCTTATGTACGATACTACATATTAACAATAATTATGGGAACAAAGAAGGCAAGTAATTCCTGCATCAATAGAGAGAAAGTAGTTGTGTCTAGTTGTATGTCTTGCTACTGATCATTAAAATGTTCTTTATTCAAAAAAGTTCAGAATGGGAGAAAAATAGATTCACCATATATAACAATAAATTTTTGCGTTTCCATAAAGGGTGTATGGAATATGAAAATTCCATTCATGTTATTAAGCTTTAAAAAAGGAAATTACATAGATGAGGAATTTATTCATGTTCTGGGATAGTTTCTTCGAGTAACATGTTCTGGACCAACCAGAAATCAGACCAAACTAGATCTGGTATTGTACAATGAGACAAATTTAATTAATGATCTTACAGTGAAGGTGTCCCTAGGTAGCAGGGATCATAATAACATAATTTGAGGGACAGACAAGCTGGTCTGAGATTTTTTTTAAAAACTTGAATGACAGAACTGAAGTGATTTGGTAAATTGGTTGAAAGATAGGTCAATAGAGATGCAAAGGCAGACATTTAGGGGAATATTTCAGAATACACAAAATGGATACATTCCAACAAATAAGAAAAATTCCACCCACAATTTGTTGTTAAAGGGTTAAAAAGATAGCATCAAACTTAGAGGAAAAAGCATACAATTGTGTAAAGACAGGTGATAGGCCCAAAGATTGTACAGAAAACAAAACCAGCAAAAAATGATTAAAAAGTTAACAAGGAGGGGAAAAATAGAGTTTACGGAAAAGCTAGCCAGAAACAAAAAGCAAATTGTAAGAATTTCTATAAATATTTTTAAAGGAGAAAATATTAACAAAGTGGGCACTGGTCCAATAGAAAGTGAGTCTGGAGAATTTATAATAGAAAATAAAGAGGTTGACAGCAGAAATGAATAATAATTTGCATCAATCTTCATGATTGAAGCTACTAGTAACATTCCAGGCACAGATAGAAAGGGGAGTGAGGAACTCAGGAAAATTACAATCGCTAGACAGAGGGAATTGAGCAAATATTTGGAGCTGTGGGTTGATAAATGTCTGGCTCCCCATTAACCTCATTCTAGGTTCTTAAAAAGAGCTATTACAAAAGGTATAGCTGGTCACGTAAGATAAATTTACAGTAATCAAACAGAGTCAATATAGTTTTGTAAAAGGGAAATCATATTTAACCAATTAATTGGAGTTCTGAGAGGAAGACCAGCCAACGGATTTACTGTACTTAGATTGCCAGAAGGTCTTTGATAAAGTGTCACATCAATCATTGGTCAAAATAGCAAAAGTTCATGGTGCAGGGCTTAACATTGGCAAGAACTAACAATCAACAAGCTAACAGGAAGTAACGAGTAGGATTAAATGGGTCTTTTTCAGGTTGAAAAGGTTTAAAAAGTAGTGTGCCACAGGGATCAGATCTGGGACCTCAATGGTTTACAATTTATACAAATGGTTTGGATGAAGGGAAGGAAGGTCTGGTTGCTAAATTTGCTGGTGATAAAACAATAACTAGGAAAATAAGTTGTGAAGAGGACATAATGACGCTACAAAAAGTATAGAAAGCTTAACTGAGTGGTAAATAAGTTGCAAATAGAGTATAGAGTATAATGTGGGAAAATGTGAAATTATCCATTTTGGCAGGAAGAAGGGAAAAAAAAATATTTAGTTAAATGGTGACAGACTGCAGAATGTTATGGTGCCCTGCTGTATGAGTCACAAACGCTAGTAGGTAGATACAGCAAATAATAAGGTAAGCTGATAGACTGTTAGGGTTTATTGCAAGGGGAATTGAGTACTAAAGCAGGGAGATTATGTTTTAGTTATGCAGGGCACTGATCAGACCATACCTGGTTTATTGTGTACAGTACTGGTCACCTTATTTAAGGAAGAATGTAAATGCATTATAAGCAGTTCAGAGAAGGTTTACTGGACTAATACTTGTAGAATGGGTGGGTTGTCTCATGAAGAAAGGTTGTACAGGCTAGGCTTATATCTGCTGGAGTTAGAGGCAAATTATTAAAATGCAAGATTCTAAGGGATCTTGATAGGGTAGATGTGGAGATGATGTTTTCTCTTAGTGTATAATCTAGAACTAGGGGTTACTGTTTAAAAATAAGGGGTGGTCCACTTAAAATGGAGAGGAAACAAAGTTTTTCTTTTCCCCACAGAGGGTCGTGAATCTTTGAAATGGGGGGGAAGCAGAATTCTTGCATATTTTAAGGCAGAGATGGATAGTTTCTTGGTTAGTAAAGGGGTGAAATTTCTCAAGGGTAGGCAGGGATGTGGATTTGCGATTAGTTCAGATAAAATCTTATTAATTGGTGGAATAGACTTGAGGGTCTAAATGGTCTACTCTCCTTGTTCATATGTTTGTAATTTGGAACGTCTGTGGCATCTCTCAATGCTCAACCCAAAAATTCATCCAAGATGTAATTGTTGCCATTTTCTGCAGAGCACAGCTCTTCACCATCTTTCTTTGCAATGAGGAAAGTCAAGCAGTCCCAGTAGTGGGAGTCCCCACTGTCACCAGCTTACCCCAGCTGCAGGGCATTATCAACTGCACACATTACTTTGAGAAGATCCTATCACCAATTTGCAGAGTTCATCAACAGTGAAGACTTCTACTCCATCAATGTTCAAATTATCTGAGAAGGTCTGTAACAAATAATTTGACAGTTGCCACGATGCTTGCATAACAAGGAACTCTCAGGTTTCTGCCTTCTTCCAAGGTCCTCAGATCATGCAGAAATGACAACTTGGTAGACAACCGTTACCCTTCCAAACATGGTTAATGTTACTGTTATGAAATCTTCAGACTAACATAGAAGAAAGATTCAACACTGGTCACACTTTCAACAGTGCCATTGTGGAACAGGTCATAGGGCCTACTTAAGATGAGATTTCAATGCCTGATGGCTCTGGCAAAGTATGGCAGTATAGTCCAAAAAGGGCTATATCATTGTAAAATGCTGTGCCCTTCACAACAAGAGTTGACAAAGGGTTATGAATTGGACAATGACAGAATGACAGAGCAATGCATCATTGAGCCAGAGTTAACCTTGTCAAAACCCATTCTCAAGATCAATGGATTTCTTTTGGAGTTCTTTAATTGTTTAACATTCTTTTGGTAATCTGGCATGCAGTCTCTCCTTAGTGTAAACCACATGTGGATCTTGTTATTTTTGTAGTCCTTGATGTGGTTATTGCCAAAGAAATATGCTTGATTTCTTCAAGGCGGTCCCACTTTAAAGAATCCCACACATTACACATCCTATTGTCTATTGGTGTAAAAGCAGCAGACATGGAGACAAGATACCAACAACACATGGTGCTAAGATTAGGTAACTCTTAAAAGCTTTCATTAAGATATCAAATCCAAAAGTTGCACAATTAATTCTCTCATGGTAGTGAGCAAGTTAAGAGGTATCCTGAGGAATCTCTTTTTGACCCTTAGATCATAGGTAACCCATCAGTGTTTCAGAGTTCACGTAGAATGCTAAGTTGTCCAAAATGTCTGAGCATCTTCTAAGACAGTGTTGAATTTGCAAGAGACAGTGTGTGCACAGCTTTTCTCAGTAGACCTATGTGCAATGAGGCAGAGTGGATATGTAAGCCACCCATTGTACATCTTCCACACTTGAATGGCAGGGCACTCCTTTGAAAAACTTGTACATGGAATATTTCCAAGTGCAGAATGATGTGCATAGTCTAGGCTCTCACACAATCCCTATAAATTGTGTTTAACCTCAGGGTTGTCCACACTAAAATGCAACATCCTGGCTGCAGTCATCAACACTATAGTTCAAAATCTCTGACACTGGAGACTACCCTCAATCAAGGAGTCCATTGGTTGTGAGAGATGAAAAATGTTTGGTGATTATAACTTCTGTCATCCTTGGGATATCTGCTCATAGAGCATAGAGTCAGAGTCATACAGCATGAAAACAAACCGTTTGGTCCAACCAGTCAAGGCTGACCATGTTGCCAAACGAAATTAGTCCCGCCTGCCTGCCAATGGCCCATATCCCTCCAAACCTTTCCGAGTCATCAATTTATCCAAATGTCTTTTAAACATTGTAATTATACTTGCAACCACCACTTTCTCTGGCAGTTCATTCCATACACCAACCAAACGGTGTAAAAATGTTTCCCCTCATGTCCTTTTTAAAATCTTTCTTCTGTCATCTTAAAAATACATCCCTTAGTTTTGAACTCCCCCACCCTACGGAAAAGATCCTTGTCGTTCACCTTATCTATGCACCTCATGATTTTACAGAACTCAATAAAATCACCGCTCAACCTCCCACACTCCAGTGAAAAAAGTCACAGCCTTTCCAGTCTATTTTTACATCTCAAACCCTCCATTCACAGCAACATTTAGGTAAGTCTTTTCTGAACCCTCTCCAGTTTAATAATATCCTTCCTATAACAGGGCAAACAGAACGGCACACAATACTACAGAAGAGGCCTTATCAACGTCCTGTACAACCTCAACATGATATCCCAATTCCTATACTCAAAGGTCTGAGCAATGAAGGTAAGCGTGCGAAACGCCTTCTTAACCACCCTGCCTACCGGTGGAACAAATTTCAAAGAATTATGTACCTGAACTCATCTGTCACATAGTTGTGATTTAACCAGGTCTGACACTGAAAATTATAATACAGCAGACATTTTAATAGTTCAAGTGAACATATATTTCCAAAGTAAAAGGTTATTTACAGTGATGTTTCACCTGTGGAACCCTCACTAAATTTTCTTCTTCCTCTGCCTCCTATTGTGTCTAGGTACAGTCCAGACGTCTGAAATTGGAGTGGAGGAAGCTTGCTCTTAAGTTAGACCTTTTCACATGGAATGCATGGGCAGTTGTTCCCTGAAAACTTTGGGTCAGGCCTGTTGAGAGCCTCCTGCCCAGATGTAGGCTTACCCTCATCGATTTGCTGAAGACTTTGTCATTACAATCAATTGCCAGAGGGCATCTCTGCAGTGTCCTGAAAAGAAGCTTCTGCGGGTTCTTGTACATGGCTCCTCCTCCCTCTGGATGTCAAATGGCACATGTTCTCCCTGAGCAGAAGGAGCACCTGGAGTGAGGTAAAGGTGCCTGATCTCCCTCTCGCCTTGTCATAAATGCTGAGCACTTCTGGTTAAAGTGATGACATTTAGGTCTGTTTGCATATCTGGCAGTCATGGGCGGCACGGTGGCACAGTGGTTAGCACTGCTGCCTCACAGCGCCAGGGACCTGGGTTCAATTCCACCCTCGGGCGACTGTCTGTGTGGAGTTTGCACATTGTCCCCGTGTCTGTGTGGGTTCCCTCTGGGTGCTCTGATTTCCTACCACAGTCCAAAGATGTGCAGGTTAGGTGGATTGGCCATGTTAAATTGCCTGTAGAGTTCAGGGATGTGTAGATTAGGTGAGTTATAGGGGGATGGGTTTGGGTGGGTGTTCTGAGGGTCAGTGTGGACTTGTTGGGCTGAAGGGCCTGTTTCCATGCTGTAGGGATTCTATGAATTCACTGAACTTGGCTTTTCATGGCAGTCACCAACCTGACCATAGATGTAGCCCTACACATACCACAGCTAGCACTTTACTGATAACTTTTGTAGACTCCTCCATACTTTGATGCAATTTACTAACTTCATCTGACAGCCCTGCCCATTGTTTTCTGTGCAGTTTGACAAAGTCATTAATAGCCAAGAACAGGGGATAGACTCCTTCCTGAGGGTGAGCAGGTGTTTGGTCTCCAGCAATCCTCTAAGTAGAAGAGATCTGTTTCATCCTTGATCAGCTGCAGGAACATGTTTTTTATATGCATAACAGATTATGCTCCTGGATCTAATTTAGTTAGAGTAGCCAGTGAGGTGAAAGTCTTTGAGCTGGTGGAAAGTACAGATAAAAACCTTGCTCAAACACCCTCTAAAGGGTACGTGGTTTTCACAAGGTGGAGGTGGACCTGAGGTTCTCTAGTGCTGGTCACTTTGCAGGGGTTCGCTGGGAGCCACTAATGCCTGCATAAGAGAATAAAGGAAATTAGTTGTGTAAGAGGGATAAAAGCTTGTGCAGATTAGAATGGGTTAGTACCAGTGTTAATGGGACAGCGGTATAGCACAGCACAATGAAGCTTACTGGTTTGTTGGCCATTTAAGATTTCCTGCCCCCACATGAGCAGTAGAGCTCTTCTCCAGCCAAATCCAGCACTCCCTAATATGGAATGTGGAGTCTGATGTCTGCCAACTCTCAACCCTTCCTGTACCTCTTGGCCCAGTTGTGGGCCAACTTTTGTTGAAATGAAACTGGGTGCAGGATTAAGTATGATGGAAGTAGTTGGAAGAGCATTTCATGAAGAAGTATGAGTAATAGAGGCAGTAAAGTGTTTCCAGTGAGTGAATGGGAGCTGCAAAAGGCTGGAAGGATGACGGGGTGACAGCTGCTGAGCAGACATGATGCATGCAACAGTGACAGCCGTGGTCCATGAGCCTTGGTAAGAGGCATGTGCAGTCGCCGAGTTAGATTGAATAGTGGCCCTGCAATTGTGAGGCAGCAGAGAGAAGATGGTAGCACCTACCCTTACAGAGTGCAGAAGAACACGGAACTCCTTCCTGCACTGAATAAGCATCCTGCTTTACCTGGGACAAAGCACTGACTTGGGCTGCAATTTGGTCTGTTGGCATGGTCTCTCTACTACTCAAACCACCAACGCCTTCAGGTTCTGTCTGTGAAGCAGGGTGCAAGCTTTCCTTTCCTCCGGTCCAAGTCCTCAGTCATAATGGTCAAGCAACACATTGTTAGTTCCTGGCTTGCAGCATCTAAGTGGTATACAGCTGGGATTTAAATACTGCACCAAGAAGGTCAACACCAGAAAATCCCAACAGTAGTGAGTATTTCTGTCTCTAACCATGTGATTGCCCAAGACAGCCGTGCAAGTTGCTGGTTGCGTAATTCATCAGGTGAACAGTGGTAGCTTGTGCAACAGAAGTCACTCCAAGGCATCAATCTCACTTGACAGAACACAATAACTGAAAGTAGGAAATGCTAGGTAAAGTTTGAGGTGCAAATAAAAAGTCTGTCAGTCATTGACTTTCATTTCATGATATGGGCTTTTTTTTAATTTCATGGGATTTTGATGTTGCTGGCTTGGCTGGGATTTATTACATCTGACGGAATCCGTGGTGAGCTGCTATCTTGAATAGCAGCAGTCCATGGGCTGTAGGGACACTGACAGTGCTGTTAGAAAAGGGGTTTCAGGATTTTGACCCAGTGACAATGAAGCAATGGTAATACAGTAATTTTGGGCCAGAAAATATGTGTATTTCAAATGGCTAACAAATGCTCCGTCAGAGTAGCAATCAGAATTTTCAACTATCACACTCACCATCTACAAAACAACGGAAAGAAAACCACAGACTGTCTATTCTATTTTAAAACTGACAAATCTCAAATCTTATGCAATTATAAGAAGAAAAGGTAAAGTTTTCATGAATTATTGAAATTTCCACAAAAAATAATCGTTACTAACATCATGTACACATGCTGATTTAATTAAAAAGCAACTACTTAATATCTTCAATAAACCATTTCATACTCTCAAATAGCAGTCAAATTGAGTTAGGACCTGTAAGAAAAGTACAAATCTTAAAGTTGAATGATTTGACTTTAGTTTGCAACTACAAATTTCATCACATTGTTTTGAACTAAGTACAACACCTCAAAAGCAGAGTTTTTAGTAGTATGTATGCCAGTATGGTCTATTAGCATATATTGCAGGAGGAGAACAAAACTGTATGCCTATTACTAATCCATCTTTTCTTAACAGCCGATATATTCCCCAATAATGACAGCCAAAACATATCTACAAACCCTTTCTTCTCACATTTCATAACAACACTTTTGCATTCTGATCATCAGTAAGGGACAAATTAAAAATAGCTCTCAAGGAAAAATAAAAATCAACAAGCATTTATAAAGATCAACACAACCCAACTTAACAGACCAAATGGAGTAGAACAACATCGCTTCATCGGAGGCTGCACTGATGATGCATGGTGATCACATGGTGACGAAACGTTTGTACAACAACCAGCCAGCTCGGTGAGCAAGCTAACAACCTCAAGAATGGGGTTATTTTAGATTTTCACAGTCATCATTACCAGTCCGCCTTGTCTTAACAGCCTAAATATTACCCACCAACAACACGCAAATATCTGCAAACCATTTCTTCCCCTATTTCATAAGAACATTTTTACATTCTAATTATTAGTAAAGGATGAATTTAAAATAGTTAACAAGTCAAATTAAAAAAGAAAGCATTTATAGACGTTCAAAGCTATATTTGATAAATAAATATATCCTATAATGAGGTTATTTTAAATTTTCACAGCCATCATTAAAAGACTACAAACTGTGTAATTAAATTAATTAGAGACTAACCTTCTCTAAACTGACACCAGTCCTTCTGACAAGAGCCTGCAATTTTGCTATGGTTTCATTTTCCTTTCGTAATTCATAAGTGCTCAGTGCTGATCCAGCTACATTTCCATTCTTCTTATCATAGACCACATCACTTCCTTTAAAATTCTTCAGCTTGGAGGCACTTTCACTGCAGTGCAGGTTCCCTTCAGGTGGAATCCCAAATGCCATTAAAACCTCAGAGATTTCTTGAATGAATTCTAGTTTATTTGGAAATTGTGGCAAGTCTTCTGGAAGTTCAATAAAATGGTTGTCTATGTCCACAAAGCACAGATTTGCCTGAAAAAGTTCAACACATATTTAGAAAAATTTGAAGCTGCCATTCTGTCTGAAATCCAACCATTGATACTGCGACAAGCATGAAGCAAAATAAAAGATACATTGTCATCCACTAATGTCAAGTAAGGAACAGACAACTAAGGTTTCATGGTATTAGCCTCCCAAAGCTGGATTGCACCAATCAATATATTCCACTTATTTTTGTTGCAGTAACCTTGCTGGAAGCACGGATTGCAGACTGTTGATAAAAACACAATCAGGCTCACCGAACAAATGGCTAGCTAAAATACCTACTCAGATTTATGTCAAGAATGGCAAGGTAGACTGCAACTCCATACAAATATGCTTCAGTACCTTAATGAGGAATAAAGAAAAAGTTAGGTTTGAAGTAAAGAAAATTTCACTATAATGTTAAATGGGTCTATTAACCATAATCGATCCAAAGGTTGTCAGTTGCAATTGTAAGTGGCGTTTCAACTTAAGTAACCACATTCGTTATGTTTAATTTGTCATTGATCTGATGCACCATTCTGGGAAAGGAAGAAAATCTAGAAAGAGTTGCCTAGAACCAAAGACATACGAAGGAAGTCTACTGAAATAGCCAAGAATCCTTACTTTTCCCCTGTAACTTTCACAATAGTACACTGGGATTTCTTTACTGTGACTGTAACATGTCCAAAATCAATCAGCCCCATGCTCCAATGCACTGTATAAACTACAGAAAAAAAGGTGAAACAGGAAGTTTCGTATTTAGTTAGCAGGTATAACTTCCTAATTAACCTGCCCACTTTATTAAAATAAAGACCAATTATTACCAGCTGCATCCCCACTCCTACCCCACACCAACCCTCACCTTGAACGATGGGGACATTGTTTTAAATACATCAGTATAAAAGTTAATCTTCCATAAAAATTGACACATGATTTTAGTTTCAAATTTGTCATATACATCATGTAAAAATTGACCTTGGATTTTCAAGGATCAAAGCCTAAGCAATTCAGAACCAAAATTTGATTTTGGAGATGTTTAAAATGGTTTAGGACATCAAAATCACAAAAATTATTAAAATGCATTTCACACATTTATGGGATGGTGATATTCTTCACACTTTCTGGTTAGATGGCAGCATCCTCCTGTCTGTTACATATGTCCTTCTATAAGTTAATGAATCAACTTTATATTAAAGATAGAAATACCAATATTTATTAGTAGACAAATGTTTAAAACATATGTTTAAGTTTTGTTTTTATTTATTCAAATTATTGAAATGATCAGATTAATAATGACAAATCACGTAGCAATTATTAATTATGGGTCATTAATTGGTAGAATCAGAAGACTAATGTCATTTCAGCCAATAACAAATCCTATTTAAGGCAAAATGTCAATTAGAAATACAAATATAACACCACTGAAATTCTAGTGGATCACGTAAACTATCAAGATGCATTTGAGAAAGAAAAACTACATAGCTCAATTTAAACTGAAAGCCGTAGCTTTCATTATGACAACAAACAATTGCACAGCAGCAAGATAGATTAATATTTCTGAGAAAATGGTCCAAGATTGGAGAAAGATATCCAAGCAACTAGAAAACTGCCAAAGAATAACCATACCAAATGAAAACTGAACAAGTGGCCTCAGTTGGAGGAAAAAAAGTGACAGAGCCATTTGACTCTCTGCCCTCAGAAGACTGAAGAAAGAATTATGAATAAAAATTCAACACCAGTGCTAAATGGTTAACACGGTTCAGATTTGATGGGCCAAATAGCCCAATTCTGTTCCTAAATCTTATTGTCTAAGACACAATAAAGTACTCAGAAAGAAAACGAAAATTTCACAATGTCTGCAAGCTGTACTTAAGAATAAACAAATCACCAGCCTTCACCAACTTGTCATTTGACATGAATTGACAAATTATATTTAATCGAATGACTGATACTAGAAACCAGGATGAAATGCCAACAATCTCCAATATGCTGGAAAACAGGACTGTTAATGAGATAAAGCAAAAAAAATGCTTCATAACTGGTCACAAGATGATGCAGTACACAGTAGTTCCACCTTATATGGTAGACAGCTCAGAATTTAAACATTTTCCTCAAAAATAAATTTCAGAAAGGTGCCATCATCCATATTCATAAGAAAGGTTCAGAGAGAAAGATTTGTTGCCTTCAGCTGTACCTGATTAGCAGTCAGTTCAAAAATAAGGAATCATTCATTTAAGACATAGGTAGGGAGAATTTCCTTCTCTGAGTTCTTGGAACCCATGGCCTAAAACATGGTGGGAACAGAGTCTTTGAATATTTTTAAGGCAGAGGTGAGCAGCTTCTTGGTAAACAAGAGTGTGAAAGGTATCAAAAGTAGGCAGGAATGTGGAGTTGTGATTACAATCAGATCAGCCATGATCTTTTTAGATGGCGAAGCAGGTTCGAGGAGTGAATGGCCTACTCTTGCTCCTATCTTGTACTTTTGTTGTCCTTAATAAATGGATCACAAAGAAGTGTGAAATGCGAGATCAAAAGATTTTCGAAAGGAAAATGTCGACATGTCTAGGACATGTTCAAATCCTGCTATCTCAACATTTAATCAGTAATGCAAGATTGACAAACTCCAATTTGGCATTTATTCCTGGCAATCTTACAAGTGTTCCACAGCCCTATGATGTTTGTATAAAGCTTTCATGGTCAGTATATGAGATAAAGGAAGCGAAAGGCAAAAGGGTATTCACTAAGTGTAGATATATACGAACACATTCACTAGCAAGATTGTGTCAATGAAATGTGGACAGATGGAATAAATTTAATTCCAACTTTGCCAAAGTATCGGCTCTAAAATGCAGAATATCAAATGTGTTCAATGGTATTGATGTCAATGATTTGTGGTCTAATGATGATGAAGTTACTACAAATAATGAAACATAGAAATATAGAAAGTACAAGAAACAACTGGCCTTTTGGCTCATTGACACCGTCATTCAATACATTCATGGCTGATCCTCTATCTCAACACTATTCTCCCACACTCTCCATACTTCTGACATCTTTAGTATTGAGAAATTAACTTCTTTGGTAAAAATATTCAATGATGTGGTCTTCACCAATTTATTTAGCGTAGAATTCACAGGTTCAACATCCTCTGAGGACATTTCTTGTTATCTTTGTTCTAAATGGTCTACCCTGTAACCTGAGACATTGACTCCTTGTTCTAGATTCTCCCAACCAGGGGAGCATAATCCCTACATCCAGTCTAGTCAGAGTTTTATACAATTTAATGGCAGACTCTCTCATTTTTCTAAATCCCAATGAATCCCAACCTAGTTGACAATCTCTCCTCATACAACAAACCTACCAACTCAGGAATCAATAAGAACTGCAGATGCTGGAAGCCAGAGGCTATAGGTGTGAGGCTGGAAAAGCACAGCAAGTCAGACAGAATCCGTGGAGCTGGAAAGTTAACGTTTCGAGCCGAAACCCTATGTATGCTTTCAATGGCTAGTTTATAAGGCACCATATACCTTTATGCATCAACACTTCCCAATCTATCACTGTCTAAATAATACTCTGCCATTCTGTCCTATCAAAGTGAAAATCTTCACACTTAACCACATTACACTAAAATCCTTCCAAACTCAGATTCAATGTGATGAGTCAAGTTATTACTTTAAAGACTTAGAAAATATGACAGGATATAGTGTACCTTAAATAGTTTTCACACCACACATTGTTTCAATAAATTGTACAATAAGAGTTCATTATGTCAGTTTCTATTGAGGCTCTTGCATTTAAATAATGTTAGAGAACCAATAGAACCCTTGTGAAGGTGGGGGAAGGGGGGGTGATGGGAAGAAAAAAATGACTAAAGTTCTATCAAACAATGAGACAAAAACAAGCATGCATGATAACCCCTCAAGACTATCATTCTTGTAAAAGTTAACACTCAATATTTTGTAGAAAAGGTTGGACTCAAAAATGCAACCTTTACACGAGTGCAGAAACAACTGAAAAGTGTGCAGTTAGGGGCAAAATTTTGCCTTCAACATCAACAAATGATGCTTGGACCATTTCTAGGTCACGATCTTGACCCAGAAGAAACAGTCACAGTCCATAACGTTCAGAGAGGCCAGCTACTAATTGACAAGAGGGCAGTTTGGTCAGCCAATAAATAGCTGTGAATGCAAAGGTATGACTGCTGCAATGAGAGCCCAACTTAGTTGAACTATGGCAAATACTTGAAAGATGAAATATAAGAATCAGAGAAAGAGGAGTGGGCGCAGAAGCCTGCACCGAAATTAGGGTTGTCCTTTTTCAAGCCCAGAGTTAGTGAGGATGGGTGGAGTAAGTTTACTATTTTCCACCATCCACTTTCCAGAGGGTGGAAATAAAAGGGATCCTAGCTATACATTGAAGGGGTGAAGGTTGCTGAAACAAATAGTGCACATAAGAGTAATCAACAGGAGCTGACTGTAGTTCCTTAAAAATGTTCAGTGACTTTCTTTGTTCTGATACAGTGATTGCAATGTGAGAATCTGATACCCAGGACATACAAATTTGGGAGACAAACCTGCCTGATAATGATGCTGCTCCTGAACGTGGAAAAATTTTATGGGAAAATTGCATCTCTGGGGAATACTTACTGATCCATTAACAAGGATAAGAGTCGCAACACTGTTGATTCCCAGCAAATGCTGTTGCAGGCAGATTCTTATGGATATTAGAAGGCCTTATTTTGCTCTCTTTTGCCTTTGCACAATGCATGGGTGAGGGATATCACTAGAGGAGGACAGCCCAGGTCATCACTGGCACTACAGGAGGGAAGAAGTGGAAATCATCAGACTGACTGTATGGGACCCAATTAGAGAAGAAGAGATCGGCATACCAGAGAGGGTGAAAAAGATAGCAATAAAGGGTGTGAAACATGCTCCTCATAGTATGACAGTTTGCCAAAAACTGCATTTCAAAGTCATCAGCACAGCAGAGGCTTCTGCTGTTAAATGTTGGTTTTCATGGAGTCCCTCTGGTGCCTGCCACAAGTTTTGTCATGGAGAATATTAGTGTTGTGTCACAACAAGAATGAAGAAACTGAGACAGCAGAGCCAGCACAGTCACATCTGACAAGCATGTCGTCAATTAAGTAGAAACACTCCTATAGGTGGGTCCATAAATGTGCTCGGATAGTACTGTATTTGGTGAAGGGAACAGCATGAGTGAGTAAGAAGAGATGAGAGACACAAAGACAACTGTAGGAAATCCCCTTTGGAGGATGGAGGATAGTTGGGTACAGATGCAGGACCTCGGGAATGACAAGAAAGGAAGGTCTACTTAGACCAGCTGTAATAAATGTAAAAGTCTCAGAGATCTCCAAAGTAGCGCACAATCATGGGCTGAGAATAGAGGCAATTATGCTGCTCATATGTGCCATATCTCAGGTCTTTGAGTACATCAGGTCAGCCCTTGAGAATGTGGCCTACCTCATGAAGAAGTCATATGTGACAGCATTATGAATGGATGCTGGAGTACACACTGACATGCACAGAATGCATACAACACTCTATAGTATGGACGAGTCAATGGATCTGGCGGTGACCCAGCTGGGGCTCACCTCCAAGTATACGGAGAAGCGTCTAAGGTAGGTCTGAGGCAGTTACCATTGACGGCAAAAGAACTTACCCTTACAGTGTGCCAGAATTACCTTCAATTCCTCTAACTCCGTGACCATCTATCCAGAAAGGCGGCATGGTGGCTCAGTGGTTAGCACTGCTGCCTCACAGTGCCAAGGGCCGGGTTCAATTCCCACTTGGGCAACTGTCTGTGTGGGGTTTGCACATTCTCCCCGTGTCTGTGCAGGTTTCCTCTGGGTGCTCCAGTTTCCTCCCACAGTCCCAGGATGTGCAGGCTAGGTGGATTGGCCATGCTAAACTGCCCACAGTGTTCAGGGATGTGTAAATTAGGTGGGTTTAGGGAATGGGTCTGGGTGGGATGCTCTGAGGATCAGTGTGGACTTGTTGGGCCAAAGGGCCAACTATAGGGATTCTATGGAAAAGGCTTGAGATAGGGAGACTGTTCCCACATTAATGCCAGTGCAGCAACCATGGGAGATACTCTCACAAGCAAAAGCAGGCTGCCTCCAGTGCATCAGTGGTGTATGTCACATTTATAAGTATGCACTTTTGGAACATACTGTATATATTGACATCATGGCAAAGCTGTGAGCTTCCCTTTTCTTTTTAATAGCAAGACTGGAAGAGGGAAAAATGGTGAAGGGAATTGGAGCTCTTTGAAAAGTGAGAGTGACATTGCTAGATCATTCATTACCAGTATGAATGAATATATTCCAGTTGCGCACTCACAGATTACTGCCCTATGATTAAGTGATTTCTGGACCTTACTGTCTTGCTAGATTAGAAGAGCATAGATGTTGACTATATGGATTTCAGTAAGGTTTTTGATAAGGTTTCACACAGTAGGCTGCTCTAGAAGGTTAGATCACATGGAATCGAGGGACAGTTGGCAAATTGGATACACAATTGGCTTGACGGTAGGAAGCAGAGAGTAATAGTGGAAGGATGGTTGTCGGACTAGAGGCCTGTGATTCATGGTGTGCCTCGGGTGTTGGTGCTGGACCCATTGCTATTTGTTATCTATATTAATGATTTGGATGAGAATGTACATGGCATGATTAGTATGTTTGCAGATGACACTAAAATAGGCAGTACTGTGGACAGTGAGGAAGGTTATCAGAACTTGCAGCAGGATCTTGAACAGCTGCAGAAGTGGGTCCAGAAATGGCAAATGGAGTTTAATATAGATAAGTGTGAGATGTTGCATTTTAGAAAGTCAAATCAAGGTAGAAGTTTCATGGTGAATGGTAGGGCCTTAAGGAATGTAGTGGAACAGAGGGATCTTGGAGTTCAGGTGAATGGTTCTATGAAAATGGAGTACAGGTAGACAGGGCAGTGAAGGAGGCTTTTGGTACACTGGTCTTCATTAGTCAGAGGATTGAGTACAGAAGTTAGAGACAAAAAATTGCAGATGTTGGAATCCAAGGTAGACAAACAGGAGGCTGGAAGAACACAGCAAGCCAGGCAGCATCTGGAAGAAAGGAGCAGTCAACATTTTGGTATAACCTGAAGAAGGGTTATACCTGAAACGTTGACTGCTCCTTTTCTCCAGATGCTGCCTGGTTTGCTGTGTTCTTTCAGCCTCCTGTTTGTCTACATTGAGTACAGCAGTTGGGAAGTTATGTCGCAGTTGTACAAGATGCTGGTGAGGCCACACTTGGAGTATTGTGTTCAGTTTTGGTCACCTTGCAATAGGAAGGATGTTATTAAACTGGAAATAGTGCAGAAGCAATTTAAAGGATGTTGCCAGGACTCAGAGGACTGAGTAATAGGATGAGGTTGCACAAGCTAGGACTTTTTTTCTTTAGAATATAAGAAACTGAGGAGGTATCTTATAGAAGTGTATAAGATCATGACAGGCATGGATAGGGTGAATGCACACCGTCTTTTTCCCAGCATTGGGGAATCGGGGACTAGAGGGCATCTGTTTAAGGTAAGGGGGAAAGAATATATGGGAACCTGAGGGGCAATTTCTTTTACACAGAAGGTGGTACGCATATGGAATGAGCTGCTAGTGGTAGTGGTTGAGGTAGGTACATTAACAACATGTAAAAGGCATTTGGATGAATACATGGATAGGAAAGGTTTAGAAGGATATGGGCCAAGTGCAAGGAAATGGGGTTAGCATGGATGGACATTTTGGTCGGCATGGACCAGATTGGGCCAAAGGGCCTGTCTCCGTGCTGAGGGACTATGATTCTATAACTAAAAGAAAACAACAGTATGGATTCAACCGTCACCATGGCAGCTGGTGGAATTTAAATTCAATTAATTAAGAACATCTTTTTACTCGTTAATCTCAATAACCCAAGAACTACTTGTACACTCCAACCATTGGCTTGAGTGTGGTTACAGTATGAAAAGTTTACACAGTCAATGTGCATTAAAATCTACATAATTCCTTTTAACATAGACAGAAATTTATAAAGGGAAAAGTTGATACCAAGTAGATAAAAAAAAGTCTACCTATTTCCTCTGAAACACTTGGTCCACTCCCCTCCAGTCTCAACATCTCCTGACAACCCCACAGCATCTTTGCATGCAATCACATACGGTGCAAAACCTGTCCATTTACCTCCTCCATCCTCATTAAGGCTCCAGGTGAAGCAGCGATCTACCTGCACTTCACTAAATCTGGTCTATTGTATTCACTGTCACAATGTAGTCTGCTATACATTAGAGAGAGTCGAAACACAGACTGCACATATGCTTTGCAGAACACCAATGTTCTGTCCGCAAAATTGACCCCGAGCTTCCGGTTTCCTGCCACTTCAACACATCACCATGATCCCTGGCTATCATCTGTCTTCGGCTTGCTACAATGTTCCAGCAAAGCTCAGTGCAAGTTGGAAGAACAGCATCTCATTTTCCACTTTGGGACCCTACAGCTTTCAGAACTCAATTTCAAATTCAATAATTTTAGGGCCTAAGCACCTTTTCTTATGTCCTTACCCCAACTCCTACACACCAGTCAACAGTTTGCTTCTTCAGGGTAATACCTGAAGCGTTGACTGCTCCTTTCCTCTAGATGCTGCCTGGCTTGCTGTATTCTTCTAGACTCCTGTTTGTCTACCTTGGATTCCAGCATCTGCAGTTTTTTTGTCTCCCACACACCAGACCTTATTATTACATGAGCTACTGCCACAAGCAATGGGAATCAATTAGTTCAGTTGGTTGGACAGTTGATTTGCAAAGCACTGTGATGCCAACAGCATGGGTTCAGTTTCCATCACCGGCTGAGGTCACCATAAAGGACTCTCCTTCTCAACTTCTCACCTCACCTAAGGTATGGTGGTCCTCAGGTCAAATCACCAGCAGTTGTCTTTCTCAAATGAGAGAGCAGCCCTTTTGGTCTGGTAGGACTATTGCGACACACATACACACCACAAACAATCCACTGTAAGTCACTAAAGGTCCCTATGAACAGCTATTGATTTTCCCAGCTGACTTTTTTTTATTCATTCATGGGATATGGACATCTCTGGCTAGACCAGCATTTAGTGCCCATCCCTAATTGCCCAGAGGGCAGTTAAGAGTCAACCACATTGCTGCAAGCTTGGAGTCACGTCTAGGCCAGACCAGGTAAGGATGGCAGTTTCCTTTTCTAAAGGACTTTAGCAAACTAGATGGGTTTTTCTGACAATCAGTAATAGTTGCATGGTCATCATTATTCAAGATCATCATTAGACTCTCTTTTCAGATTATCATTGAATTCAAATTCGACTATATGCCATGGCAGGATTTGAACCCAGGTCCCCAGTACATTACCTGGGTCTATACCACAAGGCCATAATCTACCCGCTTCCTTTACCCATCCTTTAGTCTGTCCAACTGTGTTTCTCTCACTCTCTGGGTTCCATCTCCACCTATCATTTACTCTTCCCACCAACACCCCCAATCCCATCTTCAGCATATATATAAACCAGTTCCTAGCTAGAATCAATTCTGAAGAAGGGTCACGGACGCAAAACATTAGCCTCTTCTTTCCCTCCACAGATGCTGCCAGACCTTCTGCGTTTTTCCAGGAATGTTTGTTTTTGTTTCTGAATTCCAGCATCCGCAGTTCTTTGCTTTTTTTAAAATAGAAAGTCTATTGTTTAGTACATTAAAAGTAAATCATAGCTTACAGTATGGCACAGGCACTGTTGTTTATTAATGATAGTAGCTATGTCATGTAAAGAATAGCACCAGGGCCATTGATCCACAGTAAGTGAACAAGAGATATTTTATTTCTATCTCTAAAGGTTTCCTCATATGTTTGTTACATTTTCACTTGAGTTCCATCACACTATCTTACAGTGTGAGAACATTACTTCTTTGCCTATCAGAGTTTATCCTTAGAGTAAAAATATACCATAGAACAGCATGCAAGTTTCTGAACCGGAAATGGATAATAATGACATTGAGCAGCATTGGAGGAGGACTAAGGGGTGTACCTGCATTTTGAGTACAAGAGTAGGTATAATTGAATTTATATAAGAATACCATGTCTGACATACCAAATTGAATTTTTGGAACAGATGACTAAAATAGTAGACAGGGAGTGTCTATGGATGTTGTGTACATGAATTTCCAAAATGAATTTGATAAAGGCCTTCAAAAAATCTAAAGTTGAAGGTTAGAGTACTTAAGAAATGTTATTGATCTGGCTAGGAAAAAGCTAAGCCGAAGGAAGCAGAAGATTGGGGTTTTGGGCAGGTAGATTTAATTGTCGAGATGTGTCTGATGAGGTCCCTAAAGGCTCCTTGTTGTTCCTTCAACTATTCATTTTATTCCTTAAAAATCAAAGACACTAGAATACACTGTTGGGGCTGGGGGGTGGGGGCAGGAGAGAGAGAGCAGGAAGAAGCTATGCTGAAGAACTGTAGGTTCTAAGAACCACACCTTAGGAAGGATATAGGTGGACGACAGCATACCCTAAGTGGAAACCAGAACACAAAAGTTAAGATACAAGACGGTAAACAAACAAGAACTTCATTCCGTCAAAACTAGAAGATTCAGGATTGATTTCATCTCAGTAGCGCAAGAAGTTAAAGAATCAGGAAATTTGATCCTGCTCTTTCAGGAATAAAATTAGGAAACATATCTTCACACAAAGGCTGAAAGAAGGTGAAGCTCTCTTCTACAAATGGCAATTGATGCTAGATTAACTGTTAGTCTTACAAATTATTTTGAGAAATCTTTAAAAGAGGTGGGAACATATCTTTAAAAGATATTGGGAAGAAGATATATGGAGCTAAATGCCCTACAATTGTACTTGTATTCCTTTAAAAAGAAGATAACAAGTGAATATACTGAAGAAACAGAAAATATGTGCACAAGTATCTTTTAAATAAAATACAAGTTCAAAAATAAATCAAAGAAAACAAGATGCTCTTGACCTGTGTAACAAGGTTTTAACAAATACAAAGATTTTTGCATTTCAATTTGTTTGAACTGTTATTGACAATAGTTTATTCCTTTCAGTTCAGATTCAGTCTTCAAATACTGTAAAACCTGAATGGCGTTTGTACAGGCCACACCTTAGTGCAGTCAACAGGAGGGACACTAACCATAAGACAGATAGTGAAGGGGTAAAACTGAAATAGAAAATAGAAAACAACCAGCTCATTTATTGGGATGTGAGTTTTGATGGCTGGGCCAACATTTATTGCCAATACCTATTTGCTATTGAGGAGGTGGTGAGCTGCCTCCTTGAACTGCTCCAGTCCATTTGGTGTAGATGCATCCACAATGCCCTGAGGGAAGGATAAACAAGTTGATTAGATAATATCCACCACTGCAGAATTGCTGCAGTTATGTTCCGGAGCTGAGGTGGCTAGCTTCCTCGGTGTTTGATATGACTCCAACCAGCAAAAAGAGTTCCAATCAAGAAAAGACTGGGGTTGGTTTGGATATGTCCTGCATTGTGCGAACATCTACGGGCAATGTTCTACATTGTCAAGTAGACAGAAGTGTCGTAGCTTGGCTAAGAGTACAGCAAGTTCTGGAGTGCACATGTCCAGGAGCCCTTAAATTCTGGAAAGGTCCTAGAGAACTGAAAAACTGCCAATGTAACACCTTTATTAAAAAGGGAAGGAGACAAAAAAAGACAAGTAGCTATAGGCCAGTTAGCTTAACATTTGAGAAAATGTTAGATAAAGGATGAAATAGCTGAGAATTTAGAAATACAGAATATGATCAAGCAGGATCAGCATGATTTCATGAAGGGGAAATCATGCCTGACAAATTTACTAGAATTCTTTGAAAAGTAACAAGCAGGATAGATAAAGGGGAAGCAGTGGATGCAATATATCTAGATTTTCAGAATGTGTTTGATAAGGTACTATACATTAGGCCAGTTAATAAAATAACAGCCCTGGTGTTGGAGGTAGTACGACAGAGAATTGGCTAACTAATGAAAAACAGAGTTAGGATAAAGAAGAAAGTGAGTGTTCCAGAGCCAAATTTGAGGATGGCATAAAAAAAAAGTGGAAAGGCCAGTGGTGAGAATGACACAAAGAATCTGCGGAGGGATGGCCTGATGGTATTTTCGCTGGACTGTTGATCCAGAGACCCAGATAACGTTCTGGGCACCCGGGTTTGAATCCTGTCACGGCAGATGGTGGAATTTGAATTCAATAAAAATATCTGAAATTAAGGATCTACTGATAACCATGAATCCATTGTCAATTGTTGGAAAAACCCATCTGGTTCACTAACGTCCTTTGGGGAAGGAAACTGCCATCCTTACCTGGTCTGGCCTACATGTGACTCCAAACCCACAGCAATGTGGTTGACTCTGAACTAAGGATGGGCAATAAATGTTGCCTAGCCAGTGATGCTCTCATCCCCTTAATGAATAAAAGAAAACATAGAAAGGTTAAGTATTTGGGCAAAAGCGTGGCAGATGGAATATGATTGGGAAGACGTGAGGTTATGCACTTTGGCAGGAAGAATAGACGAGTTGAATATTATTTAAATGGAGAAAGACTGCAGAAAGCTACTGAACAGAGGGATTTAGGAGTCCTCATCCCTGAATCACAAAAGGCTAACATCCATGTTTAGTGGATAAGAGAGAAGGCAAATGTGATGTTGGCCTTTATTTTAAAGAGAATGGAATGTAAACGTTAGGGAGATTTTGCTAAAACTAAACAAAGCACGAGCACAGCTGGAAGACTGTGAGCAGTTTTGGGTCTCTTATCTAAAGAAAGATGTACTAGAATTGGTGGCACTCGAGCAGGTTCAGTCAGCTGATACCAATAATGGCCACATTCTGTGAATGAACTAAAAGAAAGAAAAAAATCAAGGCTAAGATGGGAATGGGTATCAAGAGTTGTAGGGAAAATGCAGGAAAAGAAGTTGAGGATTATCAGATTAGCCATGATCTCATTAAATGACAGAGCAGACCTGATGGAATATACAGTTACTTCTGCTCCTACATCTTCTGGACTTATAGTCTAAGGAGAGACCCAGGAAATGTTGTCTGCAACATTATATGTAGATATAATTCCGTCAGTGTAACGGTGCGAAGCTGATGCTTAACTAATCTGTGAGATATCATTCCTAATTTTGGCACTATTTCCCAGATATTAGTAAATAGGACTTTTCTGGGTCGACAGAGATGAATTTACCCTTGTTAATTCCAGTACCTTAGTTGATGCTAGGTGGTCTGTACAGCTTCATTCCTTTCTTAAGGCATTTTAACAGAGGACAAAACTAAATGGCTTACCAGGCAATTTCATAATTTTGATTAAAAAACAGTCACATTTGCTGGAGTCATATGTAGGCAGTCTTCCTTCCCTATAAGAGGATTAGTGAATGGAATGGATATTTATGACAATTCACAATGGTTTAACAGTCATCATTGGACTTTCAATTTCAGATTTTTTTGCTGAATCTAAACTCTACCATCTGCTATGGTGGAATTTGATCCCAGGAATGGAACATTATCTGTAACTACTGATTATTAGTCCAGCAAAAATACCACCATGCCATTGTGTCTACATATGATATATAATGTTTTTGCCACATGAATTCCAGGTTCTCCCTCCAAAACGAGAATCTTACCATATCGTTTTGACATTCAATAGCATTATCATTAAATCCCCTATCAAAAGCATGTGGTTACCAGTGTTAGAGCCCTCATTGATTTTTCATTATTTTTATTTTATTCTTTTATCAATTTTGGTGGAGCTGTGAACTGGGAACTGTGATCCAGAGGTGACCTTTGGCCTATGTGTAAAAGCTTGTATTAAGAAGAAAACAGGCCAAATGAGTTTTTGTTTCTTCATGAGGCCAGGCCTGAAGGTTAATTGCAGGTTGGTTCCTGGTCAAAAGGTTCTGCAAGTGCTTCATTACTAGGGAACAGTATTATGTTGCACAGACTATAGAAGTTGGCTATGAATGAAGTCAGTACCTGGGAATTGTTTCCAGCAAGTCTGGAAAAGACTTTCTGTTCAAGCAGATGGCAGAGATTGAATGGTAACTGAGATTTAATGAAGGAAGTCTGTTAGGGAATGGTCAAATTTGAATTGGGTTTTGGACTGTGTTTTCTGTGAAAAGGAATCTGGCTGTTGATGCTACAGTGTGAGATTCGCAAGCTCTCTGCCTAACCTCCCTTACCACCTCTTCGAAATTCAGATAATAGAAAGCTAAGTTATAAGCATTATTGCCTTTATCTGTATGACCTGTAAAGGTAACCCTGGTCACACATTTACAGGCTTGGGTACAAACCATAACATACATTCTAGCAGCTCATCAAGGCTCATTTGACAGCACCTTTCAAACCCTTGAACTCTGCAACACTGAAAGACAACAGCAGCAGATACATGAGAACACCACCACCTACAAGCTAACCTCAAAGCCACACAGCATCTTGTCTTGAGCTAGAATCACCATTCCTTCAATGGTGTTGGGTTAAAAACCTCAAACTTCCTTTCAAAGAGCGCAGACAATGTAGCTACATCAGATGGACTTCAGCAGGTCAGAATTCTGCTTATCATCATCTGGGCTCAAAGGTAATTAAGAATGAGCAGCTAATGCTGGCCTTACAGTGATGCTTGCAGTCCATGAAAGAATATTTTTAAAAGTAAACTGAGTAGATTTTATGGCAATCTAATAGCTTTATGGTCTCTTCAATTGAATTTAATGTCAAGGTTAAGTAGTAAATTCAAAGTTTCAGTCTGCCACAGTAGAATGTTCTCCAGATGAATGTTGCGACCTCTTGATTAACCATGCAGTAAAATAGTCTTGACACTACTGTATCTAGCTTTTTCAGGAAGAAAAAGGTACAGCAAAAGAGAACAGGTCAATCTTTTCCACACAGCTGGAAATAAGACAAATTTGAAATTAAGTGAATTAAGACAGACTCACCTCCTGTGGTAGCTCTAATTTGGACCGGTCATCCTGCCCATTCGAATGTAAACCCATTAAATAAGGAACAGGAGCATCTAAAAAATGAAGGAGCGATGCAGGGAGGATAGGGACATACACATGCTGCCACTGACAGGGGAAGAGTATTGTAGTGATACTTTCTGCTACTGTCATCAGTCGCTGATAATCTGTTCATAAAAACACACAGCCATATAATTGTTATTTTTAAGTCCATACAGTAATTTGCAACTTCATTTTTGAGATAATATATGCAACACAAAAGCAATAGTCTTGCTTTCAAACCATAAGAGTATACTATGAATAGCAATTTCTGCTTGTATGGCTCCTTGCAAAGCTTGTCAGGTAAAATCCAGAAAACTTTTCTAAAATTAAAAAAAACTGTCAATTTTTATAAAACTATGAAAGACTTATAAAAGTCTCACAATTGTATCACAATTTATAGTCAAATCTGTTAAGGGTGGGAACCATCATATCAACACATTACAAACTCTTTGGTACAGTGTGTTACATGAAATGAAGAAAAGCATACTGGAATGATTTCAGAGCTGTTGGCTCAGATAAGGGCGGAAGAAAATCATGCATCACCCGATTTCTGGATAAGATTTCTGCTTTGCAACAAATCTCAGCCATCTTTGTTACTAGTTAAGGTATGACACTTTAATTTTCACGTCAATTCTGCCTTCAATGGCATTTGCTAGCATTACTTCTAATAACTGAGTGCAATAAGAGAGGATTGGAGTAAGAGGAATGGAAGAAGTCCCACTTATATTGAAAATCATTATATATAACACAATTTCTGTACACAAATTTTAATTCCTGTTATGATGGCTTCATTCAATATTGTCATGTCAAATTTCTGTGGAACAAGTTTCTCTATTCTCACTGCTAACTCCATATAATTATTCATATGCATCAACAGACCATGGATAATTTATGAGTAAATTATTTATGCAATCCTAACCGAGACAAAAGATCTCCACATTTGAACTATATTGACTTATTTAATAGTAGATTTGATATCATAAATTCCTTCCCCTTACAATTTCTCTGGCTAACTACTGCACAAAAAGGAAAAAACTGCACTTCTAAGGCACCTTAACACATAATATGTAAAACATAATATGTAAAATTTTGATAAATCCACTGTTTGTGCGGATAAATACTCAGCAATTCTATACATAGCATGTTTCTTGATACGATAACAGGATAAATGAGAGTTTTAAGAAATACTTCAGCCAGATTATTTTTATGTCAATACAGTGATTGTCAGCATATGTCAGCATTTTATTTGTGAGCAGAACAAGATAACCTAGAAAAATCACCACCAAGTATCAAAAAATACAGCAGAAAAGAAACTCTTCCCTGCACTGAGCACTCAGCTTCATATCGGAAAATATCCAAGCAAATGTTTAGTTCAAAGTTGCTCAAGTCAAATGATCTAATAATGCAAAGTTTTCTAAACAGAAGGTTGCCATTTTGCTAGTTTGATTTAGTTTTTTTATTTTAAATATTAAATAATATAGCTTGAGAGGCTGCTCTTGTAGAATCCCTACCAAAAATACAACTTATTTTTAACTTTTGGACGTTACTGAGCCCACAAGTATCCTGTCATCAGCTGATAATTACAATTCTTATAATTTTCCAACAAAGGGTACCACAAACTATTAAATAACGTATAAAGGGCTAAGCCTGTGGACTACTGATGATATGGTCCTTTGACCAAGAATCACAAAAGACTTAGCAGTGTGTGCCTTCAGAATACAATTTAGTATCCAAGTGTTCATATTTTCACATACTTCACTCCAAATTACACAACTTCAACAAATCGTTGCATTCTTAAAACAGAGTTATTCACAGCAATAAACGCATCTTGTGTTTTTGTTTACGACACAGCAAAGTAAATCTGACAAAGTAGCTCCAGGTTTGATTAAGTGCAAACTGAACAACAGGACTTGAGATTTTCAATTTGACATAATCATAGATAAAGAAGATAGAAAAGAAGTGGGTTGCTTTAAAAATAAATCAGGAAAGTAAAGAGAGGCAAGAGAAAACACTGGTGGGTAAAATATAGGAAAATCTAAAGGTATTTTATAAGTATATTAAGGGCAACAGAATAAGCAGAGAAAGATTAGGACCGATTAGGGACCAAAGTGGCAAACTGTGAATGGATCCAGAAGATATAGGTGAGGTTAAACTCGTAATTTGCATCTGTATTCACTACAGAGAATGACAATGTAGGCATAGAAATCAGACAGGAGGACAGTGATATAGTTGAACAAATTACAATTGAGAGGAAGGAGATATTCATGGTTTCAGCAGGCTTAAAATTGGATAAATTGCCCCAGGCCTGAATGTCAGTGTCAGGAGAGAAGATTACAGGGGCCCTGGCATCAATTTTCAAATCCTGTCTGATCACAGGAATCTTGCCTAAGGCCTGAAGGACAACTAATGTACCATCATTCAAAAGTAAGGATAAACCAGGGAACTACAAGTCAGTATCATTAACATGTTGGAAAACTCTTGGATAAAATTCTGAGGGACAGAATTAATCTTCACTCAGAAAGGCAAGGATTAATCAAGGATAATCAGCAAAACTTTTCAGAAGGAGATCATATCTGACAGGTTTGACTAAGTTTTTTTGAGGTGGTGGCTAGGTGTGTCAATAAGGGTAGTACAGCTGAAGTAATCCACATGGATTTCAGTGAGACTTTCAACGGGATGTCACATGGGAGACTTGTCAAGATGATAAGAGTCCATGGGAATCCAAGACAATTTGGAAAAGAGTATCCAAAACTGACTTAGTGTCAGGATGCAGAGGGTGATGGCAGAAGATTCTTTTTGTGACTGGAAACCTGTATCCAATATCCACTGAAGGGCTTGATGCTGGATCCTTTGCTGTTTTCAGGATACATTAATGATCTGGACACAAGTGTAGGAAATTTGATCATTAACTTTGCAATTGACATAAAAATTGGTGGTGTAGTAAATCGCAAAGAGGAAAGCCTTACACCAGAAGATGAAATAAAAGGCTAGCCAGATGGACAGAACAATGGCAAATGGAATTTCACTTGGAAAAGTCTGAGGCAATACATTTTGGGACGACTAATAAGACAAAGAAATACACGATGAATGGCAAGACCCTAGGACGTACATAGGATCAGAGGAATCTTGGTGTGAATGTAGACAGATCCTTGAAGGCAATAAAACAGGTGGATAAAGGTGGCTGAGGTAGTGAATGGGATACTTGCCTTTATTATTTCAGTAAGAATAAGGAGGTTATGATGGAGCCATATAAGATGTTATTTAGGCCACAGCTAGAATAATGTCTGCTGTTCTGCTCACCATACTATAGGAAGGATGTGATTGCTTTAGAAAGGGAGCAGAAGAGATTTATCGGGATATTGTCTGGAACATTTCAGCCATAAAGAGAGATAGATAAGCTGGAGTAGTTTTCCTTGGAACAGAGATGGCTGAAAGGTGACCTGAATTAAGCATTAGTAGGTAGATAGGAAGAAACTTTTCCCCTTACTTCAAAGATCAATAACCAGGGGGCATAAGATGCAGGAGGTTCAGAGAGATTTAAGGAAAATTTTATTTTTCCCCTCAGACAGTGGTGGATATCTGGAACTCACCGCCTGAAAGGGTGATAGAGGCAGGAACTATCACAACATTTAAGGAGTATTTAGATGAACACCTGAAACATCATAGTATGCAAGGCTTCAGGCCAAGTGTTGGAAAATGAAATTAGATTAGATAGGTCCTTGATGACCAGCACATATACAATGGGCTGAAGAGCATTTTTCCATGCTGTATGATTCTATGTAGTAAATACCTACATCTTCTGTTCATAGGACGATGACATTATTTTCTATTTGCTTTGATATTTGGTGGTCACCTTTGGTTTAAAAAACAAAAAACAAATTACGTCTCTTTCAAAATTGCTATAAAGTAGCACTGCTTTTGTTTAAATTGGGATTCATTTTGCAAATCATTAAAATAATATTTTATACTCTGAAGGTTCAAGCACTATTGAAGATTTACAAACTTCTAGCTTTCAAACTTTGTTTTGATTGAGAATCAAGTAATGCTATACAAGGTTGTTGACTTGCTTGCCGAGCTGGCTTGTTTTTGTTCAGATATTTCATCACCACGCTAGGTGACATCATCAGTGCAGCCTCCGATGAAGCAATGTTATTCTACTCCGCTTGGAATTTATACTGTCCGGTTTATTATGGTGAGTACTGTCACTTCCGGTTTTGATCTGTATGAGTTTGTATATGAGGTCCAATTCTATATGTTTGTTAATTGAAGTATGGGTGGAGAACCATGCCTCTAGGAATTCCCATGCATGTCTATTCCTAGGAATTGATCTGTATGAGTTTGTATATGAGGTCCAATTCTATATGTTTGTTAATTGAAGTATGGGTGGAGAATCATGCCTCTAGGAATTCCCATGCATGTCTATTCCTAGGAATTTCTAGAGGCATGGCTCTCCATCCATACTTCAATCAACAAACATATAGAATTGGACCTCATATACAAACCCATACAGATCAAAACCGGAAGTGACAGTACTCACCATAATAAACCGGACAGTATAAATTCCAAGCGGAGTAGAATAACATTGCTTCATCGGAGGCTGCACTGATGATGTCATTTAGCGTGGTGAGGAAATGTCTGACCGAAAACAAGCCAGCTCGGCGAGCAAGTCAACAACCTCATCAACAACCCGAGCTACAGATCTTTGCCAAAACTTTAAATACTATACAAGACCACTGAAGTACTAGACGTTATAAATTTCATCTCAAAAAAAAAATCAAAGATAACTGAGATAAACAAAGACATTGGAAATGAGATTCAACATGAACTGCCTAATACTGTCTCCTTTGTTACTAAACACCTGCTGTTGTCACCTTCCATAAATTTAAAAAAAGCTCAACAATGGAAAATTAAGACTGATCTGCATTTCAAAAATATTGAATTAATATCTCTACAATTAAGTTGAATATATTGCAACTTAGATGTTTATTTCTTGAACTGAAAATATTATTGCTAGCATTTCTTTTAAATAGTGTGACTTCATTTCTTATGGTTTTTTGCCATTTTTATTCTGTTTACTTTTGATCATTCTTTATTGATTACAGTATTAAAGCGCTCTTATTTTAACAAATTGTTAAATTGCACAATTATGGTGAATGACATCAATGCGTAGCTTTGGCATCAAATATCAAAGTGAACCCTACCACTAAATTAGATGCAGCACAACTATAGAAACAGTAAATATAACACCTTCTATTTTTATTTCATCATTTAACCAGAAAGGAACTGAAGATTGGACTTAGGAAAGCTAGAAGGGGCTATGAAAAAGCCTTGGCAGGTAGGATTAAGGAAAACCTGAAGGCGTTCTATACTTACGTGAGGAACAAGAGAATGGCCAGAGTGAGGGTAGGGCCAATCAGGGATAGTGGAGGGAACTTGTGCACGGAGTCGGAGGAGGTAGGCGAGGTCCTTACTGAATACTTTGCTTCAGTATTCATCAGTGAAAGGGACCCTGACATTTGTGAGGACAGCGTGAAACAGGCTGATATGCTCAAACAGGTTGCTGTCAGGAAGGAGGATGTGCTAGAAATTTTGAAAAACATCAGGATAGATAAGTCCCCTGGGCCAGATGGGATATACCCAAGGTTGCTACAGGAAGTGAGGGAAGAGATTGCTGCACCTTAGGCAATGATCTTGGCATCCTCACTATCCACTGGAGTAGTACCAGATGATTGGAGAGTGGCAAATGTCACTCCCTTGTTCAAGAAAGGGAATAGGGATAATCCTGGGAATTATAGACTAGTCAGTCTTACTTCTGTTGTGGCAAATTATTGGAGAGGATTCCGAGAGATATTATTTATGATTATTTGGAAAAGCACAGTTTGATTAGAAATAGTCAATACGGCTTTGTAAGGGGCAGGTCATGCCTCACAAGCCTTACTGAATTCTTTGAGGATGTGACAAAACACACTGATGAAGGCAGAGCAGTAGATGTGGTGTATATGGATTTTAGCAAGGCATTTGATAAGGTTCCCCCATGGTAGGCTCATTCAGAAAGTAAGGAGGCATGGGATTCAGGGAACTTTGGCTGTCTGGATACGGAACTGACTGTCCAATAGAAGACAGAGGGTGGTAGTAGATGGAAAGTATTCAGCCTGGAGCTCGGTGACCAGCGATGTTCTGCAGGGTTCTATTCTGGGACCTCTACTCTTTGTGATCTTTATAAATAACTTGGATGAGGAAGTGGAAGGATGGGTTAGTACGTTTGCTGATAACACAATGGTTGGTGGAGTTGTGGATAGTATGGAGGGCTGTTGTAGGTTGCAACGGGACATTGACTGGATGCAGAGCTGGGCAAAGAAATGGCAGATGGAATTCAACCCGGAAAAGTGTGAAGTGATTCATTTTGGAAGGTCGAATTTGAATGTAAAATACAGGGTTAATGGCAGGATTCTTGGCAGTGCGGAGGAACAGAGGGATCTTGGGGTCCACGTCCATAGATCCCTCAAAGTTGCTACCCAAGTTGATAGGGTTGTTAAGAAGGCGTATGGTGTGTTGGCTTTCATTGGCAGGGGAATTGAGTTTAAGAGCCACGAGGTTACACTGCAGCTCTATAAAACCCCGGTTAGACCACACTTGGGATATTGTGTTCAGCGCTGGTCGCCTCATTATAGGAAGGATGTGGAAGCTTTAGAGAGGGTGCAGGATGCTGCTTGGACTGGATGGGAGGTGTTATGAGGAAAGGTTGAGGGAGCTAGGGCTTTTCTCATTAGAGCGAAGAAGGTTGAGATGTGACTTGATAGAGCTGTACAAGATGATGACAGGCATAGATAGAGAAGATATCCAGAGACTTTTTCCCAGGGCGGAAATGACTATTATGAGGGGACATAATTTTAAAGTGATTGGAGGCAGGTATAGGGGAGTTGTCAAAGGTAGGCTCTTTACACAGAGAGTGGTGGGTGCATGGAATGCGCTGCCAGTGTTGGTAGTGGAGTCAGATACATTTGGGACATTTAAGCGACTCTTGGATAGGCACATGGATGATAGTAAAATGTAGGATAGTTTGATCTGAGAGAAGGATAATAGGTCGTGGGCTGTACTGTTCTATGTTTTATATTCTATGTTCAAAATCCACTATAAATGCCTCAGTATGTCTCTCCAGGCCTCACAAAAGTATTAAAAACATAAGAAATGGGAGTTGCAGTGGGTCATTTGGCCTGTTGAGCTGGTCTGCCATACAACAGTATCATGGTTGATATTCTACCTCAACTTCATCTTTCTATCCTATCTCCATATTCTGTATTACCCAAAAATCTACCAATCAATCTCTTTCTTAAATTATAAATTGACTGAATATCCACAGCTTTCCAAAGTGAAGAATTTTCTGAAGTTCCACAACCTTTTGAAGATTTTTTTTGGAAAAATATCACTCCAAAATGCCAACACCTTATTCCAAGACACAGATACCATTTTCTAGGTTCCCCCAAACAGAAACATTTGATCAGCTTCTACCCTGTATTACCCTTTAGTATCTTTTTCTATATTCTATTTAAATCACTTCTCATTCTTCCTAACTCCAGGAAACGTAGGCCTAGACTACTCTATCCCTCCTCATATGACAATCTCCTCAACCCAGGCACCATTCTATTAAATACTCGTTGCAGTCCTTCCACAACAAGTATGTCAGTCCTCAGTTATTATACATTATACAGTGTAAGCCGCATCCCAAGCAGGGCATTCAGCCCATTGAGTCCACACTGAAACCTCCAAAGAGCATATGGCCAATCCCACCCATCCCTCTCCACCCTATCCCTGTAACCCTGCATTTCCCATGGCTAATCCACCTAGCCTGCACATCCCTGGGCACTATGGGTAATTTAGCATGGCGAATCCACCTAACGTGCACATCTTTGGACTGTGGGTGAAAACCAGAGCACCTGGAGAAAACCCACGTAGACACAGGGAGAATGTGCAAACTCCTCACAGACAGTCACCCAAACATGGGATCGAACCCAGGTCCCTATCACTGTGAGGCAGGAGTGCTAACCACTAAGCCACCGTGCCACCCTAATACTTGCACAATTAATGTACATTAATTCAAAAATGAAGCAAAGCTGGCCAAAATAATTTTAATCAAAACATCTAATATACCTTAAATAATCTTTAACACCTTTAATAATCCCAAGTCTCCATACTGAAAGCAAAGTTCTGTAACCTCACGCCCTGGACCTTCTTAGAAATTTTTGAACAGAATTTCTTCCTTTGGCTATGTGCAACTTTGGTATTACACTTGACCAAGATGAACTTGCAACCTCATTTTGACACCATTATTCCATAACATCACCCAGCTGCTCCTTTGTCAATAAATCTGCTGCTGAAAGACTCATTCATGTCTTTGTTACCTCTATTCTTGGCTATTCAAATACATTCATGGCCGGTTTCCACATTCCACTCTCCATTAACTTAAGGTCATCCAAAACTGCTGTCTGTGTCTTAACACACCCCAATATCCATTGATCTATCACCCGCACGAGCTGATCTACATTGGTCCCTAGTCAAGCAACAATTTTAAGCTGTTATCCTTGTTTACAAATAGGTCCAATGGCTTCATTCTTCCCTATCTTTGCAATCTTCTCCATACCCACTAACTTCAAAGATATTTGCACTCCCTCAATTCTAGCTTCTTCAGTATCCCTGGTTTTAATCGGTTCAACTATAGAGTAGCCATGCCTTCAGCTGCTTAGGCCCTAAAGCTTTGGAGTGCCCTTCCTATACCTCATCAACTCTCTTTCCTCAAGACATGTCTCCTTATACCTTCTCAATGACATATGTTGTTTCTTGGCATGTTTTATTACATTCAAGATGCTATATAAAAATAAATTGTTGCCATTGCTTACTTGGAGCTGACAGGAAAGAAAAATTAGGCATAATTATTTTCAAGGTATACCTTGCTCAGCTGTCAGAAATGGAACTGAAGGTTTTAGGATTTAGTTTGATTCAAAGTATTGAAATGTTTACGCAATATCACATAGTTCATAGCAAGGATTATTACAAGTATAGCACAGAAACAGGCTTTTTGTCCAAACATGCCATTGCCAGGGTTAGCACTTCACATAAACTCTGCCTGTCCTTCATCATCCAATCCCATCAACATAATTAAATCCTTTCCACTGATTTTTTTAAAAAATCTAACTTCCCTTTTGATACATTGAGTTGCTTCAACTACTCCTCATGGTATCAAGTTCAGCATTTTACCAACTCTACGTGTAATGAAGTTTCTCCTGAATTTATTATTGTTTATTAGTGACATATTATATTGATACCATTACTGTAGATCGCTGTATACATTGAAGTGTCAAAGCCCTTTCAAAAATGGACATCTACTTTTACACCAGTGCTGTTGTACAGAATGTGAAAAAATTAACACCAGTTTTCAAATTACTTCGACACTAAGCATTTAATTAAATGAATTCATTGCAAGGAAACCTTTAACCATAACCAAAAGATTAAAAACTGTTAAATTCATCATCTTTGTTGTCCACACAAAGAGTTAATTGAATTCAGTTGCTGTGACTATGGCATCATGATAATGATTGCTCTCTAGATAAGATTTGGTGCTTTCGCTTTCAGAATCATCCCTTCACAAATCTCATCTTCCTCTCCCTCCACTGAATTGGCAATTCCATACTTTTTTGAATGATCTAATGATAGCTTATGCATTCATAGCATTCCACAAATTGATGAAGAACTCACACAGACTCACACAGTGACGCCCACATCGCATGAACAAATAAAGAAAAAAAAAACACACAAGCCTATTTATACACTTTGAGATAGGCTTTTTCCATCGATCATTTACCTGGTCTATTTAGTTCAAACTTGATCCTTGAATTGCTTGCCAAGGCACAAATCCGAAGGTTCAACTCTGTATGTTAGATACCCAGTATAACAACAATTTGGGTTTTTTTCTGAATGGAATCAAAATATACCAGAGGGAGATCAGTTCACTTGCATACAAGAATCAAAGGTTATCAGAAGTAAATGGGAATCGAATTCAAGACACGTAACAGATCAGCCATGATCTTATTGACTGGCGGAGCAAACTCAAGGGATTGAAGAGTCTCCTTGTGCTATAAATGGGTACATTCAGATACTATCTGGATGGCTATTCTGCACATGATCAATTCACAGCTTCACTCCATCCTGATCTACCCTACTGTTGTGATGGACACGCACAAAACTGACTGCAAGGAACTGGACTTTCTATCTGGGTTATGTTTGAGAATTTATTGAAGTCTTTTAGCTCTGTCAGTCATGGAAACTAATATCACCTTGAATCTTAGTGAGGTGAAGGCCTAGTGGTATCATTGTGAGACTATTAAGCCAGAAACCCTAGTAATGTTCTGAGGACTTGGGTTTGAATCCTGCATAAAATCATGAGGGGCATAGATAAGGTGAATAGCAAAGGTCTTTTCCCTAGGGAGGGGTGTACAAAACTAGGGGGCATTTTTTTTTTTTAAGGTGAGAGGAGAAAAATATAGACATTAGGGAAAATTTCTGTATGCAGAGAGTGGTTCATGTGTGGAATGAACTTAGAGAGGAAGTGGTGGATGCAGGTACAGTTACAACAGGCAATCATAGAATCATAGAATCTCTACAGTGTGGAAGCAGGTCATTCGGCCCATCGAGTCCACAAAGACTCTCCAAAGAGCATCCCACCCAAACCCACACCATCCCTGCAACCCTGCATTTCCCATGGCTAATCCACCTAGCCTGCACATCCCTGGACACTATGGGGAATTTAGCATGGCGAATCCACCTACCCTGCACATCTTTGGGAGGAAACCAGAGCACCTGGAGGAAACTCACGCAGACACAGAGAGAATGTGCAAACTCCACACAGACAATTGCCAGAGGCTGGAATTGAATCTGGGTCTCTGGTGCTGTGAGGCAGCAGTGCGAACCACTGTGCCACCCCGTTTAAAAGATATTTAGACAGGTACATGAATTGGAAATGTTTAGAGGGATATTGGCCAAACACAGGTAAATGGGACTGGTTTAGTTTGAGAAACCTGGTTGGCATGGATGAGTTGGGCCGAAGGGTCTATTTCCATGCTATATGACACATATGACATGTGAATCCAGACCTACAACAATATGGTTGACACTTAACTGCCCTCAGAACAATTAGGGATGGGTAATAAATGGCCAGTGATGCCCACATCCCATGAATGAACAAAAAAGAAAACCTTCTTACATCTTCTTTCATTAGAATGGTATTTAAACCTTTGCAGTCCACAGCTCTTGATGGACATACTGAAATTCACAGGCATCTCATTCATGTTGCTAATGTGACAAATGAACCCTTATGCTTTTGCTGCAGTCTAATCAAGATTTGTAATTCTGGCACAGAGATCTCACTGAGTAATCTTGACCTTCCGCAGCAACACCAGATATTTACTTTACACAAAGCTACTACTCCAACTTACTGCTGTTTTGAAATATTTGCTGGATTCAGGGTTTGTTTGACCCACTTAAGTGCATTCCTTCTCTGGCGGTGATGGAAACATTTAGGTGGTTTTTGAAGACATATACTGACATAAGCTTCTCAAGACTATGTCACTGGTAATCCCTGATCTCATGCCACATTTGGTCTTGACACCTTCTTCCATTGCCACACAGTCATTTGGCAAGTTAGCAAATGTTATGACATTTAATTCAAAAACAGCTTCACACTTTGTTGTTTTTATTGGAAAACACATCTCTATTCATCATTCAGTACAAATGGTCTGCTCTATGTAGGTTTGTCTTAAATTAACACGTTTTCTTGCTAACACAGCAGCCTCCACTCCGATCTCATGCATTAATTTATAAAGGTGAATAACATACACCTTGCTTAGGCGAAAAACTGGAGCCAACTCCTAATGAAAGTATAGCATTTCTTAGCAGCTAAAATGGTTGTTTGGAGGTTGGGGTTCAACATAATTCATTCAGTATAAGTCTAAAGAGGATTTGTGGCACCAGAAAAATTGGGCTGTTTTACGCACCAAGTCAACATGTACAGCACAATCTATGGTAGTTCTGGTCTCCTCTGTAAGTGGAATCATCTTCTCTTCATCTAACCCATAAAACCCATTCAGAAACTTGAAAGGGGTGGCCCAGTGGCTCAGTGGTTAGCACTGCTGCCTCACAGTGCCAGGAACCCGGGGTCGATTCCAACCTTAGGCGACTGTCTGTGTGGAGTTTGCACATTCTCCCCATGTCTGCATGGGTTTCCTCCAGGTGCTCTGGTATCCTCCCACAGTCCAAAGATGTGCAGTGGATTGGCCATGTTAAATTGCCCATAGTATTCAGGGATGTGTAGATTAGGTGGGTTATAGGGAGATGGGTCTGGGTGGGATGTTCCGAGGGTCAGTGTAGATTTTTTGGGCTGAAGGGCCTGTTTCCATACTGTAGGGATTCTAGGATCTTTTAACAGGTCATTCCTCAGGGTAGACCCAGACTTTTCAAATGTTACTTAACAGGTAATAATCTCAGCTCTGAAGTCATTCCAGTTAATCTTTTTTGCACCTTCCACCCTTATCACGGCATGCTGATTATAATATGAAGACCGGAACTGTTCACAGTACTTCATGTATGCCTAGCCAAAGTGCCTTATGCGTTTAACTTAACTTGCGCTTTTTAATTCTATGCTTGTACAAATTAGATCCAGTGCCTTGTTTCTTTTTTAATGGTTTTATTAACCTGTGTCACTACTATTAGTGATCCATGATGGGAAGACGATGGATAAGGAGGAGGCTAGTTTGGAGTTAAGCACCATTTTAGATCTGTTGGGAAGAATATCTGTTTATCTACTGTAAATACTTTTTAATACTATGACCTGTTTGCAAACCTTCCAGATATAGTCTTTAGTGCCACAATTTCTTCAATGACACAGTTTTCTAAAACCTACATAGATACCTGCATCAACAGATTAAATATATTTAGCATTCTTGCCACAAAGGATTTGACTTTGTATTTTTCTCTACTAATTTTTTATTGGCCACTTACCCCTACAATCTAATTACTTGTTCACATTTCCCTTCGTCTGTTGCTTTCATCCCAGCAATTTTCTATTCTTTCCAAAAATCCGCAAACTTTACCAATTTAGTTCTAAGTCCAGATTATTTATCTTGTTCTAATGGCAATTCTAATGTCAAGTGTAATGTCATATACAGTAAATTATGAGACCTGAGAATTACTAAAAGAATACATTTTGTCAAAGCTTTTTTGTCTCGCACTCATCAGGACAATTTTCAAGGAGTACCAAAGTACAGGTAAAAGAACATGTCTAATGTGTGAGAGAAGAATGCTGATTGGTTGGCAAGTGAACTCTGACTGGTTGAGGCATTGTCATGGAAAATGCACCATTTAATGATAACTTTGGCAATTTCATTAAATTTTAAACTGGGCAGGTTGAATCAACTCACGGTATTGCCTGAGAAACAAACTGAAGAATTGCTGCTACCATTTTTGTTGAGTTTAAATTTGTAAATGTAAAGTCGACATAGTCTGCCAGACCACAGGGCTGCACTCTCGGTAGAAAGACACAACTGGTGATGGTTTAACCTTAGGATCACCAAGCGTCAGGCAAGAGGAGAGACTGGAAAAATTCTTTCATGGTAACCTCAGTTGATATGGGAACTGAATCCATGCAGTTGGCATCACTCTGCATTGTAAACTAGCCATCCACCCAACTGAGCTAATTGGCCCCCAGTTTGAGTAGGGGGTGAAGCTAACTGTTTCATGTACTGTTATGTACTAACAACACAAGTGGTGTTTGCTACTTACAGGATAGTGCAGTCAGGCCAAAAAGAATGTTCTGCCTGTCACATACGAGTAATGTGCCACATAGATTTCAGTGCGAGTGTGATATTAGGTGTACACAGGCTGTAAGTGCCAAAACCTAACATATCAAATAGCATATCACTTTGACGGTTTGCAACAAGAAAGTACTGACTGTACCCATCCAGCCTGAACTTGCAAAACGCTAAACAAAATATTAAATCCGAACAGAACTTGCTGAATAATCTCACATGCATAACTAATTACATAAACAACCAATTTAGGATTGTTTGAACAAGGGTCACTGGACCTGGAACACTGACTCTGCTTTCTGTCCACAAATGCTGCCAAACCTGCTGAGATGCTGCAGCAATTTCTGTCTTTGTTTAGGATTGTCAATCTAGCTCACAGTTCAGCATATATGAATGTACTGAATCTACATAAATTGATATACAGGACCCTGTTCTTTGCAGACAGAAAGCACGTGCCACACACTGTGCCTGCTTCGATCGACAAAATAAATGCCAGCCATTCTTCAGTTTGTTTCTCAAGGTAACATCTTGACCAAACAGGATCAGGGTCAATCTCCCTGGTTTAAAGTTTTCAACAAAGCTTGACAGTTAACAGTTTCATCATTAACCACACTCCACAACCACACTCTACCAATCAAAGTCCATTTGTCAATCAATCTGTATTCTCCTCAGATAATAAATGTTGCTTTCCCTTTTCTTTGATATTTCTGGTGAATTGTTTTGATTGCAAGATGAATATCTTCAAATATATGGGCTGAATCTTACTTTTTTTGGACTGTGAAGAAGGTTATTTAAGATTACAAAGAGATCTTGATCAATTGGGTCAATGGGCTGAGGAGTGGCAGATGGAGTTTAATTTAGATAAATGTGAGGTATGCATTTTGGTTATAAAAAGGGCAGGACTTATACAATTAATGGTAGGGCCCTGGGTAGTGATGTAGAATGGAGAGACCTAGGGTTCAGGTACATAATTCTTTGAAATTTGCATCACAGATAGATAGTGTGGTTAAGGAAGTGTTTGGCATGCTTGTCTTCATTGCACAGACCTTTGAGTATAGGAGTTGGGACATCATATTGAGGTTGTGCAGTACATTGGTGAGACCTCTTCTGGATTACTGTTTGCAGTTCTGGTTGCTCTGTTATAGAAAGGACATTATTAAACCGGAGAGGGTTCAAAAAAGACTTACCAGGATGTTGCCAGGAATGGATGGTATAAAAATAGGTTGAATACACTGGGACTTGTTTCACTGGAGCATAAGAGGTTGAGGGGTGATAGACGTTTATAAAATCAAGAGGAGCATAGATAAGATGAATACTAAAGGTCTTTTAACTAGGTTGGGGGAATGCAAAACCAGGGGGCATATTTTTAATATCAGAGGATAAAGATTTTAAAAAGACATGAGGGGCAATTTCTTTACACAGAGATTGGTTCATGTGTGGAATGAACTTCCAAAGGATGTGGTGGATGCAGGTATAGTTACAAAGTTTAAAAGCCATTTGAATAAGCACATCAATAGGAAAGGTATGGTTGGATATGGACCAAATGCAAGCAGGTGGGACTTGTTTAGTTTGGGAACATGGTCGGCGTGGATTAGTTGGACTGAATGGTCTGTTTCCACACTGTCTGACTTTTGTAAGTCAGAAGTGCATTGGGTTTTTGGAGGGATTTCCCACTGCGAGGCTGAGTGGCTTTTCTCACCATATCCTAACAAACTTACTTCACTAACTATCTACCCCTAACCTGAATTGATTGATAACAAAACAAGATTATGGTGTTTGGAGATAGCAAGAACTGCAGATGCTGGAGTCAGAGACAACACAGTGTGGAGCTGGAGAAACACAGCGTGGAGCTGGAGGAACACAGCAGGTCAGACAGCATCAGAGGAACAGGAAAGTTGAAGTTTCGGAAGGGTCCCAACCCAAAATGTCAACTTTCCTGCTACTCTAATGCTGCCTGACCTGCTGTGTTCCTCCAGCTCCATACTGTTGTCCAAGATTATGGTGTTCACTTTGTGACAGCTCAGAGCTACACCGGTGGATATGGGGTTACCATTGCCAGCAGAGATCGTGTTTGTAAGGCAAGTGAGAATGATATTACTAGGCCACAACCGATTCAAATTCTCAAAAATGCAGGTTACAATTCTCGTCAAACATGACTGAAAATGGTGTATGACCAGCAGTCATCCTGCAGAACCACTTCAACTATACACAGGATAGGTCAGAGTTTAACACCCTACAAGGGAACACTGTTATTTGCAGAGGCTTTCAAACAACACTATGAGCCCAGACTTCACAAAATAATGACACTTAATGGAGCGACACTATGGAGGAACAGAAACCAGCTATGTATAATATGTCAATTGAGTACAGTTAACACAAATTAACGCACCTAGGTAACAACATTGTGATGTCACATCAGGAGAATAATCAACATTCTGAAGACATGTCTGCAGACCAACAACAGTTAAGCAAAGTATCTCCACTTTCAGAAGGTTACCCCATAAGACTTGTCAAACTGCTGATACAATATATAGACTCTTAGACTTGCAAATTTCAGAATTCCTATTGCTGTGGAACTAATTTTGCTATTACCCAATATTTGTGTTTTTACTTGTAACAGATGTCAGCTATCTCTGAAAAAAAAAGGGGATGTTATGTTGCCATCTTTACAGTATTGCTCCAGGAAGAGATCACCATGCACACCCTGATATTGTCATGACCACAGACTCTATGCACTGCAGTACTCCAGACACAATCTGTGTCGAGATTATGTTGTACTGAATGTAATAGTTTAGTTTTACATAAACCCACCAGAGATCTTCAAGTTAATGGAATCCACAAACCATATCTGTGTTACATTTACATAGTACAAAAACATTATTAGGCAGCTAACCTCACTAAGAATCACTAAAATGCAACATTAAACAGAGATGATAAATTTACAAGAGGGAGGGTGCAGACAAGAATAAAGGCTGTGCATTTCAAACATCCTTAGAGTCCGTGAGTGGTTAGATTTTTAAATTGAAACCATGGTTGTTTAATTGTTGACTGATATCATCAGTGACAATGCTTGCAGGTATCTTTGAGTTATCAGTGAATGTCTGCTTGCTTAATTTGTTTTTTTAATTAGGTGTTGTCTTCAAAGAAGCTGAGAGAAACAGAGGGGAAGAGGTTGAGAGAGAGAGAGAAAGAGAGAAATTTCTAACTCTTGTAACAAATTCATATTTTCTTCTCTCTGCTGTGCTTGACAAGCAACTACTCAAACACGGTTCATTTGTATATTCTCATTGCCTTTCTCCATTGTCTTTCCAAACTGACCATCAAGCAAGCTTTTCTTCTCCAAATACATTAAATTATCACACAAATGTGAATTAAAACAGAGATATGCATTTCTTGATGCTGACTCAGATTTCTTTGTTTCAATATCATTGGATAAAATGGTAATTTCAGCACAGTTGCGTATAGTTTATATCAAACGGATCTCCTGGACTCACTCAATACGTAGTCAGGTGATCACAGCAGCCATCTTTGGTCAGCATTTGCCCTTTAAGGGCTACATTTACTTACACCAGTGCATTCACACTATGCACTGCTTAAATCTGAGTATTTAAATGGCTTCAGGTTCAGGTTTAAACGGGATGTGGTTTTGATTGCAGGGAGGCATGGAATGCCCCTGAACACATCCTCACTCCCCCACTTCCATGTCTTCATTTCCATCCACCCGCTTCCCACATCCTCACTCCCTTTCTTCCCATGTATTCACTCTCCTCTCCCCTACCCACAACTCACCAACTGATTGGAAGAATTTGCCTCATTAGGTGTCAAAAATGTCAGAATAGAAAGAATTTTGCTTTAATTAACGTACATTAATGAGCATTTGGTACATCTCTTAATCTTAGATTCTTTGTTTTTATTACGTGTATAGTTTTCTGTCAACATTTCTTTCCTTCTGTGGCAATATTTAGCTAACAAGATAAAAGAAAGTAGTTGTAGAATTCAGATTGTAAGACTGTATGCACCAGTTACAAGCAAAGGAGGTCTGTCAGTTGAATATACAAATTCCACAATACTTAAATTTGCTTGGAACGTTTTAAGTCAGCAAGGAAGCAAGGAGATACTCTTGAACTCTAAGAAATGTGTCCACAAAGGTCTAGTGAACTCTAGGCAGGAATTTCACTTTTCCCTGCAGCAGTTGAAATCTAGTACTAAATTAGGGGCATATCTCGGTGTGCAGTAGCAGTGAGGTTAGCAAGCTGGCTTCCAATAAATTAAAGTATTCATACACTGTTAACTAGAAGTTAAAAGCACTTAAAATCTTCATATTTCAATTCAATTTTCACATGGCGAAACAAAGGCATGACTGCAGTAAGATAAAAGCTAAAACAAAGATATACACTTCTAAATAGAAAAGTACTTAAAAATGCGGAATTTTTAATTATGCAAAAATTTGACAAGCCTACAAATGTAAAATTAGTTTTCAAAACTAGTAAGCATGTTTGGTAATAATTTACTAATAATTTCTCAGGGCAGTGCAACTATCTTCAGCTATTTTATCAATTACTTTCCTCCATAAAAGGTCAGGAATGGGGATATTTGCAAATGATTGCACAGTGATTTTCAGAATCCAGCATAATACTTCTGGTGTTTTTGGAAATAAATATAACGTTGGATAAAATAAAAGGAATGGAGAAGGCTATCAATACAATATTGTACCTGTTTTACTGCTAAGCATGTGATATTCCTATGGCAAGCAATAGCAGAACACAAAAAAATTGGAAGTTCATTCTTTCTAACCAAACATTCACTTAAAATCATAGGTTTGGTGTTTGTTAGGATACTTAAGCAATAATTCTATGTACCCATCTGCCACTAAATGCCTGCAAAGATTCAGCTTGTTAAAGAGTTTACTGTCTACCCAGCATGTGGCAGAAACAGATGTTGCAAATCACTGGGAGAAAGGCAAAGAATTGGCAAAATCAGAGGTTAAAATTAGGAATGAGAAGGAGGCAGGAAGATTAAAAAGCCACTGTCACAGTAATGGTTGAGTTTCAAGTCTCATGAAATTGTTTAGGGTGCACAAAAGAAAGCCCACCTATCAAGCCAGCTTGCCACAAAATGTGCTGATACACTGGAGTGCTGGTCTCCAGTCCAGAGCAATCACTACTAAGGAAACCAAACAGGCCAGTGGAGAATAGTTGGCTATATTCAAAACCCAGAAGTGAATCTAGGTGGCTTCAAACTAATGCAGTGAGGACTAAGGATCCTCAATTTCTCAATAAATTATTCAGTAAATAAAATCATATAGAAAACTCCAAAATCAGGTGAATAGTGGAATAGTTGATAAACTTCATTCGCAGCGTAGTACCATTAGTTGTCAGAAGTCTACAATCATAACAATCTGGCACAAATGTTAACATTGGCTTTGGCGGTATAAAATAATCAAATGATTAGATTCCATCCCTGTTAAAAGGTTATTTGAGTTAACTAGGTAAGGGTGGACAAAGGGACAAGACTTAGCTATTTTTATACTCCTTTCCCTTTGAAATAAAGGGAGGCATTCCATTTGCCTTCACTATTACCTGCTGAACATGTATGCTAACTCATTGTGATTCATGCATAAAGACTCCTAAATCTCCCCTGAGCTACAGAGTCAGAGACATTGAAAGGCAGTTCCAATGTAGTTCCACTGATCTTTGCCCAGAAAATGCAAAACAGATTAAAACATCATCAAATTCTTAAGTAACTCCACAACTGACATCTTAATCACTCGCACCAACCCAGCTAATCTCTCAGCTGCCCAAACACCAGCCTGACCATCCTGCTGACCACCTTGTCGCTACCTCACCCACTTACTGCCTCACTCATTCATCCACACACCCGTCCACTTATATTCAAAGACAGGACACTGAAATTTACCACAAAGCAACTAGTTCCATTAAAAAAAAGGATGAATCCTGTCTTCCTCCCAAATCTACTTTGCTTTGCCAGATTCAGAAGGTTCTGGAAGAAATGTCTAACAATGTTGAGTCAGGGGATTTTCCAGTGGAGTGGCAATGAGACAATGATTGCCAATCTTCTGAAGATCTAAATTCATGTTTAATCCCCTTGACTATGCCTTGCATAATGACCTCAAATACTGAAGGTCCTATCACCTGGACACATCAGTTTTAAAGAACAATTTGCTTATTCATGCATATCAACAAGTCATCAATTAATTGTCCTTCCATGTCTTCATTCACAAGTTTCTGAAGACTTCCAGAAGTCTGTTGTATAAATACTGAAACAAGCATTTTCAAGCATCTGCTATTTCTTTATCCTCTTCAATTATTCTCTTCCTCTGCCCCTATAGGTTTATAAAAAAATGTTTTTTCCCCATTAGGTTGGCTTTAATTCTCTATACACACTAATTCTTGCAATTATTGTCACTAGGTTCAGCTCTATCGTTTGATTCAGCTTTAAAAACTTTTAGTATTATCCAAACTATTAATTTATAGAACTTAAGATGTAGCTCTTTTTGTTATATCAATTTAACGCATCTATATTTCCCAATGTTCCATCAAATACTTTTGTTCCAACTTATTCATTTTCTCTTAAATCTTTCCATAGTTTGCACTTCTGTATTTTCCTTCTCTTTGTTAACAGTGAAGCTGAATCAACACTTCCCAGTTAAGATTTGATGTGAACATCATGATCAATTTCATAAATCATTGCCTTTGTAATCTTGCAGGTCTACTACTATTTTCTGCAGCATTTGCTGGTACTTCTTTCAAATGTAAAATTAATTATGAATGTTGGACTTACGTTGGGAATACAGCAGGATTTGAATCTCCAGCAATGCACAGGTGAACAGCTGTAGTACATTTTCCAGACCCAATAGTTCAAACATCTCATTAATTGGAAAGTCAAAAAGTGGTAACTCATTGGTGCTTGGCCTTTGACAAACAATGGGACTGTATACACCCAGAAATTTTAACGACCTCCCCGCTGGTGGCAAAGGCACCTCGTACAGTATATTATAAATATAACTTTCTAGTGGTAAAGGTGGAGGTTGAAGAGAAGTCACAGCTTGATGGAGTTGCTCAAGCACCTTCTTACAAGCATGCATGAAAGGCATCGGTGCAATCAAGCAAATGCATTTCGAAACATACAGAGTGTCCTTGCTAATATCATAAGAATTGAAACGCTGTAGTTTTGTCATGCCAGTAGGTATATCACTGCACTTAGCAGAGTCGCTCTCAGAAGAGTTTATGCAGATTGTAGACGGAGTATGAAGAATGTCATATTGTTCTGCATTATGCATGTGATACAAAGTTTGCATTGCACTGCAGATCTGTTTACTAGCCACCTCTTCATAAAATGTGAGGGCAAATCCATAGGTGCGGGAACCATCTTCACGGGTGATGATAAACGAATGGAATTGTGGATCTCGGTTGTCAGACTGTGTTTTAAAGGAAAGCCCTTTGGGCATGCAGAGCTTTAACACAAAACAGAACAACAGTTAGATATAAACACAACAGTGCAAAACATTTGACCTTATAATATGGACTTAAATACTGGTGTCCACAGGTTCTTGAGAATAAAGAGATCTCATATGACTTTATAATATGGACTTAAAAACTGGTGTCCACAGGTTCTTGAGAATAAAGAGATCCCAAAAGAACTCATTAAGCCATCACAATGTCGACCTGAGACTTGAGCAATATGTTCACAAGCCTTAAATTTCTTTTTCCCTACATTTTACATTGTATTTATAGCAGAGAAAGAGGTCATTTGCCCAATGGGTGCATGCCAGTGTTTCTCCAACACAAGCCTTATCCCACTAGACTTCATCTTACTGTATCATCATACCCTTCTATTATTTTATTGCTGTGACTTTATCCAGCTTCCCCATAAATACACCTATGCTACTCACCTCAACACTCCATGTAGTCATGAGCTCCAAAGGCTCACCATTGAGGAAAAGGAGAATAGGTTAGTATACCTACAAAACTATTCACAGCTTACATCTGTTGCCGTCTACTAAAATAAATTTTCTGTAATGAAGGTGCAGTTTTGCTTTGAACAGTCTTTGGAATTTGAACAGTGTTTACTGTAATGAAATAAATTATGAAACCCAGAAGTGAGGGAGCTAAATTATAATGCGACAGTGGTAGTCCATTCGAAAGCATAATTGGTCCAGATGAAATCGAAGAGTTCATTCAGCCAGCTGAAATCAGTAACTTCTTCAAACTGGTTTTCAACAAATGGTATTCAAAGTCACAGAAATTGACTGAAAACATAAAACACGATTCTTTGTTGAAATTTGAGTTTGTGTTTTACAGGAATTCCTAAATTTTATTTAATCAAAGGGGTAACATTAACAACAGTGCATGTTCTTAAAATTTAGTTTTAGGTAATATATTATTCAGATATTTTGTTTACAATCAGCAGCCTGGTTTTTAAAGATCATACAAGCATTCCAGTGCGCAAGACTTGTTGCGCTGTGCAAGATTAAAAATGAGTACTTGGCATCATTTATATAATACTCACCAGTTAAAATCTTGTGGGAACAGCAGAAAAATGGGGTAAGAAATAAATACCTAATTGACCAGATTTTGCATTAAGAATGACAGCCAAAATCACTCATCATTACTTTACAGTAAATCAAACAGCAACTTCCACTGAGCAGTTAACTGTCTGAGTTACTGTCCTGCTGCTTGATAAGCTATACTTCACTCACTCAATGTGGCATCAACATTAAACCAGTGGGACCAGTGCTCTTGCTAATCGTATAACTAGGGGAGTGGAGAAGTCTTTAAACTAAATAGTGGAACAAAATAACCTATTGAGGGAATGTAACAAATTCAAGAGAGGACAAGAAAGCAAGATAATAATAAGGGTAGTAGCAAATTACTGCAGATGCTGGAATCTGTACGGAAAACAAAAAATTCTGGAAATCACAGCGGCTCAGGCAGCATCCGTGGAGAGACAGCAAGCTAATGTTTTAAGTTTAGATGACTCTGCATACCCTTAGTAAGGGTATTTATATTGTATCATGGAAAGAAGAGACAGAGGGTACAAACTGCCAGGAAAGAAGACTATTGCAAAAATAGTAAGAAGTCAGAACCATCCCATTCTCTCAGTTCCTATGTCTCCGTCGTACATGTTCAGATGAAGCCAACTTCGACAAGGGAGCCTCCGAAATGTCCATCTTCTTCCTTAACCAAGGATTCTCCAGCTCCGTCGTCAACAAGGCCTTCAACCAGGTCTGACCCATCCCCCGCACTTCCGTCTTCACCCCTTCTCTTTTCTCCCGCAACAGTGATTGGGTTCCCCTTGTCCTTACCTACCATCCCACCAGCATTCATATCCAGAAGATCATCAGACGCCATTTCCGCCACCTCCAGCAAGATGCCACCACCAGACACATATTTCCCTCCCCTCCCTTGTCCGCCTTCCACAGGGACCTTTCCCTCTGGGACACTCTGGTCCACACTTCCTTCACCCCCAACACCCCCCCAACAGCCCTACATCACCTTTGCCTGTAACCAGCAAAGGTGCAACACCTGCCCATTTATCTCCTCCCTCCCCAGTATCCAAGAGCCCAAACATACCTTCCAGGTGAAGCAACACTTCACCTGCACTTCTCACAATCTAGTCTACTGCATTCGCTGCTCACAATGAGGTCTCCTCTACATTAGGGAAACGTTCTGCTCACAAAATAAGACCCCAAACTACCTGTTGCCTGCCACTTTAACGCACCACCCTGTTCCCTGGCCAACATCTCTGTCTCTGGCTTGCTGCAGTGTTTCAGCAAAGCTCAACACAAGATGGAAGAATAACACTGCATTTTCCTCTTGGGGACCCTGCACCCTCCGGACTCAATATCAAGTTCAATAATTTTATGGCATAAAATCTCCCTTGTCCCAGCCCTCTACCCCACACGCCAGGCCTTGTTGCCACACAGCCTGCCATTACACACCACCTATTGTTAGTCACTACTAATAGTCCCCATTAACAACTATTCACTCTCCGAGCCCAATCATTACCATCTCCTTCGTCTGTCCAACTGCTCTTCTCTCTCTTTAGGCTCTATCCTATCGTTTACTCCCTACCCTATCCCCCTCCCCTTTTTTCTGCATATAAACTGACATTTTCCCAGCCACCATCAGTTCTGAGGAAGGGTCACCAGACCCAAAACGTTAACTCTGTTTTTCCCTTCACAGATGCTGCCAGACCTGCTGAGTTTTTCCAGCAACTTTGTTTTTGTTCCTGAAGAAGGCAGAACTAAAGGCTCTGTATTCTAAAGTGCTTGCATTTGAAACGAAATTAACCAATGGACAGCTGAATTAGAAATAGATATGTTTGACAAAATAGTAATTAAAGAGACATGGCTGTAAGATGACAAAGGATAATATTCAAGGGTATATAATATTTGGAAGGACAAGCAGCTCAGAAACGGTGGTGGGTAGCTGTCTTAACTGAGAATGACATTAGTACAATATTGAGAGATGACCTTAGTTCTAAAGGCCAAGATGTAGAATCACTTTGGGTAGAGACAAGGAAAAAGTAACATCAAATTCAACTTGTGGAATTAGCTTATGGATACCCTAACAGTAACTACGCTGTAGGACAGGATGTACAGGACAAAGGGCTTGTGAGAAGAGGACAGTGTTAACCTTGAGTGATTTTAACCCACATATGGATTAGACAAATCAGGTTACCAATGAAATGCTGGAAAATGGGTTCATAATTTGTTTTTCAATACAGTTTCTTACAGTAGCATTCTAGATCCAAACAAAGGGCATGTTATTCGTGTCCTTGTAATGTTAAATGAGACCGGATTAATAATGGACTTATAGAAAAGGCCACCTGAGGAAGTTAAAGACAGTTACAAATTGAATAAAAACATACAGTTCCATAAGATTAGTGATAAGTCAGAAGACTGGACAATGTATTTATTAAACAATGAAGAATGACGACAAACAGACAGAAATTAGACTATGAGAGAAAGCTACCTAAAATATAAAAATAAAAATATTATAAAAATTTCTACAATTATTTAAGTAGATAAAAAGCAGTGATCATTGGTCTGCTAAGAGTCTGGGGAATTAATAAAAGAAAATAAGGAAGTGCGGTTTGCATTGAACAAATTTATTTTGTCTGTCTTCACTGCAGAAGACATAAATAGCAATCCTACTGAGAAAACTTAAGAGTATAGAAAAAATTATTAGAACAAAAGACTAGCAAGTCCCCAACACCCAATGGACTTCACTCTAGATTTATAAAAAAAAAGCAGCTGAGATAGTAGATGCATTCGTTTTATTTTTCCAAAATCCCCTAGTTTCTGGAAAGGTGTCATCAAATTGGAAAATAGCCAACATAATTCCTCTGTTCAAGAAAGGAGTTAGACAGAGAGCAGGAAACAATAGGCCTTTTGTCCAATATAGGGAAAATAAGGAAAATAATGAAATCTATTATAAAGGACATTATATAGAGTGAATTTAGCACAGTTTAATGCCACCAGACAGAGTCAACATGGTTTTGTGAAAGAAAAATCATGTTTGACTACTTTGTTAGAGTTCTTTGAGGAAATAGCAAACAACATGAATAAATGGGAATGTAGATATAGTGTATATGGATATCCAGAAGGCATATGAAAATGTGACACATCCAAGGTTTCAACACAAAATAACAGTTTATCGTGTAGCTGATAATTTATCAGGAATTACATCAGAATTGCTAAAGGATTGTTTGGTGAAGAGAAAACAGCATAGGCATGAATGGATCATTTTCAGATTGGTTAGGTGTAACAATTGGAATACCACAAGACTCAATACCAAGGCTTCCATTCTTTACAATCTATACTGATGACTTGGGCAAAGGGACTCCTGCTCCTAATTTATATTTCATATGTGTCTATGACCTTGACTTCATGTTCCAGATTCCTAAAACAATGATAATGTTTTCTCAGCACTTGTCCTGCAGTAGAGGAGACATATTGGACTCAAAACATTAGCTCTGTTTCTTTCTCCACAGATGCTGCTACATATGCAGAGTTTCTCCAGCACTTTCTGTTTTTACTTCTGTGCACTGTACTCTTAGATAGCTTCACCTAAGCTCTGTATAACTGTAGCAAGACTGCTTTGCTGTTTTACTCCAAATCCTTTAAAACAAAACCCAGTACACAATTTCCTCCTCAACTGCATGTTGTATCTGCATGTTACCTTGTGATCATGTACAAGCCAGCCAAGCTCTGTGATTGCAAGGATTTCCTCATCTCTTGCCATTAAAATAAAACTCTGCTTTTTTATTTTTTTAATCCAAGTGGATAACTTCATACTTGAGCATATTGTATATTCGATCTGCTACATCTTTGCCCTTTCACCCAACCGATCTACATCCCTCTGTAGTCTCTTTACATCCTCCCCACCATTTAGTTTGCCTACTAAATTTCTACTGTCAGGAAATGTGGGTACATTACCTTCACCTTCTAGATGCTGGATAGGCTTTGGGGTATCAGGAAGTGAGTTACTCACTGCAGGATTCTTAGCCTCTGACCTCCTCTTGGAGCCACAGTATTTATGTGGTTAGTCCAGTTTAGTTTCTGGTCAATAGTAACACCCTAGGATGCTGAGAGTGGAAGGAATTCAGGGATGGCAATGCCATTGAATATCAAGGGGTGACAGTTAGATTCTCTCTTTTTGGAGATGGTCATTGCTGGCTCCAACCTGGATACTGTCCCAGTCTTGCTGCATATGAACGTGTACTGCTTTGGTATGTGAGGAGTCGCAAATCATGCTGAACATTGTACAATCATCATGAATGACCCACTTCTGACCTCAAGATGGCAAGAAGAACATTTAATCAAATAGTTGAAGATGATTGGGCATAGGATGTTATTCTAAGGAACTCCTGCAGAGATGTCATGGTGCTGAGGTGACTGACCTTCAAGAACCACAACCACCATCCTTTGTGTCAGGTATGACTCCAACCAGTGCAGCGTTCTCACCCTGACTCATTTGCCAGGGTTTCTTGATGCCACATTAGATTAAATGTATCCTTGATGTCAAAGGCAGTCACTCTCACTTCACCTCTAGAATTCAGCTCCTTAGTTCATCTTTGAGCTAACATTGTAATGTGGTTAGGAGCTGAATGGTCCTGGTGGAAACCAAACTGAGTGTCACTGAGTAGTTTATTGCGAAGCAAAACTGCATGACAACAGTCGATGACGTCCTCCTTCCAACATTCATTCTAAGCAGAGTGGTCAACTCAGGCTATGCTCCCAGCATTGACTTTCAATTTCAGAAGTTGCTGTTGCGCATGGTCTTTGGAGGTAAAACAAAAAATATAGTTTCCATCACTTTACTGATGATCGAGAGTGGACTTAAGGGACAGTATTTGGCTAGATTGGAATTGTCCTGCTTTTTAGACACAGGACATATCTGGGCAGTTTCCTACATTGTCAGGTACATGCAAGTGTTGCAGCTGTACTGGACCAGCTTGCTAAGGGCACTGCGTGTTCTAGAGTATAAGTCTTTAGTACTTTTGCTGGAATGTTGTCGGGGCCCATAGCCTTTGCAGTTTCCATTGCCTCCAACCATTTCTTGATATCATATGGAGTGAACTGAATTGGCTGAAGACTGACAATGGGGACCCTAGAAGTAGTCTGGGATAGATAATCCACTTGAAATGTCTGGCTGAAAACTGTTGCAAATGCTTCAGCCTGATTTTTGGAGTGATATCTCGAGTTCCCCCATTATTGAAGATGGGGATGTTTGTACTCCCTCCTCCTCCAGTGAGCTGTTCAGTGGTCCCTACCATTTACAATGAATGTGGCAGGACTGCAGAGCTTAAATCTGACCCATTGGTTGTGGTATTGCTTTGCTTTATCACTTGCTGCTTTATGCCGTTTGGCACACAATTAGTCCTGTAGGTTCAGCAGATTGACACATAAATAAACCCGGTGCTGCTTCCCTCTTGTACCCTGCATTGAAAGAGGGTTAATCCCCTAGTTTGAAGGTAATGGTAAGGTGGGGGCAGATTGTGTTGGAGTACAATTTGGCTGCTGTTGATGTCCACAGCCATTCATGGATGCCCACTCTGGAATTGCCAGGTCAGAATGAATTTATCCTAATTAGCACAATGATAGTGCCATACAGTTTGACACAGAGTATCCTCAATGGAAGGCATGATTTCATCTCCACAAGAACTGTGCAGTGGTCACTTTTATCAATACTGTGGTGGACAGATGCATCAATGGAAAGCAATTGCACAATGGGAATTTACAAATCAGCACATTCCTATATATATTCCTTTCCCTTTTCAATTTCTTGGTCCTCCTTTGCTAAAATTTAAAATCCATGTGATCCTCAAATTTAGCGCATTTTTGGCAACATAATAAGCCTTTTCCTTTGATCTAATACTGGCTTTACCTCCTCTCGCTAACTACTGTTGAACCACATTTTCTGCATTATTGTTGTACCTTAAAAAGGAATTATATAATTGTTACAATCAAGTATTCACTCTTTAAATGTTAGTTACTGCTCAACAAATAAATCTTTTAATGTGCAATGGAAGTCTGATAATAACATGGATCAACATCTGCAAATTTGCTTATAGTGTAGGGTTTCATGGTTCCCAAATGAGCTAAATCTCACTTGCCCAGCACAACTCACCTAGCCCATTCACCTGCACTTGGCTCGACATCTTGCCCTTCAGACTTTTCCTCCCTATAACCCATCAGACCATCTCCCAACACAGTCTAGTGATCTGACACACCTGAACTCAACAACTCCCCATTCTGCCTCAGCTCAACCAACTCGCAACCCTGACACCATGCACATCCAACTGGGCCCATCTCTAACTCTTTGCACCTCTTGCAATGTGGCCAGTCCTGACATACCCTCACTTACACCAAAGCTGCCCCTTCCTCACCCAAACTTGACATCTACTTCAGTCTGGCCTGACTGGACTTCTGTCTCGGCTTCCCAACCTGTACCTACTCCACACTCACAACAGTCCCAACTCATTTCGCCACAACATCCTTTACCCCACCATGACTATCTCTCCACTGGATTCTCTTTCCCCATGTGGCGAATCTTGCTGTGACCTGCTATCCCTCCATAGTAGCTCTTACTCCCAACCCATCTCTTCCCATCCATAAACTCCACCTCCCACTATCCCCTCTTTCCCTCCTGCCAGTTCCCGCCCCTTTCCCTCACACTGACATCTTCTCCCCTGCCCCTTACTACTACTCTCATCCGCCCTTCACTCCCTCATCACCCAAGCCTCCAGTATAACCCTTACCCTATGAATACCTCCTCTGTTTGCTTGCAATTCAGTCTTCCCTTTTTGCGATTCCCTTTTTACCCCTCGCCTCCTCTGTCATGAGTCCCTCTTTTCCCATTTGCTCCTCCACGATGAATACCTCTTTCCCCCTTCTCCTCCATGACTTTCTTTTGTCATCTCTCTTCCTCTGCCATGACTCCTTCTTGCATCCCTCTCAACCTCTGCTGCGACATAATTATGCCTTCCTCCAACTCAACTACCTCTTCCCCATCCACCGTTGCAACTCATTCAACGTTTCCTCTTTACTACATCCTCCATAATCCTTCTCTCTTCTCTTTTACCCGCCCTGCTGTTATCCCCCTGTTCCCTGTCCCTCTCCCTGTCTTCCAATGTCCCTCTTTCTCCCTCACCATCTTCCTTACATTCTCATTGTTGCTCTACTCTCCTGCCTTTCTTTCATACACTTTCATGATATCCCTCTCTTCCCGCCCCTCTTGCCCCACCCTCCCGATGTTTCCTTTCCCCTCAAATCCTCTTCCCCACAACTCCCTCCCCTGCCATCATTCTGCTACGCCAACCACATCCATCTTCTCTGTTCTTTTCTCTCTCTCACCCCCGCTATCCATCGTTCTTCTCCACCACCTCAGCCCTGACACCATCTTCTTTTTCCCATATAATAACCTTCTCTTACCTGTATTTAATTTGTTTTCTTTTCCTTTTTTCCCCTGCACCCACAGCTCTGACTGTTCCCAGTCTCAATTCCTTCCTTACTGTGGTTCTAGCTGCCCTCCCATGACTGCTCACCTCAGGACCGCCCCAACACCACCTTCCCAAGTCCATCATGCATTTTACAATAAAGTACTAGAAGTTGCAACAAACTTGCTTTTTCCAGCCTTAAACTATATAATCTTATTCTGACCCCCATCCTCATTAGGTTTCCAGAAGTATTTGTAGAGCTTGACCAAGAGAAATTTGAGTTACCAGTCCACCAGCTGTACTATCATTCATGATGTTCCACTATGCTGTTTTGCCAGTGCCCCAGAGCTGAAACACAGCCTTGGAATTACAGATCAGTGAATCTAATCTCAGTCGTAGACATGTCAATAGAAGTAATCAAATGTGTTTTTACAAGTCACTGTTTAATGAAAGGCTACAAAGGACACTCGACATAATTTCAGAAGGTATCTTCAAATGAGGCAGGCCACTGAACCTGTCACAACACAAGTTTATCCATATTGCTGCATCTGATTGTTTTTAATGTGATACCAAGATGTTCAAATCAAATACTTTATCTTGGAAGTCCATTGGAAGTCCATTGCATATATTGATTACCACTTAAATAATAAGGTGTGAGGGATTAATTCATCTTCCCTTCCCAATTTGCAACCCCTGGGCTATACATATTGTCTAATTACAGCAATAATTGACTTCCAGGCTTTTATCAGGGAAAAAGGCAGTGTTCAATTGTTGCCCTTCCACAAGAAGAAGCATCTGCCTTAACCTCAAGTTTTCATTTCAGTGTACGGCCCAGACCTGAAGCTCAACACATGACATGTACCATGATTGGCAAGGGTTCAGAATGTAAAAACAAGCAACATATTTATGGATTTAGACCAGTTTCTCATAACATGCTGTATATACTAACCATCCCAACAGCATCCTGGTCAAAAGGGTTCCATTCCACATTCTCTGGATAATGAGCCAACACTTTAGATTTAAAAGTTCTTCGTAATGGACTCTGCTCATAGTTTTCACCTGAAAGAAAAAAAAAGACAAATATACAGAATGATAAAGGTTTCCCCATCCTGGACACAAACATTACAGTACAGCAGTGACCAAAATCCAAGAAAAGACAGAATAAGTCACCCTACAAAAAGAAAGACAAAATTCATTAAGCACTTGTTATAAAAGTGATCAAGGATGCACAAAGATTCTTACACAACAAACGCTGTAAAGTATTATTGCAGATCAAAATTTATAAAGCTTTAATGTGCATAACAAAGCTTTAAAATGCGCAGTGCTGACTTTTATAATTCCAACTTAAAAACAGTGCAGTTTCAATTTTTTTTGGATTGCTTTAATTTGAAAAGGGCATGAAAAGATTGTTGTCCACGATTGAAAACTCTTCTTTTTATCTATATGTGATATTAGTTTAAAAATAATATTTTTTGTGAATCTGATAATGCCTTTAATCTAAACATTAGCCAATTATTTAAGCCTATTCCTTCAAAACTCCAATAAGTTAACAAATAATGCCAATAGTTAAGGTTATTTTTCTGATCAGAAACAACTATTGTTACCTGTTATTGTAGTGTACAGGAGTAATTAAGAGAAAGCTAATAGCACTGCTAACTGGTCTTTGTTCCACAAAAATCAGTTCTGAAAGCTTGCTATGGTTTGGAATTGCATTAGACAAAAAGAAAAGCACACAAAAGAGAGCTTGCATCTTTTCAGAAGAAGGAGGAGCTTTGTGAATCACCACAGTTTTTTTTTAAAGGCTGTTCCAAGAGCTGTATCCAGGCGAAGAGCCTAAAATACAATCTGGAAGTTCCATCACCTGCTAAGCAACATTGCTGTGAGAAAGAAAGAACTGGAAAGTTAAAAGATCAAAAGGTCACTAGAGTCACAGGGATGACATAGGACCATCAGAAGGGATTTTACCTTCATCTGTACTTGAACTGACACGGCCAGCACCATCTCTGCCTTTAGAAGCCTGTAAGAGCTGGCATAAAGCTATATAACAAATAAAATAACAATTAATTACAAACTGATTTGCTCATGATGCATATAATAAGAGAAAAAGAAATGAGTACATTAATATAAATCATGTGCACAGAAGATACCAGCCAAATACAAATACTAAAATGGACACTTTAATGAAAAGTAAGTGGCATAGTTTTCCATAACTGGTATAACATTTACCATTTTACCATGTCTACTTCTAACATAATACAGCAAATTATCACAATACTTTTAACAAACACATAGTTTTAAAACCATTATTGAAGTGATTAATAAGAACTTTAAATTTGCTCACTTATATGAACAAACACTTTGCTGATTTTTTTTTAAACTGAATCAAAATCATTTATTTGGAATTTCAAAATCTCTCAATCTACCTGCATACTATCTAGGACTAAACATAAATACAACTCACAGAAGTTTTAAAAATTTGAAACATAGAAATAAGTTCCTTAGGGTAGTTCCTAGGCCCAACCATCTTCAGCTGCTTCATCAATTACCTTCCCTCCATCATAAGGTCAGTGGGGATGTTCGCCGAAGATTCCACAATGTTCAGTACCATTAGTGACTCCTTAGACACTGAAGCAGTCCATGTTCACATGCAACAGGATCTGGACAATATCATGTCTTGGGCTGACAAGTAGCAAGTGACATTTGCACCACACAAATGCCAGGCTATGATCATCACCAATAAGAGACAATCTAACCACCATCCCTTGATATTCAATGGTGTTACCATCACTGAATCCCCCACTATCAACATCCTGAGGGTTACCATTGACCAGAAACTCAAATGGACTCACTACATTAATAGAGTAGCTACAAGAGCAGGCCAGAAGCTGGGAATACTGTGGCGAGTAACTCATCTCCTGACTCCTCAAAGCCTGTCCACCATCTACAAGGCACGAGTCAGGAGTGTGATGGAATACTCCCCACTTGCCTGGATGAGTGCAGCCCCATTAACACTAAAGAAGCTTGGCACTATCCCAGACAAAGCATCCTGCTTGATTGGCACCACATTCACAAGCATTCACTCCCTCTACCACCGACACTCAGTAGCAGCAGTGTGTACTTATCTACAAGATGCACTGCAGAAATTCACCAAAGATCCTCAGACAGCACCTTCCAAACCCACAACCACTTCCATCTAGAAGGACAAGGACAGCAGATATATGGGAACACCACCACCTCCATGTTCCCCTCCAAGTCACTCACCATCCTGACTTGGAAATATATCGCCGTTCCTTCACCGTTGCTGGGTCAAAATCCTGGAATTCCCTCCCTAAGAGCATTGTGAATCAACCCACAGTTGGACAACTGCAGCAGTTCAAGAAGGCAGCTCACCATCACCTTCTCAAGGGCAACTAGGGATGGACAAGAAATGCTGGCCAGCCAGCGATGCCCATATCTCACAAATGAATAAAAAAAAAGAGTCCAGTGACCCTTCATCATAATTGAAGATAACTGTGAAAGGGGAAAGGGTAGTATTTGTGTTAATCATGTGGTCAGGTGAGTCAACAGAGCATGTGGAGGTGGGACCAAGAGAAAGAGAGAAAAAAGAGGGATAGACAAACAAAGAGATTGCTGATGAGTAGCTGAGAGAGAGAAAAATGCTAGGGAGGGTCCTAACAAGAAGTGTAAATGGTTGAAAATGGGTTGACTGTCTTGGGAGCAATCTGTACAAGAGAGAACCTAGGGATGTGGAGGAAGGGTAACAAACATGACGCTGAAATTGTTAAACGCCATGTCGAGTCCTGAAGGCTGTAAGGCACTAAGATGGAAGATGAGGTGTTTTTTTCTCCAGTTTGCATTGAGCCTCACTGGAGCACTGCAGCAGGCCTGTGACAGAAACTTTGACATGGAAGCATGGTAATGTGTTGAACTGGCAAGCAATTGGAAGCTTGGGGTCATTTTTACAGAGAAAGCATAGGTTTTTGGCAAAGCAAATCAGCTAGTAGATTAGATTGAATGAAGTTCAGGCAAATCACTGCTACATTTGAAAGGCGTATCTGGAGCTTAGAATAGTGAGGAGGGTGGCGGTAAATGGGCAAGTGTTACATCTTCTGCGACTGCAAGGGAAAATGCTGTGGAGTATGGGGAGGTGTTGGGAGTGGAACAGAAGTGGATCAATGCCCCAAAAGGAAAGTCCTTTATGGAATGCTGTCAAGGGAGGGCGACTTATGGCATCCACTGGAGGTGGCGTAAATGGCAGCTTATGATTCTTTGGATATGGAGGCTATTGGAGTGAAAAGAGAATAACAGGGGCAGCCTATAGTTGTTATGGGAGGGGAGGAAAGAGCTAAGAGTAGAAGCACAGGAAATCAGTCAGATAAAGCTGAGGGTCCTGTCAACCATAGTGGTGGCGAATCCTTGGTTGAGGAAAAAGGCAGACATTTCTGAGATACCCATCCAGAAGTTCGCATTATCAGAACAGATGTAAAGGAGGCACAGAAACTGGGATAATGGAATAGAGTTCTTAAAGGAAGCAGGGTATGAGGATTTATAGCCAAGGTAACAGAGTCGGTGGTTTTGTAATGGATTTTGGTGGTCAGCTTATCCCCAGAAATAGAAACAGAGATGTTGAGGAAGGAAACGCAAGAGTCAAAGATGCATCAGGTGAAAGTGAGAGCAGAGTGGAAACAGAAAGCAAAATTGATAACCTTTTCCAGTTTCAGACAAGAGGGGGAAGCAGCACCAATTAAAGGCAAAGGTAAAGCCACCATAATCATACCAGACCAAAGGGTTACTGTCTCATTAGAACAGACAACTGATGGTGATTTAACCTGAGGGTCACCACTCAGGCAAGGGGAGACATTGCAAAGGAAAATGCTTCAAGGTAACCCGAGCTGGTGCAGGAAGTAATCCTACACTGCTGGCATCACTCACAAACTGGCCATCCAGCCAACTGAGCTAACTGACCCCTGATTATCTCATCAACATACTGGAGAAAGAATTGTGGGGAGGGACCCAAGTAGGACTGAAACAAGAAATCTTCTACATAACCCACAAAGAGACAGGTATAACTCGGGCCCATGCAAGCACTCATGGCCAGCCTTTGATCTGAAGAAAATGAGCAGAGTTAAAGGCAAAGTTATTCAAAGGTTCACTGAGGAGCATCCAATCCAGTATTGGCTTCTTGTGGTTATGTAGTGTCTTCCTACTGGCACTCTTTGTGGGGGGATGGTTGGTTTGGTATGCTGGCCCATAAACAGATTGTAGTGCTTCATAGTATATTATTTTGCGATAATAATGGACACTTATGTTTTTCCCACGTGCATTCCACCGGTCATTTTGGATGTTTCTCATTTTACATTGAAGGGTGCTTGAAAATAGGCTGCCATTACATCTCAAATGGCTGGCTGGGTCAGATGAGCTGACTTTGATGTTGCTAGCGATCTTGGATTTGCTGGTCATTTTTCAACAAACCAGTCCCCATGCTCCTTAGTATTGGATCCAATGACCTCATTGGAAGTATCCAATTCTATAATTTTGATGTGTTTCCCAGAGTTCTGGAGTGGAATCAGCAGTGAGATCAGAATGTTGTAGTCTGATGTTTTAAGTTTGCTTGTTCTCCGTCTCTGCAAGCTGAGATTTGCAGGTTGCCTGCTCAAAATTTCTTTGATGGATTATCACTCAGTCTGTTCTTGGGCATAGGTTTGAGATGGAAGTTCAGCTTTGTATCACAGTCAGCACTGACCATGACTCTAATATGCAGGATATCCTTGAGTCGCACTCGCATACTAAGATGTAGTCTATCAGGTGCCAATATTTTAAGTAAGCCAGAAGAGTGTAAGAAATGTAGTCTTGAAGTGAAAATAGCAAGTGTTGGAGAAACACAGCACATTAACATTTTCTGAAGAAGGGTCTAGGCCCGAAACGTCAGCTTTTCTGCTCCTCTGATGCTGCTTGGCCTGCTGTGTTCATCCAGCTCTACACCTTGTTATCTCACATTAACAATACCTCATCTTTCACCTGGGCACCCTGCAGCCATCAGGATTCAACATTAAGTTTAATAATTTCAGAACGTAATCACCCTCCTCCATGTTGGTTTATCTCCCCCAACAACCTAGAGGTACGATCAGACAAAAAAAATTCAATGCCGAGCAACACAACAGTTTAGCAGAGGGGTTGACAAAAACCTAGGATTGGAAGACTTCAAAGGGTAAAGGGAAGAGCGATGAGATTTTGAAAGATTATTCTAGAGAACGATGATGATTCAAAAATATTGTCTCACTGAGACATGGCTACAGAAAAATCAGGATTAGGGATTAAAAATTGCATTGGTTTACAGTATTCCTGTTTTCTTCAATCAACATATAAATTGAGGTGCAGTGGGGGTGATATATATCATATGTGTAGAAAAAAGTGGAAAGAAGGAACCCTGAATAAGTTTGTTTTGCATAAATATCAAAAATCAGTCAATTCATCCTTGCACATGCTGTGAAATGCCATGAAGGTCTGCAATAGGGTTCCATTGCCACATTAGAATGCACAGATGACTAGTTACAACTAAGATGTGAGGAATGCACTGTCGCACTGATCCCACTACTTCATGGGTCACAACAAAATTTAAAATTATAGTACCCAAATCTTGATGTGGACACAAATGCTTTCTTTATATTAGACTTAGAATGAAAAGATCTATCAACCAAGTTTCTTCAATAATTAAAATATCAATTACAAAATCATCAATTTATTACAAAACGAAATCCAAACAACAAAGATGTATAATTAGTTAACGCACACAATTTGTAGTGAGAAAATGTAAATGTTGTCCCTCTAAGCAGCCCAAAACACATAATAAACACACTCATCTGGTAAAGGAAAAAGAAATTTCCTGCATAAATCCACTTTCATAAGACGACTTGCTGGACATGGGTAGTTATTCTTTAAAGGAAAAAAGAATAAGACATAGGAGGTTTTGAAATGTCGATCTGGTGACCTTAGACATATAGTCAAGTTAATAATCATGCACAATTTTATCTGGGGTCTTGGGAGACAAAACATGCTCAAGTATTTTTTTTAATTCATTCTTGAGATATGGGTTTGCTGGCTGGACCAGCAGTTATTGTTTATCCTCAATTGCCTTTGAGAAGGTAGCAATCAACTGGCTTCTTCAACTCCTTTAGACATTTGGGATAGGTACAGACATAATACAGGACTTCGAACCAGCAATAATGGAACAATGACTAGTTCCAAGTCAGGATGGTGAGTAGCTTGGAGTTGAACTTACAATGGTGATGTTCCAAAGTATCTTCTGCCCTTGTCTTTTTAGGTGGTTATAGCCATGCATTTGGAAGGTGACGTTGTAGGAGCCTTGGGGAATTTCTGCGATGCACGTTTCAGATTGCACACATTGCTGTTACTGAACATTGGTTGTAGAGGAAGTCAGTGTTTGTAGGTTATGGTGCCAATCAAGTGGGCTTGCTTTGTGCTTGATGACGATCAACTCCTTTCAAACTGAAACAACTCTCCATACCACAAACTGTTTAAATAAGACAGCCATAAAACTCAAGCAGCTGACCGTTGAGAAGCGAGTCCAAATGTCTGAAGTCACATATTTCCAAAAAGCCTTGGTTATAAAAAAAATCCATTTACATCAGCCTTTCAGTGACTTTTTTTAAACTAATCCAGGTATCTACAAAACATTTGAAATAGAACAATTTTTCCACAATGTCTTGCTATGCATAGGAGATGACCATTTTCAATAACAAAGAGAAATCAACAATGACAAAATGTATCCTATTGGGATGATTTATCAATTCCATGGTACCTTTTTTTTTTCTAAACTATTGACTGTGGAAGAGGCACAATTCTGATTTTCTACAAAAGAATCAGTGGCTTGAGAGAAGGTAAAAAAGATAGCAAAACTTGACAGGTAAAGTCAGTTTTCCCCTGTACAGGGGTAAACTAACGTAGGGGAGTAAAGATGTTGTACTAGCATGGCATATAGTTCCAGGCTACAAATAGATACTGCTCTCTGCAACTAAGAGCAAAAGTTCCAAAGGCTGAGCTCGATGCCAGGTTTAAGAATAACTTATTGAGGCTGGACAGGAACTTGCAATGGGAAGGAACTATGAAAGTGGTTCTGGTGGGGTTATGAGCAGCCCAGGTGCTAAATTAAAAAGCAGAAGAACAGGGTAATGATATCTGGATTACTATCCAAATCACAAGTAAATTGGCATAGGGTAGAGAAATCAGAGAGTTAAATGTATGGCTGAAAGATTGGTTGGGAGAAAAACATTTTAGATTCATAGTGCACTGGAACTATTACTAAAAAAAGAGCAAATTGTACTGGTGGATCGTTTCATTGTCATATGTGTAATAATATTGCTGAACAGGATGATTAGAAACTATCTGTAAATCAAGATATAACTGAGGTTTGTAAGAAAGAGACTGCAATAATCATAGGCAATATTAATCTTCATATAGATTGGTTAAGTCAAAATGGCAAAAGCTAGCCTCAAAAATTAATTCATAGAGAGCATTCAGGACAGTTACATAGATCAGCAAATTCTGAAACCAGTCAAGGAACAAGCCATCTTAGGCAATGTAATGTAACGAGACAGGATTACAGATCTCAGAGTAAAGGATCCTCCATGCGAGTGTGATCATAACATAACAGAATTTCACATTCAATTTGAAGATGAAAAACTAGGACTCTATGACTCTCTATGACACTATGGCTCTATGGCTAAACTAGTGTTTTAAACTTAAATAAAGGCAATTCCAAATGTATAAGGACACAGTTTTCTACAGTGGAAAATGCAATAAAAACTAGGATGGGAATTAAGCAGTAACTGCACAAATGTTCAGCAGGGACTGAATCAGTCCTTGCCCAAATGCACAAAGTCCTGGACAATATCGAGGCTTGGGCTGACGAGTGGTAAGTAACATTCATGCCAAACAGGTGCCAAGCAATGAGCATTTCCAACAAGACAGAACCTAACTATCACCCATGACATTCAATGCTACTATCATTACAGAACTCCCCCCACTATCAACATCCCTTGTGGTTACTATTGATTGGAAACTGAACTGGACTAGTCATATAAATACCGTGGCTATAAGAACAGGTCATAGACTTGCATTAAGCACCTCACTCACCTCCTGACTCCCTAAAGCCTGTTCACCATTTACAAGGCACAATTCAAGAGTGTGATGGAATACTCCCCACTTACCTGGATGAGCATAACTCCAAAAACACACAAAAGCTTGACAACATCCAGGACAAAGTAGCCCACTTGAATGGACCACATCCACAAACATTCACTCCCTCCACGACAAACCTCAATAGCAGCTCTGTATTATTTATGAGATGCCTTTCAGAAATTCACCAAGCCTCCTGCGACAGCACCTTCCAAATCCATGACTACTACCTTCTAGAAGGACAAGGGCAGAAGACATGTGGTAACACCACCACCTGCAAGTTCCGCTACAAGACACTTACACAATCTAGACTTAGAAATATACCATCATTCCTTCAGTGTCACTGGATCAAAATCCTGGAAAGCCCTCCCCAACAGCAATTTGGGTCTACCTACACCAATGGACTACAGCAGTTCAAGGTTGCAGCTCACCACCACTTTCTTAATGACAACTAGGGAAGGGAAATTAATGCTGGCTAAGCCAGTAATGGCCATATCAAGTGAAAGAATTAAAGAAACATAATCTAGAATTCCCTCGATTCTGGAAAGGTCCCAGCAATTTGGAAAATTGCAAATGTAATACTATTCAAGAAAGGAGACAGAAAGAAAGCACGAAAATAAACACCAATTAATCTAACGCCAGTCATTTACGAACTGCTGCAATCCATTATGACGGGAATTTAGTGGTTAGAAAAGTATAACAATCAAGCAGATGCAGTTGCAAAGATAAATAGTGAAAAATAGTGAATAGTGTTTGACAAATTTATTAGAATGTTTCAGGACGCAACAAGCAGCGTAGATAAAAAAGAATAATATGGTAGGTGCAATGTATTTAAATCTCTGTAATGTGCCACATAAAAATGCTGTTACACAAAAGTTCATGGGATTGGGGTTGATACATTAACATATATACAGAATTGGCTAATTAATGAGAGTTGGTAAAATGAGTCATTATGAGATTGGCTAATTGTAAGTAGTGGGGTGCCAAACGGTCAGTGCTGAAGGCTCAACTATTCTGATCTATACTCATGGCTTGAAGGGATCAATTATATTTTAGCCAAATATGTTCATGGTGCAAAGATAGGCATGAAAGCAAGTTTCAAGGAGAATACAGATGAATTTGCAAAGAAATATTAATTGAGTCAGCAAAAGATTGAAAAATGGAGTATAATGTGAAAATTAGAAAATCAGGGAGCGGTGGCAGAGTAGCAGTAATGTCACTGGACTAGAAATCCAGAGACCCAGGCTAATATTCTGGGGCTAGCTGAGTTACAGCAAATGATAGGAAAGTATTTCATTTCAAATTCCACTCTTTCGATCTTAAAAATTGCCCTTTTCCCAATGCTCAAAATTCCCACACTAGCATTTTTAAATAAAACAGAAATAGTTATGGTGTCAATCAAGGCAAATAAAATTTCAATTCAAAAACACCTTCTCAAACTCCATCAATGTCAACATAAACTCTCTGAGGTATAGCACATTAACGGCAGGCTGCGGCATGAAGCGGTCCTTAAATTCAAACTCAGAAAAGGGCCTTCAATTACATCCCAATTTCCCACATCAGATATTCTTGCAACTATTAAATAACATTGCCAGTTCATATCAAATCAATAAAAGTTTTGGCCAAATACCTCGCAGAAAATTCGGGTAAGACCATCCAATTTCATATCCAATGCAGTGTTCCTTTTGTAAGGGACATATAGTACAGAAATGAAAGACTCGGCAATGCATCTGGCTTCCCCCAGAAATAAATTACTTCCAAATTGC
>NC_063348.1:26824541-26831458 GCF_021869965.1 Rhincodon typus | reverse complement strand
ATCACCAAAACGGATTTTGATCATTATCTCCATATTTGTGGAACAGTACTGTGCACAAATTGGCTGTTGCATTTCCCTAAATTAAGAGAAAACCTGACTTAAAATTGGCTGCAAAACACTCTGGGACATCCTGAAGTTATGCAAGTTGCTATATAATTGGAATTTCAAAGGTTTTCCAAACCTTCTAGTTTAAGGAAAGGGGCTTGGCACCATGATGGATGGTACACTATCTGGGTACATCACTTGTGCTTGCTTTTAGGAATGAGCCTGTATGTGAAATGACTAACAGCATTCTAACTCATTTTTTCACATAAACAGTCAGAAACACACAGCAGTGTTACCCTGATAGAAAGCGAGATTTGCATTGAAAAACTTTAAACTCAGCACTAGTCAAAGAAACGAACTCAGGTATCATACAAGGAGTTATACAGCTTCGTTTCTATGCTACCTCACCTACATCTGTGTCTTTCAATCCCTCAACTACTTCTCACTTGGCATAGTGCTATTTGACATCTAGCACTGGAATAAAAAAAATTGCCTCCATTATATATTGGGAAGGCCAGTCCACAACTTCTGTTCCCTAAGTACTGATTGTGTTCCTCTTCCTGGGAACCGTTAAGACTTCTGTACAAGACTTCTGCCCATCTTGCTGTCCATTTAATTTGTCTATTTGAAGTATTTAGCTTGTACTGTGCATTACCACAGTTGCCAACTTTCACATCCTTAATATGGTCAATTATTGAACCTGCCTCAACCCATTTGTTGCTGAAACCTTTATCCGTGCCTTTGTTACTTCTAAATTCATCTATTCAATATCTTACAGCAGTCCCTCTACTCTACAATCTCAATAAATGAGTTCATTTAAATTTTTGGTACCCACATCATACTTACACCAAGTACCATTCAGGTATCACTCCTGTATACACTGGTCAACATGGCTCAATTCAAAAATTCTCATTCTTGTTTTCAATTTCACTCATCATCTTCCCCTTGACATGCACTGGCCAATCAACAAACCCACCTACTTACCCACACCGCACCCGAAACCCACATCAATGTGGTTCAGTCTTAACCACTCTCTGAAATAGCAGGCAAACCACTCAGTTTAAGGGAAATTGTGACTGGTAACACGTTGGCCTTGCGAGAAACTCCCACATTTTGAGCAAGAATAAAAACCACCTGTTCCAATATCTTTTCTTTGGCTCTGTGATAAACTTGTATGATACATTTTACGACTAATGCAAGTCATTATCATCATACAAGACATAAACATCTACTCCAGAATTCTGGCGAAAGTCACTCTTTATTTAACGGATTTAACTGACGTGTCAGCCTGGTATCAGGATTAACGAGGGAGATGTAAAATCAGTTAGTACCAAATTTCTAGCAACTCCTGATGAAAATGTGCATTTAGTTGTTTGGAATCAAATTGCCCACAAATTGCTCATATCCAGGTTCCTTCATGAATAATAGAGAAGAAATGGACAACACAATCATTTTATCCACCATGAGGGTGGCATTTCTCTACAGGTGAAAACACCTCCAAGGCGCACAGAATTTGAAACCAGGGAGGTTATGCCAGAACTGTGTAAAACATTAGTTAGGCCACAGCTAAAGTCCTGTGTGCAGTTCTGGAATTCACATTGTAGGAGGTGTGAGAGTTAACTGTAGAGAGTACAGGGGAAAATTTACCAGGATGTTGCCCAGGCTGGACTGCTTCAGTTACAAACAGAGATTGGACAGACCGGAGTTGTTTTTATTAGAACAGAGGATACTGAGAGGGGTCTTGATTGAGATGCACAGATAGGGCAGTTAGGAATAAACATTTCCCCTTGACAGAGAAATCAATTATCGGGGGCATAGATATAAGGTAATGGGTAGAACGTATAGGAGAGAATTGAGAAAAAAAAAAAAAAAAACTTTCCACCCAGATGATAATGGGAATCTGGAACTCATTACCTGTAAGAGTGGTAGAGGCAGAAACCCTCAGAACGTTTAAATAAAAATATTGGAATTCCCTTCCTAATGGCAGTTTGGGTACACCTACAGCATATGGATGGCAGCAATTCATGAATGCAGCTCACGACCACCTTCTCCAGGGCAACTAGGAGTAGGCAATAAATGCTGGACAGCCAGCCGTTGATACCCAAGTTAGGGTTAGAAAATAGGGTTAGAATAGATAAATTGCTGGTTTTTTTCACCTACGTGGACGCAAGGGCTACAGATACCGATGACTGTTCAGCGAGTGTTATGATGCATGTACAACTTAAAACACAGACAAAAGAAGATAAACATGCATTTCATGCAATATTAAACTAGGCCACTGCTCACTATGCATATTTGTGTTGCAGTCTTTTGTAAAGGAAGGTTATCCTAGAAGCTAACAGTCTTCATGCAGAAATCAAAACAAAACTGCTCCAGTAGTTTTGACTACTTACACTTAAGAATCCCTACACTAATTTTCACAGAATCTAATCATTAACAATGAAACAAGTTTCTTGAATATGCTGCAGCCTGCAACAGTGAAAAGTTCTTACTTTAACGCTGAAATCAATGTGTACAATAGATGCACTTTTTATCCTCCCAAGCCAATTAACGCGCATTTTTTTGCAAATGCTTTCTGTTCCCTTCACAACCACTTCATAGCAGAGGGCTTTGCCAATAACCACTTCTGCCCAATGTTAAGAATTACAAACAGCAGATTCTTTTTCAAGTTTTTCCTCCCTACTTGTGTGGAAGTGTCTAAGAACTGCTCCATATCTCCACCAGAGGTCCAGTAACACCAACAGCACTATGTGAATACGAACCCAAGCATTTTTCCCACAGCACATTAGATGTAAGCACCTTGTACAACTCAAAAATATTAGAGATAGTAAGAACTGTCGATGCTGGAGTCAGAGATAACACTGTGTGGAGCTGGAGGAACACAGCAGGCCAGGCAGCATTAGAGAAGCAGGAAAGCTAACGTTTTGGGTCGGGACCCTTCTTCAAAAATATTGGGATATCTTTAATAGGGAAGTTGTGCTCCAGATATTGCTATGCAAACATGGTACTGACTACATGTAAAAAGGATACAAAATATATGTGGTAAAGTATGCCACTAATACTTGTACGTAGTAAGTATCCTTGTATTTAGAAAGAACCTTTCCCAATGCCTTGGCATCATCCATGTCTTTCGGAATCACTATCGTCTTTCGCTCCTCCCTGATAAAGTCAAGAAATAGCATGACATGGTTAATAAATAACTTTAAAGTAACAATGATTTGAATCCAATTACCGGACAGAAAATACACATTTTCTCAAAAGTACATTTTGCTTTCTTTTAAAATAGTACATGAGTTTTGATTGACGATCCACCTTCACCGTCTAAATTCTTATGTTATTCACAGGTATAATGCATTGCTGCATTTGATTAACCACTGGTGGTCTTGCACAACCTCTATTGGCAATGACAGTGGTGTGCAAGGCGGTGATGGTGGTTGTGGCGGTGGTGATGGAGGTGGCAGGGCAGGGACAGAAAGAAAGAAAGGTCAGAAAGTTCTGATTTCATTGCGAGCAAGCTTAATTTATTTTCTATTTAATAGTCAAACAGTTCCCTCTGTTTCAAAAGATCTTTTAAAAGGATCAGCACAGACACAATGGGTTAAATGCACTATTATATATTTCATTTAGCATTCATAACATTGCAAGGCACTTTACAAAGAAAGGAGGAGAGAAGAAGAAACACACAAATATATATTCTACATATAATAGCCAACACAGAGCCTGGGAGAAAATTAGAGATGACAAATGTTTGGTTGAATAATAAAGATCAAGAGATGGATTTTGTTTATTTATTTTGAAAGGGGCGGGGAGAAATTGGAGGTTGGGAGAATGTGTCAAAAAAAAAAAAAATCACCTTTAGGAGGCTGATGTTGTGAACAGGGAAGGAAGGCAAGAGTCAGTTCCAGAGATAGGGTGGTTCAAGGTCTTAAAAAATTTAGAAAGGATGGGAAGGAATTAAAGGTAACATTCCTGAACAGAGACAGATCAGGGTTATTTGATTTACTTCGGCTCTCGATTTTTCAAAATCTAATTTTCAACATAAAATGTGAATGTTACTGAGAATTGGTGCAATTGAAAATGAGTCACTTAAGAACCAGAATGAACAAAGGATAAACAGTAAAATACAAACAGTTGGATATTATTGAACATTTCACACTGGAGAACAATTCCAAGATAACCGACAGCTTTCTCGTACTTTTCCTTCACGACCACTTCTCATGCGTGCGGCTTCACAAAAAAGTTACTTAATTTTGGGACCATAACCTAATGCGTGGTTGTTTCCATCCAACTTTCAAAAATGTTGCCAGCAAGAGTTATATGAAAGAAATCAGGAGAAGAAAGGCAGGATGATTTTTATCCCCCTTTTGATACTAAGGTCAACAGCAATAATCAGAAGTGCTGGAATTCAGTGCAAATCAAGAAGCCAAATTGAGGCATTTTTAATTTAAGACTGACCAATTACCCACTGAGCTATCAAAGGAACTTTATCATCTGATGCTAAACAATTCTTGTAGAAACAGTATTTATTCCTTGTGATGCACCTTAGAAACTAATCATGTTCACATGGTATCCAAGACAGAAAGTATGCCAGTCCTCCAAGTTATTCTGTGGAAATGATATCACATCCAGGAACACCATCGGTTTGAAATGCCTAGGCTCTCTCATGCTTGGAAGAATCAGCATCTGGTAAATGAATGTCGCTGTCCAGAACATTATGACATTACCAATCTGCATCAATAATGCAACAACAGAAGGTTGTTTGTAGCTTCATCTACTTCGGCTCCACAATCATCAACCTTTTTACTATTTGCTGAATCAGCACATACTCTGCACAGTAATAGCTATTATGTCCAGGTAATAAGAATATGAAACAACAGTAACTTGGTGTTATCCATGACAGCAGTGAGACCTATTGACAACACAGGCAGAATAAAAGGCTGAACAACTACTCTTTCACAGTCTCAGATGTATCTTTGACAGGACAAGGCCACCAAAATGTGCTAATTTCATTGGTGTACACTTATCACTAAACCAATTACATTTGTGATATTATAATCATCAGATGAATGTCAGCAGTATTCCTAAAGGCGTTCTGCAGAGTGAACTGGCCAGTGAGCTGTTGCCTGCTAGACATCCATACTTTCACTATATGGGAGATATCAAGGTGGCGAACATTGTCTATGTCAACAGGAGATAGCTGCTATTCGTTGAACATCTGAAGACTAACTGGTTGGAGAGGCATCAGTTGAGATAAGAAGAAACAAAGCTCACCTGGCTGAGAAGAGGGCCCAGAGAAAACCGAGGCCAGCGAATTGTGCACCTTCTCAGCCTACCACCTTCATCTGTAGCAAGTGCAGCAGAGACTGCAATGCCAGAGTGGGCTCCTGAGCCACACAAGGCGATGTTTAACAAGCTGACCACCAAGGTGCAAACCATCATCTCACCAGACAGAAGGCTGCCAGAGGATTCAATACGAACATGGCCTACACGTTGGAATAAAGTCACATGAGAAATACTCATGAATACTCTTCCAAACCTCTTGGTGCATCTGAATAATGGATTGCATATTCTACACCCATTAAAGATGTTCATATTATTATTCAGTTAAATTTATTTTGGCTGCAAACAGTGACATCACTGTTTTCAACCAATCATATCCATTCTGGAGAAGTAGACTCACAATCACTGCGGCAAGTACAGAATTGTAAATTGCACTAATTTACATACAAAATTTTGTATGCAACTATCTTCTGTTCACTATATTTTTCTAGTGAATTCACTCTGGCTTGAATTAGGAGATCATTCTCCACTTGTGATTATAGGTTTTGTTTGCTATGGTTCAAGGACACTTAAAAATAGACACTGTAGTCTGCAGAGATAGTAGGAACTGCAGATGCTGGAGAATCCGAGACAACAAGGTGCAGGGCTGGATGAACACAGCAGGCCAAGCAGCATCATAGGAGCAGAGAGGCTGACGTTTCGGGCCTAGACCCTTCATCAGAAAAGGGGGAGGGGAAGGGGGTTTTGAAATAAATAGGGAGAGAGTGGGAGGCGGATAGAAGAGGGATAGAGGAGAGGATAGGTGGAGAGGAAACAAACAGGTCGAAGAGGCGGGGATGGGGCCAGGAAAGGTGAGTGTAGGTAGGGAGTTAGGAAGGGGATAGGTCAGTCCAGGGAGGACGGACAGGTCAAGGGGGCGGGATGAGGTTGGTCGGTAGGAGATGGAGGTGCGGCTTGAGGTGGGAGGAGGGGATAGGTGGGAGGAAGAACAGGTTAGGGAGGCAGGGACGAGTTGGACTGGTTTTGGGATGCGGTGGGGGGAGGGGAGATTTTGAAACTTGTGAAATCCACATTGATACCATTGGGCTGCAGGGTTCCCAAGCGGAATATGAGTTGCTGTTCCTGCAACCTTCGGGTGGCATCGTTGTGGCACTGCAGGAGGCCCAGGATGGACATGTCGTCTGAGGAATGGGAGGGGGAGTTGAAATGGTTCGCGACTGGGAGGTGCAGTTGTTTGTTGCGAACCGAGCGTAAGTGTTCTGCAAAGCGGTCCCCGAGTCTCCGCTTGGTTTCCCCGATGTAGAGGAAGCCACACCGGGTACAGCGGATGCAGTATACCACATTGGCAGATGTGCAGGTGAACATCTGCTTGATGTGGAAAGTCTTCTTGGGGCCTGGGATGGGGGTGAGGGAGGAGGTATGGGGGCAGGTGTAGCACTTCCTGCGGTTGCAGGGAAAAGTGCCGGGTGTGGTGGAGCTGGAGGGGAGTGTGGAGCGGACAAGGGAGTCACGGAGAGAGTTGTCCCTCCGGAAAGCAGATAAAGGTGGGGAGGGAAAGATGTCTTTGGTGGTGGGGTCGGATTGCAGATGGC
>NC_063348.1:26802744-26819541 GCF_021869965.1 Rhincodon typus | reverse complement strand
CCTCTTCGACCTGTTTGTTTCCTCTCCACCTATCCTCTCCTCTATCCCTCTTCTATCCGCCTCCCACTCTCTCCCTATTTATTTCAAAACCCCCTTCCCCTCCCCCTTTTCTGATGAAGGGTCTAGGCCCGAAACGTCAGCCTCTCTGCTCCTATGATGCTGCTTGGCCTGCTGTGTTCATCCAGCACCACACTGTAGTCTGCAGCTGTGCATTGTTTAAACTGTAAAACAGATCTAGTTTGGTGCAAAAGAAACTGTTTGCTTATACACTTGGATATTAAAGATACAGCGCTACGGTTGGAAGAGCAAGACATTACTCTGACATGCTGTCGACTAGTTGTGCCTCAATCAGTTGAACAATTAAAATAAAAAACAACAGTCCAGAATTACTTTTTTTAATTTCAATTATACACATACTTACTCATCAAGCTCTGGGAAATTCCTGTACACTAGGTACATTACAAAAGCAGCTGAGAGGAAGGTAGAAAGAAGAATTAAGATAGACATCCGGGCTGATCCTTCTTCCAATGATGTTGTCCCTTAAAACACAAAATAGTGGTCATTAGTAGAAAAATTCAGGACCATTAGAATTAACTAGCCTTAAAGGGATAACATCTGTGACAACTCCATTCCATTCCACATGTGCTCTACTTGAAGGCAGGTGCTTGGCACATTGTCTGCTGATGATTCACTTCAAGCCATGTTCCTCAGCAGTTTTTGTCATTGCTAGTTTACCTTTGCCTTCCATATGGAAGGGTAGGGCGAGGAGGCAGGTCCCATTGCCACCCAAGCCTGACCAAAACCAAACCTGCACTGTTGACATTATTCGGAAGCACATCTTAACCATCTAGACGACCAAATTTGATATTGATTTCAAGTTCTTTTCAGTGTGGCAAGCTTTCATTTTCTACTTTGCGCACTTCACCTTGGTTCAATCCACTGATTAACTACTTTAAAAATTGTTGTTGCCTGCCATATTTCTCATCAGGATATCCTTCCTTCATTCTTTCACAAGTCTTTACATTGCAATCACATTTTCCATCACATCTTCCCTTAACAACTCAACTTTGAACTTAGTCTCCTCAATTTCTCCATACTCACCACCTTATCCTCATTCTTCCTTTATTCATTCATTAATGCCCTTTTGAGGGCATCGCTGCTATATAGCATTTATTGCCCATTCCTAATTGCCCAGTGCAGTTAAGAATCAACCACATTGCTGTTGGTCTGGAGTGACATGTAGGCCAGACCAGGTAAGGATGGCAGTTTCCTTCCTAATGGACATTGGCGAACCAGACGGGTTTTTCCAACAATCGACAATGGATTCGTGGTCATCATTAGATTCTTAATTCCAGATTTTTTTTACTGATTTTAAAGTCCACCATCTCCCATGGCAGGATTCGAACCCGGGTCCCCAGGACATTACCTGGGTCTCTGGATTAACAGTCCAGCAATAACACCACAATGCCATTGCCTCCCCTACAACTACTTCAGCCGCTCTAATCTTATACCATCTTTATTATGAACATCTCCAAGCACAGATTTAAGTGTACAACCGGTTTAAGCATTCATCACCAGAGCTTCACTCACCTCAGCCAAATCACCCACTAATCCGGAATCATGAGAAAACATAGCTTGGAAGAGAAAAAAGGCAAGTGGTTAACTATTGCCTTTAAACCCTCTCACTGACCCCCACCACCCCCATCCTCATATCTGAGAAATGCAAAGTTTTCATTTATATATTTGCCTTTACAATTCAGATATCTGTTCAACTATTTTTCAATCCATGCTTAGGAAATGGGCACCAATGGTAAGGATTGTATTTACTATCAGTCTTGAGAAGGCAGTGGTTGATCTTCTTGAACTGTTTCCACGCATACCTAACTGTAGGCAAAGTATCTTGTCCAAGGGCTTCTGTTCCAACAATAATAGTCCTTCTTTGCCCATTTTCAATCATAGTAGCACTCTCTGCTCCAAGTCAGAAAGCTGTGAGCTTAAGATCCACTACAGAGTTGTGCACTCGTTATGGATGAGACCAAACCAAGGAGATAGCCTAGACACTAACTTTTATCTTATTTAAAGGCAAGTGTAAGGTGCTGCGTTTGAGAGATGATTCGATTAATCAAACTACTTGGTTTAAGCAAAACACACTTTATTCTTACACCGCAGTTAAAATGCAAACAAAGAATTGGCATAATTTTAACTTTACTGAAATACTGAAAAAAATAATATATTATTTAACAACTGCCAATCAACTGTTCCCATATAGCAGTGTTCCACAAACACACCCTAACTTCAGCAAAATAGATTTCCTTCATTTGTTGTTTCCTCCAGTCCAGAAGGAGCATCAACAGAATGAATTTAGCAACAGGGAGAGAACTTAAGTTTTTGCAGCAGCAGAGAAACAGTTGTATCTAACAGCCTCAACTCAAACACCAACTTCAACAACTGAAAGCAAACTAAAATCCTGGGTCTGTGTGAGCCTGACTCCATTCACTCATGTTCCTTTTGTCTAATTTTCAAAAAAAGCCCAAAGCTATTTACACTGCTTTCAATGGAGCAGACACCTCATCACCAGGCTTACAACACCTCTGATCAAGAGAAACACAACAGAACAATCCCTCAAAGGCAGATTTCATCACAGCACAAAAATCTAAGCTGTCATGACACTGAAGTACTATGGGAGTAACTACACTGCTAGAGATACAATCTTTCTGATAACATATTAAACGGAGGTCTGGCTCGTACTCCCAGGTGGGCATAACAATCCGTTAATACTCTTTGAAGAAGAGCAAGGAAATTGTCAACAGTGCCCTGGTCAATATTTATTCCTCAATCCTGGTTACAACATACTGCCATCCTTTCATTGATGAATCGGTACTCCTCCATGTTAAGTAACACTTGGAGGAAGCACTGAGGGTGGCAAGGGTGTAAAATATATTCTGGGTGGGGATTTCAACGTCCACCACCAACAGTGGCTCGGCAGCAGCACTACTAATTGAGCTGGTCAGGTCCTAAAGGGCATAGCTTCTAGCCTGGGTCTGCAGCAGCTAGTGAGGGAACCTATGAGAGGGAGAAAACTTACTTGATCTCACCCTTACCAAACTGCCAGCTGCAGATACATCTGTCCAAAACAATATCCATAAGAGTCACCACTGCACAGTCCTTGTGAAAACAAAGTCTCAATTTCACATTGAAAATAATCTCCAATGTGTTGTGTGGCACTATCACCATGCGAAATGGGACAGACTTCAAACAGATCTAACAACTCAAGACCGGGCATCCATGAGGCACTGGTGGCCATTAACAGCAGCAGAACTGTACTCCAGCATGATCTGCAACTCAAAGGTCAGAGTGGGAATGTTTGTTGATGATCGTACAATGTTCAGCGCCATTTGTGACTCCTCAGATACTGAACCAGTTCATGTTCAAGCACAACAACATCTGGACAATATCGAGGCTTGGGCTGGCAAATGGCAAGTAACATTTGTAGAACCTAAATGCCAGGCTATGACCATCATCAATAAGATTCAATCTAACCATCACTCCCTGATATTCAATGGTGTTACCATCACTGAATCCCCCACTATTAACATCCTTCGGGTTACCATTGACCCTAAGCTCAACTGGTCTTGCCACATAAACACGTTGGCTACAACAGATCAGAGGCCAGAAATGCTGTGGCAAGTAACTCACCTCCTGACTACTCGAAGCCTTTCTACCACCTACAAGGCACAAATCAGGAGTGTGATGGAATACTCTCCACCTGTCTGGATGGGTGCAGTTCCAACAACCTTCAGGAAGCTTGACACCAATCAGGACAAAGCAATGTGCTTGACTGGGACCACATCCACAAACATCCACTTCGTCCATTGATGCTCAGTAGCAGCAGTGTAGACTATCGACAAGACGTATTGCAGAAATCTAAAGATTCTTAGACAACACCTTCCAAACCTACAGCCACTTCCATCTAGAAGGACAAAGGCTGCAGGTTTATGGGTACACCACCAACTATAAGGTCCCCTCCAAGTCATTCACCATCCAGACTTAGAAATACGATACCGTTCCTTCACCGTCACTGGGTCAAAATCCTGGAATTCCCTCCCAAATGGCATTATGGGTTAACCCACAGCAGGTGGATTGCAGTAGCTCACCACAACCTTCTCAACGGCAAATAGTGACAGGCAAAAATATTGGCTAGGCAACAACATGTGAATTTTTTAAAAAAATTAACATTGCAAGAACAGATGACCTGTAGATTATCAAGATATTATTTGTCAGACCATGCTCCTACAAAGTAGTTATTGCATTTTACACATGAAACAATTACTGGGGGACTCAATTACTAGGGGTCACGATTTCAAGGTGAGAGGGGAAAAGTTTAAGGGAGATATGCGTGGAAAGTTCTTTACGCAGAGAGCGGTGGGTGCCTGGAACGCGTTGGCAGCGGAGGTGGTAGAGGCGTGCACGATAGCGTCATTTAAGATGCATCTAGACAGATACATGAATGGGCAGGGAGCAGAGGGATACAGATCCTTGGAAAATAGGCGACAGGTTTAGATAGAGGATCTGGATCAGCGCAGGCTTGGAGGGCCGAAGGGCCTGTTCCCGTGCTGTAATTTTCTTTGTTCTTACTTTAAACATACAGTACTTAACATGCTACATCTGAAGGTCGATATCTGATGACTTTTAAATGCATGCCTTTCTTTCTTCTTTCCTCTGTTCATACTGCTCTTCCGCAACATAATTCGATGACGTGGGGTAAGCCTTCAAATGTTCGCAGAGCAACATCAAACTCACAACCACACATCTCCTGACCACTGTATTATCAGACTGTTTGCATCTATTTCAGTTAAACAACAGGAAGATCTGCTCCAATGATGCTGCTTGGCCTGCTGTGTTCATCCAGCTCTGCACCTTGTTTTCTCGGAAGATCAGAGCCATCATTTTTACAGCCATTACCATAAACTGCATAGACTTGTCACAGTTTTCTTTTTGACTCCAAACCCAGAAAAAAAAGATCTACTTCGTAACTTTTCTCATCTTCGCCCCTTGTCTCAGCCAAACCACTGATGAAACTCACTCAAACCTTAGAAACCTCATCTCGATGATTCAAATTCTCTCCACCCCTCGTTCCGACCAGAAAAATATCTTCTCGGCGAACTCTGAGCTCTATGTGCAAGCAGCTGGGATTAATTTAGAATAGCATCATGGTCGGCACAAACATCTTGGGCCGAAGGGTCTGTTCCGGTGTTGTATGATCCTATCTTATGTTGTATATTCACCCTCATAACACGATAATGGCAACTTCTCTCCCCTGGACACGATTCTTCCCCACCCTCGTTACCTTTAGTAGTTTCGCTGTTCACCGTTTTTTCTTGGGCAGCATTATTCACACCGGATCGCCTCACGACTACACCACTATTCTTCGTGGCCATTTCTCTGCACCGTAAAGAACAAATGAACAAACCGGCGAGAGAAAACGCCGGTCACAGTCCAGTCCCTCTGCACTTTCACCTTCAGACAACAATGCGCATGTGCAAGGGTAAAGACCATCCATGCAACGACCGCGTCAAGACCTCTAGCGCCGCTGCGGACTGGCGGTGCAACTACATGTGCAGGGTCCCCACGCTATCTCCAATTAGAAAAAAAATTATGTATTTATGTAGTTTATTTATATAATGGTATGTTTTATATTATAAAGAATTAATTAAATATTTGGAATCATCCGAAAATGCTGGCGTCCAAACCTAACCCCTAACTTCCTCAGAGATAGTAAGAACCTGGCAAGTTTTGCTAAACTTGATATATTGAATCCTTATTTGACTCTTTGGACCCATGGTTATTAATGAAATATATTCATATTAATAAGACACCAGGTCGGTGAACACATGTACAACGCAACAAGAAATCGTCTTTAGAAGAGGAATGGGAGGAGTACAGTGTTGAGGCAGGACAAATTTTCCTTGCGACAGCTCGGAATTTTTGAATGTAAATTGGTTTAACAATTTAAATCATTTTCAACAGCAAAAAAACTGCCAAATGACTTGATCAAATCAACTCTTTTGATTCTGTATATTCAAGTTATGGAATCCATCATGATCTAGGCAAATTTGGAAATATATGACACATGCCCACTCCCAAGACAAGGAAGCCTGCAGGTACGTCTCAGATTTTTAACGTCCTATAACCATACATATTAAATATTTCCAACAACGTGGTATCATTAAGAGAACCCTTAAGGAACGATGCCCCTTATGTATAGTACGAGGACAGCAGCATGTGTTTGAATCACTCAAACAAATACTGTCAGCGCATGCTGTTCAAGAATATTCAGACAATTCTGGAAGTTAATGCATCCCAGAAAGGGCTGGAAATATATATTATGCAAGATGACAAGCCAATTGCATTTGGGTCTAAAAGTCTATTGGAAAACAGAATCCAATTATTGAAAATTAGATCACAAAACACTTGTTCTAGTGTTTGGTATCACAATCACATACATAGCTATTGGTTCACTATGGAAACTGACCACTGTATGCCACCTAGACTAAACAAAAAGGCAGTTTTGTTATTGTTTTAAGAGCTGACTATGGTCATGAGTTAAGGACTAGGATGACAGCAGGTGACTAGCAGTCATGAAGTGTTAGCTTACTAGGTGAACGACATGTACAGAAGTGGCTCTGAAACTGTAAGTTATCTTTGAAAATACTAGGAGTGCATCATGCAAGCTAGCAAACCAATTGCATTTGGATCCAATAGTCTGTCACAAGGGTAATCCAATTATGCCAAGATAGAGCATCGAAAATTTGCACTAATATTCAGTATCATGACATTTCATTTGTACCTGTTTGGTAAGCTCTTTACTGTGAATACTAATCACAAACCATTGTAAATGATATGGAAAAAACTGCTGCCACTATTATAAAGTTTATAAAAACTTTGAGTAAGAGTACAAGGGAATTTTGATGTCTGTCGCTTACTTTGTAGAATTGAAACAGATGCATATTATTTCTGTTTGCAAAAAACAGGATCTTGCGTTTTCAGATATGTAGCTTCCAGGATATGCCATCTGATAATGCAATAAGTCAGAAATATTACTTCAATAGCACCTCTCTCCTTTCAATTTCTGCCACTAAGACATTAGTAATGTAATGGAAATTATTACATCCAGTCTCCCATCCAAGCATACAATCATGTATTGACCATCTGTTCCCCTTTTTACATCATTGTTGGGTTGATGTAATTGTTTTATAATTATTACCATTTTGGGAACAACATCATGAATGGACACCAGTAGTTCAAGGTAAAGACACACTACCAGCACTTTTGAAGGCAAATCAGGAATTTTAAAACAAAAGTCAGAGCACCAGAGGAAAACAAAATGATTTTTGCATGTCTTGATACTTCTTTCTTCACCATGTCAGTCAAAGAATCCTGTTGTGTGTTTGTTAGACATGATCTGCCTTGCACAATATTATGCTGATGTACACCCAATAATAAAGTTCTACAAGTGCTGACTTATTCTTTATTAAATCTAGTGATTTTCCCATCGCTGATATTAAATTCACTTGTCTGTAGTTACTGAACTTGGCTTGTTTCCTTTGTGATTAATAGTGTCAGGATTCGAATTGGAGTTTGGAAGCAGGAATGTCTTGCTATAACTGTACAGGGCATTGGTAAGACCACGTCTGGAGTTTTGTGCAGTTTTAGTGTCCTTGTCTGTGGCAGGATATTCTGGAATATGGCTATTGAAGGTGTGCAAAGAAGGTTTATCAGACTGATTCCTGGAATGGCAGGACTGATATACGTGGACAGGCTGAATTGATTAGCACTATATTCATGAGAGTTTACAAGAATGAGAAATATTACAGATATAAATAACCTTATAGAAACGTATAAAATTCTAATTGGATTAGACAGGGTAGATGCAGGAAAGATATTCTTGTTAACCAAGGAGTGCAGAACCATGGGTCACAGACTAAGGATAACAAGTAGGCACTTTAGGACAGAGATGAGTGGGAATTTCTTCACCCAGAGAATGATGAACCTGTGGAACGCTCTGTCACAGGAAACTGTTGAGGCCAAAACATTGAAGACTTTAATGAAAGATGCAGATATAGTTCTTAGGACTAAAGGGATCAAAGGATGTGGGGAGAAAGTGGGAAGAGGGAGTTGGATGATCAGCCGTGATCACATTGAATGGTGGAGCAGGCTCAAAGGATCAAATGGCTGACCCTTGCCCCTATATTCTGTGTTTCTATGTTTTAGTTCGGAAGAACAGAGTTGTGATGGTGTATGCATACAGAAATTTCACCTGACTCCAGCCTGCCCCTGGATTACCACAAACCCAATGATCATCTGGTGTTTTAGTTTAGATCACGTACACAAATAAAGTAGATTCCTTAAAGAATGAGCTTGGGGGTCAGGCATGAAATGGGTTTGCCATTTAGTTATGGATATTGTATCTAAGCTCCCCTTTCGTATTTTATACCTATTTTGTTAACATAAAATTTAATATCGAGGATTTATATCATTCCCAAATATTAAAATAGTATTATATTTGTATATTCAATTCTATATCAGTGTTTTCTTTTGTATTTGTCCACAAAAGTTAATCATTTCAGCTGCTTGTAGTAATGCTTTTGACTCTGAGTAAGATTGTTGTGGTTTCAAACTCCAGACACTTCAGCATTAAAGCCACACTGATACGCCAGTGCAATACTGGGTTCAGAACCGTTGTGAGATATGTCCCATGCAGAGCAAAACGTTGATAACTATCTTCCAGCACAGCGCATTGGTAAATAAACTGTAGGTGTACCACCAATTCAGAATTGAGGGGGTCTTAAAGGACATCAGGCCCTTTAAGAGGCATAAAGCTGCAATATCAAAAACATTTCATGAAATTTCACTGAACATCTCACATCCCACACACTAGTAGGAAGCAAGTTGTAAGAGGTGCCCATCTCATTACCAGTCCTCGTTAGGCTTTGTGTTCATCTCATCACACAGCACATTCACCATAGGATGAATAAGGTTGCAAATTAATGTTTCATCAGAAAACTAATATCTCTGATACTGTATATCTATCTATGCATTTCACTGAAGTTTTAGCCTAAATAATGCTTGTCCAACAGGCTGCCCACAGCCAGGATCCTTTGTGATCCAAAGAATCTGTGTTTAAAATCCAGTTAAGAGTAATTCGAAGATTTTGAATGGAGCTGCGCCTCCAGAGCCCATTTCCCTTCCATATTTGTTGCTGACAGATCAAGATTTATTAGCAAGTCATGGCACTATGGTGTGTGTGCATGTGTGGAAGGGGATGGATAATGAGGGTCGTCTGTTGGTTAGCAGGAACATTATCAGACGATTAGCAGCTATTTGTTTATCTCACTTCCCAGGCAATGAGTGATGAGGAGAATTCTGACAGCCTAGGAGGGAATTTTAACATAGTGGGACCAGCTTTGGACATGCTTCCAGCCACAAGGAACTAAACTTAAACACTCTTAAGTTCAATTATTGGCCATATTTCCAGGCCATCCATGGTTTACCAATGCAGCTTGATCTTCTGAAAAGGCAAGGAGCAGACTTCCAGCAGCAGAAGAAGTTTTTTTTCATTCAAAAAGGCGTTTGCATGCAGGGAAACAGGCTTTGTGACCCCAGAAATGAATGCTGAAGAAACAGGGAGGTAATGGGAAGTGCAATTGCAGCATTAGCATGACCTGGGACAGGCAGCTGGCTGGGGGTGAATGATTGATTGGCTGGTGAGTGAGCAAGACATATAGCCAGTGTTCACATCCTCTTCCTTCCTCAAAAACCTATCTGCATAGCAGGTTTAGAGATTAGGAAACCCTAGCAACCAGCTTTCTTCATGCACCTTTGTGCAATTACCACCAAAGCCAGCTCACAATGTGCGTTACTGGCTGCGAACCAAGATTAGTCACTCGGAGAGAGCTAGAAGTGCAGATGCTGGAGTCAGAGTCGATGCAGTGTGGAGCTGAAGGAACGCAGCTGGTCAGGCAGCATCAGAGGAGCAGGAGAGTCGACGTTTCGGGCCTAGACCCTTCATCAGGACTGGTGAACCTTGATCTGTCAGCAACAACCCTTCCTCAGAATGGTTCTGCAGAAAGGTCACCAGACCTGAAACTTTAACTCTGATCTTTCCTCACAGATGCTGCCAGACCTGCTGGGCTTTTCCAGCAACTGCTGTTTGTTTTCTTTCCCCATGCTGCTTGCCACTTTGAAATGAACGATTAAAACAAAAACTTATAATTATCAATTTCTTTGGAATTCTGTTTTCCCCTGAAATTCACATTTACTGTTGTGGATAACCTTATCTTGCTGGAATCCCACAAGAAGGCTGAACAACCCTAACCTGCATTATGTGATCGAACTCCGAATTAACTTTTGAATGAATTAGTTTCTTCACTGCTACCACTGAGTCAATGGTGACACAAATGTAGCTGGAAACATAGAAAATAATGTAATTAAATGTGAGTTTTTATCATATGTCAAATGAATAAATAACTGCAGTTTTGTATGACTTTTGACAGCCAGGACAAGGGCAATTAGAAACTTAGTTTTGGTTTACTTAAATTCGTTCCTCAACTCTGTATTGGGTGTACGGCCAATACATACAAATATCAAGCCACATCTCTCATTTCAAAGAGAAGCAACCAACACTTTATTCGTGGCCACCATTTTTACTTAGAAATGGTTAATTCTCTCCACCAGGCACGCACTGTGTCTCATCACAATGTGGCACTGCAGAAACTCTTCTCAAAGAGAAGAGTTTGACTTTGAGGCTTCTTCTCAAATATGCTGTGTTTGGACTGTACGCTGTTCTGAACAGTCAACTTTGGTTTCCAGGTTCGCACCATTCTGACTTGGAAATATATTGCCATTGCTTCGCCAATGTTGGCCCAAAATCCTGAAACTCTATATTTAAAAATATTGTGTGTATCTTCACTACTTGTACTGTAGCGGTTCAAGGGACTGGTTCAACCCCTTCTTCCTAGGGGCAGTTGGAGATAGGTGATGGATGCTGGTCTTGGCAGCAATGACCCACATCCCTAAGAATTAATCTAAGCCAGTTTATTCAACTATCAAAACTCAACAAGGAGTTTAATCCAATAATATCATCGGTAGATTTCAATACATTTCCCAGCAGGAGCCGCTCCACTTCATATTAAAAATAAGAGGCAAACTTTGGCCAATTGTCACAAGTCTAATCAAGTGGGTTTTAATGAGAAATTGATCAGGGTGTGAGTAAATTTTTTTGGCTGGTATCAACCCAGTCGTGATAAAGTAGTAACAAGTCTACGTGGAAATCGCGACTTGCAGATGACAATTTCCACTCGTGTCGGGGAGAACTACATTTCCCAGGTGGCCCTGCGCGGGCAGGTTGTGTTGGTTGGCGGAAGCGGAAGGTGGTGAGCGGGCCGGCCGGCCGGCTGATGACGGGAAGTCTTGCGCTGGTGTATCCGGGCTCGGCGCGCGACGCTCTTCCTTTGGCGCCGGCTGCTGTTGAAGCGCAGCTTCCATGTGCGCATCGGCCGCTCGCTGAGAGGCGGCCCAGCAACCACCAGACCCGGTTATATAATTCAAAAATAAATTGAGAGAAGGGGAAAAGGCCAGACTTCTTATTTTTTAATCAAACGTCGATTGTCTTCGAGAGCGCGGCGGAGAAACTTCCAATGGATCCAACTAAAATTATCGAGGCCCTGAGGGGCACCATGGACCCTGCGCTGAGGGAGGCGGCTGAGCGACAGCTCAACGAGGTAACAGAATTAATTGTAGCCCAGGCCTTTTTAGGTGTTGACGTGCGTCGAAGAGTGAAATCCCAAAACTCAGGGCCGCTGGTGGCCGGGCCTCCCCTCGCCTTTAGCGCCGTGTCCGCTCCAGGGCCGCCTGCTGCCAGCGGACATGTTAGTGTTTTGCGTTTCTCACGCCTAACATCGCACGTAACGGTTCCCAATGTTCTTGGAGCCAATATAATGACCTCTACCCCTCACACTCAGAATATTACTCTCTCCTGACTAGTCATGTTAGACTGATAGTTAATGCGTCCGCCTGAGTTTGTATCCTTGCCAGGCGACTAATGTCGAGCTTTTTTTGTTCATGCATCAAGTAGATTGCGAACTTTATGATGTGTGCAGAGCGGGAATGCGGGTAAAATATTCATCTCTGGGCCATAGAAGCACAACCCCTCATCGTTCTAATTTGTAAAGCTAATGCAATTGTGACTCGTGTTCAAGTATAATGTTCTTTTCTCAAAAGTTCAAAATCTATTTTAAGCGTGTTTTAACCTTGTTTATATCTTAAATTCTCCCCCTCCTGCCCCCCAACCGTATTTTTGTTCCGCTTTAACTATTGCAAAATCGTGTCTGACAGGGGGCTTTAGAATATGATTCTTTGTTTTGCGAGTAGGGGATGCATGGAACTTGGTATGACCTCCGCACTGATTTTAAAAAGCGCTAGTCTTCAGCGATAATGTTGGCACGCGTGTCACCGACCTTATGGCAGGGGATGGAACAAATGGAAAATCTCAATTTGCGTAGACCTGGTTGAGAATGCGACAATTAATTTGTCACAAAACGATTCCTGTATATTTTGCTACTACACTTGAGAAAGCTGGATTTCAATATTCAAGTAATTTTTTTTAATAAACTCCAACTTGATAATGTTAACTATGCCAGCAGATTTGTTTTGTTCCTGATAACTTTTGTATATAATGGAGGACAGTTTTCCAGAGTTCTTCATTGTCATGTCTATTCTGTTCTCAATACACTGTTCTCAATAAACTTAGGAAAGTTGTAATGTTTGGAGATAACCTTTTTCTCCACTTTGCTACTTTTCTCCATTCTTTTGCAAAGGTGTTTTATTCTGTCGTTGATGCTGTCCTCTTTTGGTACTTGTTCAAGCAGCTGTTCAACAATTGAAGCCTTCACAGTGAATGCTTGTTGATTATTGTACCATGGGGTATCTATCTTTTTAATGGGATCAGGTAGCAAGTGCGATAACCTTAACACAGTATTTGTATGAACCTTGACAGTGAGAGCCTACAAGCATCAGATGTTTCCTATCTGTAGTGACAAGGGGTAGGAGCCTTGAAATTTTTCCCTTTCCTCTTAAGTTCTTTGTTCCTACTCTGCCTGTATGTTGATTCAAGGTTTTGATAAAAGTTATGATATTAAACTAGGCCCCAGCATATGATGTCACCGTTTTGAATGAAGTGTTTATACGCTTGGTGTAAATGCTACAGCATTTAGTTTTTGACTCTCGACTTCGGAACATTGAGTCTTACTTTCATTATCCACCCTATTGTACATCTGGGTATTTGGAACCGTTGTTTTGAGTCTGACCTGAAACCATAACTATCTGACCTGTGTTCTGCTTTGCCTTGAGTTTTCCACAAAGAATGGAGTGTCTTTTCTGGAACAGTTGTAATTTGATTTCTATCATCATTGATTTCTGAAAAATATTTTCACATTATATGGCTATGCTGCCAGCTTCATGAGCCAGTAAAATCAAAATATGCAGTGGAATACCTTTTCAAAACAAAATAAAATAAATCTTCTGAGAATCTGGGACAGGAACTAAAATAATTTCATGTCCTCTGTTAAAGCATGAATCAGTGGAAACATTTGTCAAATTAGTATGATGCCACATGTGGTGGGTATTTCTGCTTTTATTTTTCCACAAGATATTTAGGAAGGCAATGATAAGTGGTTCACGAACTTCTCCAGCTCTAAGAGCCGTTTAACTTAGGACAAAGATTCCATGATAGCAGCAAATTGGCTAAAGCAGGCCCATAAAACTCTATCCTAATTTTCATTTGCAGCAATAATTTAACTTTTTAAGATTAACTATTTAGGTTAATTGTACTCGTGATTGCTGTACCTATATGGGACTGAGTTGGAAGTGTCTGCTCAAGGAACCAGACATAGTGCAGTGTATGTTAAGCTGAAAATGACAAATCTTTCTCCACCCCCCCATTTCCAGATATAATCCCACAGTATTTTGACAGTTGTCATCCGTGTCTACGGATTTACTGAAAGTGCATTTTGCAAGAATTATGTTCTGAAGGATTAGACTTTTTAAAAAAAAAAAAACATGTTGAGTATGGAGATTGATTTCAGCAAGTTCGTACTTCAGCTATGATGTCTTTTACAAACCAAATTCCAATATGGTTTTTGGTTTTCCATGGCGCTATTTCTCTAAGATCCACATATCTGTGGGTATGCACTTACAATTTGTCTCTTCAGTTTATTTCTATTCTTATTAATCTGCATGTAATGCCTCAATTTTTCAGACTTGTAAAGAGTCTGCACCTTGAAGATTAACTTGTTTGCTTTCTGCGCAGGTGCTGGCTGATGTGATTCTAGCATTTTCTGCTTCAGGTCCAGTCTACTATAGTTTGCTTTTAGATTAATTTGGTCCTGGTATAGCTGGCCTCAAGCAATATACTATTTACATTGAGTACTGATTGAACTTGATATTTGCTGTTCAGAAACCCCTTTTACGCAGTGTGGGTAGCATCTGAAGAATGTTGTCCATTGTTGAATAGTTCGCTAATATTTATGCATAATTAATGACCACTTGACAGTGCGTGAGATCTGATTGTTGTAAAACATTCTCTAACGAGGATTAGCACCTTTTAAGTGAAAAAAGAAAACTGGATGTGCAACTACCAACACTTCAAGGAGTTTGTTTCTAACATTTTGCACAGGAGAAAGTTGTCATTGCATTGAGAGAAATCAAGAACTTATATTGGATGATTGAGTGTTGCACATTGCACACTGTTCTTTCATCCCTTGAAATGTTCATCTCAAAATAAACTGGGAGGGAAATAACTTGGCAGTGAAAATCCTGTGTGAAATGAGTTTGCACAATAGCAGTCTAGATCTTGGGAAGGAATTTGTAGTATGTAAAGCGTTTGACAAAGTTCCACATGGTAGCCTGGTTAGTAAGGTGGATCACATGGGATCTGTGGGAAGCTAGCCAACTGGATACCAAATCGGCTTGAAGGTAGGAGATACAGGGTTGTAGTAGAGAGTTGCTTTTTAGACTGGAAGCCTATGACCAGTGGTGTGCCACAAGGATCAGTGCTGGCTGTACTGCTTTTGTCATTTCTATAATTGATTTGGATGTGAATTTAGGAGGCATGGTTAGTAAGTTTGCAGATGACACCAAAATAGGTGGTGTATTGGACAGTGAAGGTGATTGTCTGAGTATTGATCAGATGGGCAATGGGCCAGCGAGTGGCAGATGTAGTTTAAGTTAGATAAATGAGGTGTTGCGTTTTGGTAAGGCAAGACTTGTACAAATAATGGTTGGGTCCTGAAGTGTGTTTCCAAACACGCAGACCTAGGGGTACAGGTGCGTAGTGCCTTGAAAATGGAATCGCAGGTAGACAGGGTGGTGAAGGCTTCATTTTTGGACCTGAGGAGTAACTTTTTCACGCAGAAGGTGGTACGTGTATGGAATGAGTCGCCAGAGGAAGTGATGGAGGCGGGTCCAAGTTCAACATTTAAAGGCATCTGGATTGGTATATGAATAGGAACAGGTATATGAATAGGCCAAATGCTGGCAAATGGGACTAGATCACATTGGGATGTGTGACCAGTGTAGGCAAGTTGGACCAAAGTGTCTGTTCCCGTGCTGTCAAACTCTGACTCTGTAATTGTCCAACATTCAGCAGTGAGTTGCCTCAGCTGTATTAACTAAAGTCATAACTGAAACTTGGAGGGAGAAGATTCATGCTGGTATTGCATGCATATCTAAAATTGCTATGTACTAAGGCTCTGGCACATTACAAGATGGACCAAAATAAGGGTAGCTTTGTGGTATAACTAGGCATGGTAGGAGAACTTTTTGACATCTGTTGACTGCACCAGAAATGTTTCTCATCACTGACTCCTTGCCTTAATAAGGAACTGTAATCTGTATTTAAATTTTTAAAGCAGCTGTCACTTTTTTGTGTGTGTGTATATTATATATATATATATTTAATCGATTTTTCATCTGTGTACATTACAGGCCAACAAAGCTGTTACGTTTGTATCAACTCTGCTTCAAATTACAATGTCAGACCAATTGGACTTGCCTGTGAGACAAGCAGGTAAGTGATTGTCTCAGAACATTGTACAAGACAGCTCTTGAATTAGGCCTTCCATATATGTGGTTGAATATATGCTTCCTTGATGCTGGTACATTGCTTCTAGGTGATTTTTTTTTGATGTAGCATCACTGTTTGCCACACTTAGATCTGCATGCTGTATCATTGATTAATAAATAATTTGAAAGTATGAAAATGCAAGTAAATGTCCTGCCATTCAAAACATATAAGAATTAGTGGATGGGAAAGAGAGAGGGAGGAAGAACTTTGAGACAATTCCATGTCCCACTACTTATGACATTTTGCTTTTTATCCAGCAGACTGCAATTGTGGAAAATAGACAAGTTGAAATAAGGGTGGATAAAGTAATTTAGCTAGTAACTATCAATTTTAGCTTTATTGGTTTAATATAAACATTTAACTGGCAAAATGTTACCATAACATTTTTAAGTATTCTAATTTGCCTCCTCCTTTTGCCAGCCTGCTTATTTTTTTTCAGTTTCTGTTCTAATTATGTTGTTTTATTTTTTCTCTTAAATCTGACTTCTCATTTTCAGTTGAAAAATATTATCACTTCAAGTTTCTTACATCTACCATTGTCCCCTTTTGAGTTAGCTACTTTCAAAATAAGCTCTTAACTTTCTAGCTTTTTAATTGTGTGTGATTCTCTGACACTT
>NC_063348.1:26738458-26802734 GCF_021869965.1 Rhincodon typus | reverse complement strand
CTGGGGTGGGAGAAATGTAATGGATTCCTTTGGAATGAACACCCATTAATTGTGTGGTCTTGCTTTAAGAACTGAGTATGCTAATAATCCAAGGACCAGATGATACTATTGCAGGTAGCAGCATGTGAGACTCAGTATGTGTTACTCTCTAACTGGAAGTTGTCTCTTAAGTAAGCCTGCTGGAGATTTTAAAGTAAATTGAATTGGCACGATCTACCAACCCAGTATCACCGATGTTCCTGATCAGAGCATAACAATACAATTCAAGAATATGGTGTGGTCAAGTGGCTTGTCCAAAAAAAAATGAAGGTAATGATGAGAATTTGAATATCACAGGAAAAAAAGAACATGCTGTACATCTCTATATGCTTTATATTTGATCATAGAATCAATGCAGTAATTGAATAAATATATATTGGGACCTAAGCAAAACAAACCGAAGTGAGTACTTAATTGTGAGCTAGCCAGATTGGTAGCCCATGTGGGTGCCAAGTCTGTCCCAAAATAGGCTGTAGAAATTGCTGGGATGTCAGGACAACCCCTGATGCTATTCGTAAACAAAAACCAAAAGATGCACGGACCAAAAAGCATGAGCTGTAGCCAGAAATGGGTAAGTAAGATGTGCTGACGATGAAATGCATGGGAGCCACAATTATTTTTCTTGGATGTGTGGACCAACAAAAGCAAGGCTAATCTGCTTGTGCTGAACTCAACATTGTAATCATTCGTGGCATCACTAAAATACTGATCATATTGGAAGAGGCAGGGAATACTTGCGTGAGTTGATCCAGAGCTTACAATAAATATAGCCAAAGATTCGATACTGTGGTAATTTTCAAAGGCTTCTGCAATTCCATCAATCAACTCTCCCTGAAAGTTCAGTATTCACATGCGAGCGAGCTGGATGATATGGAATGTCATAACATTCTGTCATGTACAGAATGTAGTTCTATTATACATGGATGCTAAAGAAAGTTGGCACAATCTGGGCATGTTTGATCTCAAGTCATGGGAAAAATCAAACAGCGTGACCAAAATTAAAACTTCCTGATGTTCATGAAGGAATCTTCCAAGAAAAGTCAGGTGTACGTAGGTCAGAAACTTTTCAGACTATAGTTTCTGTCCTAACCAAGGAAAGCCAAAAACATTGTGACAACCCCACAAGACAAAAGATCTGCTGAGATGGCTTCTTTTTTAAACATATGAACACAATGCATACCAAACTTTTCCAACAAACCGTTATTGTTAAGAGAGCTCTATGCGTAGTTTGAGAACTATCAAAATTTTTTTGAATAACTCAAGCAAATGTCAGCAGAACCTGTATCCTACAATACCATAACCCATGGAAGAAGACCATCTTGTAAGTTGATGCATTGCAGGTAGGGCTGGGAGTGTGCATCAAGCAAGATTACAAACCCATTGCATTTTGATGTAAAAGTCATTTGTAAGTACAATCCAATTATCACAATATGGAGCATCAAACACTTCCTCTAGCATTCTGTATTCTGTCATTTGTGCCAGCCAAGTAAACGGTTCATCACAGATCAAACACAAGTCATTGGAAATGATTCAGTAGAAATCACTGAGAAATGTGTCATTGAGACTATATTGACTTCTCATCACTTCTAGTCAAACTACAGGGGCACAGTTTCACCTGCTACAAACCTGGTACCAAAATGGTTACCTCAGACCCACTGAGCAGATAGCCAAATCTGAAGAATGCAGAAATTTCACTAGACTTGCAAGGAGACAGTTTTGAGGCAATGGCATGCTTTCAGTCATTTGATTAATTTTGGTCAGCACGAATGTGACCAACTTTGGGAAGAAATGGCTAATGATCAACTATTGAAAGCACAATGAAAATTTATCATAGGTTGGCCTGACTTGATGTAAGGAGTACCAGACTAGGTGTCTCAAAAGGCATAATCTTTTGAAGAGATAGTAATGCTTGTATTCAAAGCCCTTCACCAGGGCTCGTTCTTACAGCTGCACCAAGGGCATGTGGACAGAGAGTGAACAAAATTGCTGGCATGGTATTGGTCAGAGATCAATAATGTTATCAAGTAGATAGGGCATGCAAGGTGTGCCAGAGTCACCAACCATGGCACAAAGATCCTGTACATCTTCAAATGTGTAATCAGTCACCTGGTCGAAAGTCAGAACAGATTTATTCACCATACGTGGCAATGATTTTTCTCCAGATTACCAATTGTCAGAATATGAAAGGACAATTTAAAGTGCCTCTGTGGCAGATACAATGAATATAGTAAGGACACCTGAAATGGTCATATGTGACAACTGCCATAGTACACAGGCAGACCTTTTTAGGCACATATGCCAAATAGGATGCAAAACATGGCCATTTCACCACATTATCCTAGTCTAAGGTTTTGCTGAATGAATGATTTGCAATATTAAAATGCTAATGAATTGCTAGGAGACAACAGGTTCTTTGTACTGCTGTGCTACACCCAAGAACTACACCCCTGGATACAGGCTTGCCATCATTAGAGAGACTAATGTTTGGAAAGCAAGGCAAGATAACCCTACCCTATCATCACCTGCCAAGGCTGTCAAAAGTACAGGACAAACTGTTTGAGAAACAAGGGAGAGTGAAGTTGGTACATTACCTCCATGTAGGTGTGGAATGGTTTAATTTATGTAGAAATCAGAATCATACAATCTATTTAAGGAACCTGGCTGCCCACAGAATATCCCATTTGTGCCTAGATCTTACAGTGGAGAAACAAACTAACTCTATCTGTACAGTACTCCCAAATGTGCATTGAACATATGCAGACACACTTGGATAATGAAGTTGTGGAGGATCATGACAACCCAACGTTCTTACAACATGCAAGCAAACAATGTACATTTGAGTCAAGAACACCCTGGATGGTTATGCTGTCAGGAGAAGTGGAAGGATTGTCAAATCATCTATCCATTACGCAGACTGTAAACTTAAGTTTGCAAGTCTTCCTATGTAAATAATGTAACAATAAAATTTACCATTTTCTTTTAGTTTTAGTTCATGTAATCAAGGATGAGGATAACATCACATGACCAGAAATCATGAGTTCAAGTAGCAGCATGCTAGACTAAGGATGTGTGTATATATAGTCGCTTTGTAACTGCAAGTTATTAGTATGTATCAAGTGAGCTTGTTTGCGATCTACAACTAAAGTGAAACTACACTACCTATGAATCCAGTATGAGTGTGGTCATTCTGTATTTAGCACAATGTAATACAACGAAAACAAAAATTGCTGGAGAAACTCATCAGGTCTTACAGCATCTGTGGAGAGAAAACAAACTGTTAACATTTTGAGTAGAGGGATCCTTCTTCACAATGCTGTTAGTGCAATATTGAGTTTAAATCTGAGGTGCAGTTAAAAGGTAACTACTTGGTTAGATTTTTCCAGCTTTGTGCATATGTGATGGGTGTGCATTACCTCTGCGGAAAGTGGGTTTAAGATGTTTTTTGTATGTAGGAATGTCAGTTATTTTGAAAGTTTTTGTTGCCAACTTATGGTGGGTGTGTTGTACCAGTTTAAGTACTGTGGTTTTGTAAAACAAAAATTAATGCTTTCTTGTGACTCTTTTAATACACAGCTGATGATTGAGGATATTGATGCATTTGTCTAATACTGCTCCTGCACAAGTCCAAATACACCATAGAAGATATTATTGCTCTATGATTGCATCAACTAATTTATGAATTAGTGAGAATAGAAAGATAATCCTCTGAAAGTGGGGGGGGGAAGTGCTCAAATCTCAAGAAAAGCAATTGGAAAAGATTTATTTTGTGCCTTCATCTACATATGAGGAAAATCATTCTGTAGTTGGTAATGATTGAGGCACCCCTAGACCGTAACCAGTGGGAAATGAATTGATTGGATTCTCTTGTGCTGCTAGCACTCCCTCTAAAATAAAGCATTGAAAAAGTTGTGCCTTGTCAAATGAGGTATAACAGGAATTTTAATGGAGTGTAAACTTCACAGTTATTGCTAATATGCTTACTGTTCCTGAAAAACTGGCTTTATTTATTGAATTTCAAATTTTGCTAAGATATTTTTAATATTATCATTTATATTCGTATCTGAAAAATGTTACTTGCCTTTAACCTTTTGGTTTTCTGTTTGTAAATACCTCATTGTGTTTAGTCAGTTTGATGGCATCACTTGCTGTACAGTTGGCAATCTCTGACTTTGCATCAGATTTAAACAAGCTTTATGACAGAGTTCTCCTTTACCAGAGATTCCGATCATTTGGGCAGCCATCTTCCAAGGTTGGCAACAAGCACTGTTACTTCCCTGCTGACCACAAAATCTAGGCTAGTGGAACTGATTTCAGTACTTGTGGATTTCTGATCAATTATCTTGGCAATGTGTTCAGATCGCATGGGAGTAGGCTGCAGAATGACATTAGATGACTTGCTCCCTTCGGAAGTCTGGGTGCACATGACAACCAAATGGTCTCCTGCATTGTAACCGTTTTATGATCCTGTAATTTGCACAGTAGGTTCTGTCTGCTGTAAGGACTCTTCATTTTTCTCTCTCTTTTTTTAAAATAAAAAGGACTGCAATGCAAGAACTATTTTTGTTTTGAAAGTGGATTTACCAGAATGGCTGCATAATTTCACAGCAAGGAATTTGATTCTTACTGTTAACTTTGTGGCTGTGGATTCCCGCAATGTGCAGATGATCAGGAACTGAGGACTTGTTTGCAAGTGAAGCTGATTGGTTCTCATCTAACTGAGCAGCTCAGAACTGGGAGCAAGTTACAGGGACACAGACACAGGAAGACACGAATATGTGCAATTGTTCTCCCCATCAGAAGCTGTCTACAGTTTTTTTTAAAACTGTTTAAATTTGAGGAAAGTCGGCTTCCTTTCCTGCAGTCTTTGCTGTGCCCTGCAACTTTTGAATTGATATATCAGGATAGACGTGAGCAACAGTTTTTATTTGAGGATGCAGTGCTGTCGTTTTAAAGAGTCTCTTGTACGTTTTGCTTCTACCTTTGTAGGCATAGATTTGTTTTCAGCGCAGCCGAAGTTGGTTACTATTCATTCTTAATGTTCTGGCATAGCTCTATAAACTTATTCTTGAAGACTATCTGGCCTGCAAAGTGTTAACTCAAGACTGTATTTGTATTTGTCCCCGAGATTATTCTTTTTTGGTTTTTACATGTTTTTTTAAAAAAAATTCAATTCCCCTTGTTTTAACTATAGAGAGATCAGATGTTGCATAGAATTTTGAATTAATATTTCAACATTCTACGAAGATTATTAAAGTATTTGATTAAGGATTGTCAGTTGAAATTAAAGAATTTTGAGTTATGTAGATCAGAAAAACAAACAGATTTACTCAGTTCAGTGTTTTTGGATTCTTAGAGCAAGTTGTGAATGAGCTGATTACTGAAAAAAAAATCAAGCATTCATAATATTTGAAATTGATTTGTGGAAAGTGTAGGCCACTTCATATTTTATTTTACTGCTGCTGCTAGCAAGGGCCAAATATAATTTCGTGTGGGAAGCTTCACTTCTTTTAGATGTTTGATCTGTAATTCTGATGCCTGCTGTTGAGCAAACAGGTCCATGATGCAGGGTCTGGGCTTTAATGGTGAAACCATTCACAATTATTGTGTAAATTGTCAAGGAAATACCAGGACACATAGTAAGTGGCAGAATTCAGGAAGTTGCCCCACTCTGTCAAGGCTTCTTGATAATGTTAGCTGGTGGAGACATAGTATTTAAGCCCACAGAATGGATTGGAGGTTCAGTTCTTACTTAGAATAGACCCATTTAGCACACCTGAAAAATTAGGGATTGTCCATTCCATTCTAAGAAGATTTTAAAGCAGGTGATAATTTTTAATTACTATACTACCTGACACTAAAAATGGCTTTGAGTTTGCAGTCTCATTCTAGCTGTTTTCTTTTTGTTTTGCTTTCTTAATCCTATGTTATGCTTTGTTTTTCTTTTATTTCTGTACCTGATTTAAAAATAGAATTTTAATGACAGTTCCTGCCTCTGGTTCTACACTCAATATTAAGACTGAATTGTTTCAGGAGGCCAAGAGTTGGTGTTCAGGTAGGTGCCAGATCTCCTGTACAGGGCAATCCAAAGAAATATGTGTCGAATAATACCAAGTTCCAATGTTGAATGTCTCATGACCTTCATTCACTGCTTAGTAACATCTGCCCATTGCTATCCAGAGGTATTTTATTTAATCAAGTTAAACTGCTTCTTTTCAGTTTTTAAATCTGTGTCACAATGCACACATCGTCTCTCATGTATTAGTGTATTTCTGTTTCTTCATAGTCGAAAGGCTGTGGGTTCAAGCTCTGTTCTAAAGATTTAACTTTTTAATCTAGGTTGACACTTGCATACTACATTAAGAACTGCCCTTCAAAGAGATGTTGAATTCCTCGTTCAGTTGGATCTAAAGATACCTCGGCCCCTTTGAATGGAGAGAAGGGGAGTGGTTATTTGGTCCTCAGTGTTTATCCCTCATTACCAGTTAACCTGCATTTAAACACAAATGTTGCATAGAATTTTACAACATTAAGACCAGTGTGTATCACCATTTGGCCCAAAATGTTTATGGTAGAATTTTTTTGCTTCCCATGAGCCTTGTTAAATCTTAATTGCATCCTATCAACCTTCTGTTCCTTCTTTTATAATGGAACCTTGTTCTGTGCAAATTAGCTGCTGCATTTGCTACATTCCAACTGTCACTGCTTTAAAAGTATTTAATTTGTGAAGTGTTTTCTTTCACTGAAACTGAAAGGTTGTCTTGTGCATGCAAATATTTAGTCATTCAAATCAGTAAATAGTTTCCAAATTGCATATTTAAGTGCCAGAATTGTAAATCACCAACAATGTAAGTACCTTAAATTTTAGAAGTTTCTCATTTAATTCCCTCTCTCAGGTGTAATTTACTTGAAAAATACAATAACGCAGTACTGGGCTGAGCGTGAAGCTACGTCTGGTGATGTACCACCATTTACTATTCCAGAAGAAGATCAACAGTTCATCCGTGACAACATAATAGAAGCTATCATTCAGTCACCTGAGTTAATAAGGTTTGTAGTGGGAAAGATTTGTTTACTTTTAAATGCTACTTCAAAGACTGGTAAATATTCTGTAAATTAACATCTGAATGGCGAATTCGCACAAAAGACAGCATTTCCTTATTTGCAGACAATGTGAGCTTGATGTTGATCCTTGAATTTCATAATCTTTGGCCTCTGAAGTCCTTTTCACCTAGGCTAAGACGACATCTGGAAGCTCTTTTGCAAATCTTTGCTAAAGCTTTGTAGACAACTATAGGTTCATCTACAAAAACAGCTATGACCAACTTGAATGTGTTCTTTTTCCTTCCTTGGTTAATGCCAGGACCTTTCTCCTCTTCCTAAAAACAGTTTTATCTGTCTCTGTCTTTCAGTTTGCTCTGTTTCAGAAATATCAGTGATACTGAATTCATTGGTCTGCATTTTATTTACTTTAAGTACTTTATGAAAATAGTTACTCTTTCATGAGTCCTCCACTTTCAAGATCCTCCTTGTGGCATTTAGGCCATTGTTAGTTCAGTTTGCTGTTCTGATGAGTTAAATTGATGCATTCAAGTGATCAAAAATGGGGTTCCTTTGGGTGTTCAGTCATACACTGGCTTTATTAATTGCTGGCAGCCACATTCATACCAATAGTCTATAATCTCATTTTGGTGTGGTAGATTTCGTTCTCAGCTTCCTTTCCCAGTGTGTGCCTCTGTATTACTGTTTAAATAGTTATAGGTCCTCTTACCTTGTACTTTAGTGCTCTTGCTGTCCTAATCATTTTTACTCCCTCTTGAGACGTGGGCTTCGTTGGCTGGGCAGCATTAATTGCCCATTCCTAGTTGTTTTTGAGAAGGTGGTGCTGAGCTGTTGCCTTGAACTGCTGCAGTCTACATGCTGTAGGTTGACCCACAATTCCCTTTGAGGGAATTCTAGGATTTTGACACAATGACAGTAAAGGAACAGCGATTATATTTCCAAGTCCGGATGGTGAGTGGCTTGGAAGGGATCTTGCAGTTGGTGGTGTTCCCACGTATCTGCTGCTTTTATTCTTCCAGTTGGAAATGGTCATGGGTTTGGAAGGTGCAATGAGAGGGTCCTAGGATTTCTGCAGTGCATCTTGTAGATTAGTAGCAGCAGTATGTACTGAGTGCGGTGGTGGAGGGCCTGAATATTTGCAGATGTGGTGCTTATCAAGCAGGATGCTTTATCCTGGAAGATGTCAAGCTTCCTGAATGTTGTTGGAGCTGTACCCATTTAGGCCAGTGGGGAGCATTCCATCACACTCCTGATTTATGCCTTGTGGGTGGTGGACAGGCTTTGGGTAGTCAGGAGGCAAGTTACCACAGTAATTGACTTGCTGTTGTAGCCACTGTTGATGTGGCAAGTTCACTTGAGTTTCTGGTCACTGGTTACCCTACACAAGAGCACATGCGCACGCACACAGGTTACACTGCCTCTTACTGGTGATGATCGTAGCCTGGCATTTGAATGGCGCACATGTCACTGTCAGCCCAGGTGAAACCCAAACTAGGCAACACTTGGCAGGTATTGCTGAGTAGGTACTGCTTGATAGCACTGATGACACCTTCCCCATCACTTTACTGATGATCAAGAGTAGACTGAGGCAGTAATTGGCTGGGTTGGATTTGTCCTTTTTATGGACAAGACATATCTAGGCAATTTTCCACATTGTCATGTGGATCCCAGAGTTGTAACTGTACTATGGAAATGCTTGGCTGGAGGCCCAGCAAGTTCTGGAGCACAAATCTTCAGTACTGTTAGCATTTGTGTTGAGCAAATATTACTGATGCTTCCTGTTTTGGACAGAGAACGCTGGGTGTTGCCTTGATGTAGGCCTTTTTAAATGGCAGTATGGGGAATAAAGTATTTCTCCCCTTTGAATGCATTGAATTGATCCTTTGGAAAGGAGAAAATCTTTCTATCAAGTAGTTGAGCTTTACAGACAAGGAGGGGTCTTGGATTTAACCTGTAGTCTGCGATACATTAGATCCATGCATGTTGTTTTTTAGAAGTTAAATTGTGGTCATTGATTCTGGATAAGGAAAAGGCTTAAATCACTTTAGAATTAATGCACTCTTAATTACTTTACAATAATCCTTCTGGATGAAGTGTAAATTTCTTGAATGCACATTGAGCTTAGCTATGATAACCCATGATAGAATGGTCAGTCAACAGTGTGAGATTTACACATGCATTGTGACTGTTAGTTTGAATCAGATAATTGAGGAAATAGTAATCTTTTATGGAAAAGGGGAAGGACGCACATCATAATATTGCTGTTCTTACACCAGCTAAACACAATTGTTTAGACTGTATATTGTCCCTTCACTAAGATTTTAACACATGAATGCATCTTCTAACTGTTAAAGTTTTAGACATTACATTTTCAGTAATGTATGATCCTTTTTATATTTTTACTTAAAACTGTCATAGCCTTTATTTTTGAGTAACTGGTATCATGATACCTTTTAATTTTTTTTTAGGGTGCAACTCACTACTTGCATTCACCAAATTATCAAACATGACTATCCAGTCAGGTGGCCAGCCGTTGCTGATAAAATTGGATACTATCTACAGTCTGATAACAGTGCCTATTGGCTTGGGATCCTCCTCTGCCTCTATCAGTTGGTGAAGAACTATGAGTAAGCGCTTAGTATTTTTGGTTCTGAACGGTTTTCCTATTTGCCTTCTGGGTAATATGACCTAAAGGAAGCCAAATAAAAATGGCTTAAAATCTAAGTTATGTTCATAGCTCCTGGTTTTTTTTTTTTTCTTGCCTCCACCCATACCTTCCTCATTCATAAAATCTTTGAGATTGAGGAGCTATTTGAATCAAAGTACTCCTCTTCACTGATTTGGTAGAGCACGGCATAGTGAAGTGCTTTGAGCAGTTTTGAGAATGTGACTTCAGACTGGCCAAGAAGTCGGTCTTCCCAGAAGAACTGATTTGATTTGTGTCGAATGATAGAATGTGCAGTTCAAGTGTAGGAATATATTTCTGGTGTTGTGCTTTATTTTTGATTGGTAGTTTTACATATTTTACATGCAGGTACAAGAAAACAGAAGAACGAAGCCCATTGGTGGCAGCTATGCAGCACTTTCTGCCAATGATGAAAGATCGTTTTGTCCAACTTCTCTCTGATCCTTCAGACCACTCTGTCCTAATTCAAAAGCAGATCTTCAAAATTTTCTATGCACTTGTTCAGGTATTATAATGCAAAATGAAGTGTTACCTCAATACTGGTTCTGTATGCAGTGAGATTGTCTTAAAACATGGCTGTGCTTTGCTATTCCTAAGCATGAGAAACTTGTGTACTGCCCCAAAACAAACTCAAGGCCATCTTTTAATTTACATGGAAGCTCCCTTTTCCATGTTCGAGTAATATCTGTTGGATGTTGAGGAAGTGCAGAGTCTTTTTTTTTGGCAGGGATTTTGAAGCCAAATGTCAAGTCCAGTGATCTTGCTGTTGTACTGTGGTGGACATATGTCAGTGGCTGTAACTTTAGTATCATTGCATTTTATTTCTGAAAGTCAAGTACACGATTCTTGTAAGAATCTTGCAAATCTGAAGTATTTATTCATGCCATTGCAGTAATCAACCATTATGCAATGCTTCATATCAGGTTAACCACACGGTTCTGGAGATCTTCATTTCTGTTTCCTGGAAATAAAGACTTTGTTTGAATTGAGCATTGTCCCAGCTCAGGCTTATCAATATGTTGAATAATAAAGGCACCTCTGAACGTTGCCTGTAGAGCTGTTAAGTATGAGATCAGGAAGCTGCATTAAAAAACTTTGATTAATTCACCCCAGAATTCAAAGCTTTTGTGAAAGCAAATATACTGCTTGGTGCTAGATGTTTAGGTAGATATATAATGTAATTTTACCTTGGTAATTTCTAATGAGCAGGAATAATATGAACCAGCTGCTGCTACTTCCACCTCACTGTCTGGGTTATTTTTCTCCCACTTGAAATATATTTTTGTCTAATGGAGGCATGACTCTTGCATTGCTGAGAAAACTTTGTGTGCAGGATTATTGAGAGAAAACTGGGAATGGCACAGTGAATTAATCATTGAGAGGACCAGTGTAGGCAGATGAGTCCTATGGCCTGGTGCTCGATGTTTGTGATTTTGAATGAAGTGTGTAGTGTGTTATGATCCTAGCCAGTGTTGTTATTATGCAAGTTAGATCCCAGACTGGAATCTGGCCTGCTACATCGTGTTTTGTTTTTAAGTAATCATTAAAATCTCTAGTGTGGAAACCGGCATTCAGCCCATTGAGTCGACACTGACCCTCCAACCAGCATCCCACCCTCCTACCCTATCCCTATAATGCCACGTGTCCCATGGTTAATACACCTAGCCTGTACATCCCTGGACACTCAGGGCAAATTAGCATGGTCAGTTCAACTAACCTGCACACCTTTGGACTGTGGGAGGAAACCGGAGCACCTGGAAGAAACTCATGCAGACACCAGGAGAATAGGCAACTGTCTGTGTGGAGTTTGCACAAAGCTGAAATTGAACCCGGTCTCTGGCACTGTGACGCAGTAGTGCTAACCACTGAGCCACTGTGTCACCCTAATGAGCTGGTACTTCACTCAAACACAAGCATACAGTGCCATAGATTGTTTGTTTGTTTGTTTGTTTGTTTGTTTGTTTGTTTTATTGCTCTAAAAGCTAATGCTTATTTTGGAAAATAGATAGAATACACCAGACTATTTGCATACAACACATGTTGAAAGATTTGGCAACAATAAAGTATAATTCCATTTATCCAACACTACGTCATTACACCATTCCCAACAGTGCAAGTTCCATTTTCTATTACACCTCTAGGCTTGACTTAACTGTTGCTTTCAACTCTTGCTTGATTTCCTCGATTAGTCATACTACTGAACTTAGATTTTCTTAGCTTCAGAGCCCCCTCTTCTGAGTTTCCTGTTCTGATTTGGAACCACTGAGGCAACCTCTTTCTCTACAGTTCTATCACTCTGAGAAACTGTTCCATTCGTATAACTTCCAGCAGGGCATCTGTGAACTGAAACCAAATGTTTTCCATGTGATGTTTTTCCCCTCAGCAAAAAATAAACTTGATCCTTTTCAACTAAAAACAACAAGCTAATGCTTTTCAGTGTTTACTCTGTACAATCAGAAAATTCTCCAAATGCAAATAAATTCCCATTATGTCAGCAGCTCGCTGTCTGTCTAGTACTGGTTTAAGACCATCATGGCTCCAGAAATACTGACATGTTGATCAATAAACACAAACCAAACCCATGTGCCACTAGTTGAAAATCCAAGCTCTGAAATAAGTGATGCTATCAGGCTGGACTTTGAGTTCTTTTGTTTAATAATTTGTTTCCTGCCTATAGTACACTCTACCGTTGGAGCTGATAAGCCAGCAAAACCTTACTGAATGGATGGAAATACTCAAAACAGTTGTCGATAGGGATGTTCCTCCTGTAAGTTTTTTATTTGTTTTCCTTTTTAAATTTTAATCTCTCCCTTTCTAGTATTGACTGCGTAAATATTTGAGCTGGAAGTTTGTTATCTTCTTCAAGGGAAGTGGAACATGAATAAAGATGAAGTGTTGTATGTTTCTTTATCCTTAAGGATGTGGCAAATCGGGTAAACAGTTTTTAAATTTGGAAGCTCCTTGGAACGACTTCTGTTAAATGACTAGATTGGAGAAGCTTGGATGGTTCAGCTTTGAAGAGAAAGTGGATGCGTGATTTGACAAGAATGCTCAGTCATAAGAGATTTGAAGAGTAGATAGTGAGAAACTCATTCCATTGATGGGATGGTTGAAATCCAAAGGGACCCAACTCAAAGGTGACTGGCAAAATATCCAACAGAGGCACAAAGTTGAATTTTATAAAGCAAATTGTTAGTACCTGCCTGTAAAGTGAAGGCACATTCAATTGTGGTGTTTAAAAAGGAATTAGATTAGCCCTTTGAAAGGGACAAAGTTTGAAAGATTATAAAGTAGCGGATAAGGGGGTGATGATTAACTGAGTAGTTCCTGCAGAGAGCTGGCATGAACAATATAGCTAATTTTATTCAGTGCTTTTAGCCATTCTATGTTAAAGGGTTATTTTAAATAGATAGTTGAATTGGGATGTTGAGAGATGATGGTGTAAGTTTTGAAATGCTGCCAGAAAATAAAGCATTCATTTTAAAAGTACATGATAAATATTTGCTTCCCAGGTAAATAGGAAGACTGCTGAATTAAGTTTCTGCAATGATACTGTTTCTTGATAAGCTTTCTGAGTTAGTGTTATACTGGTAAAATGTTGCAATTTTGAATGTAACCTTTTTTCTCATTTGTTCCTCTTATAGCAGTTAAAAATATGTATGCATTTTATTTCCAAGTATTCCTAACCAGTAATTGCTACCCTGTTCTTCTCACTGAAAGTGATCCAGTGCATATCAAATAAGATTGTTCTTAATTGATATTTAAGATTCTAAAGCTTTATTTCACAACCCAGTCAAGGCACTGGACTTAAGCAAGGTAATGATACTGATGACCAGATTGATGTATGTCAGACCATTTGCTGATTCCTTAGCTTAAGGTTCTGATGCACACTGTTTACGTTTCACCTGTGCGCGTTCCTTGCAGAGTATTTCCAATATATTGTCTTTGTCCATGTCTATAATGGTAGTTATGTAAACCTCATACTGCAGGTATATGCTCCTAAATATTCACATTTTTATAATTGTATTTGTGCTGCTTTTAAGGAAACTCTGCAAGTTGATGAAGATGATAGACCTGAGCTCCCTTGGTGGAAGTGCAAAAAATGGGCTTTGCACATCTTGGCCAGATTATTTGAAAGGCGAGTGCTTTTCAGTGTAATTTATACACCAGTCTAGGAACTTTATTATTCCCCATTTTCTGCATGTGTTACTCATAACTGGAGTTTTGTTCCACAGGTGCCATTTATTACTTTACTCAGTTGTCTGTATGTTGAATGTAGTGTTGAGCATTAGAGCTGTGTTAATTCTAACCTCGCCCAGTGTCCATGCGTATCACTCTTGAGATGTCAATGGGTAAAGATCAGGATAGCCTTAGAATGTGTCTGTTGATCAGTTACCTATTTGAAAGAGCTGTAGTTATGGAGCTTTAAAATACATAACTAAAATTTCAAATGTTTCAATGTGAGTACTGAAATATATTTGTATCTATCAGATATGGAAGTCCAGGTAATGTCTCCAAAGAATACAATGAATTTGCTGAAGTATTCCTCAAAGGTTATGCTGTCAGTATCCAGCAGGTATGGTATAATTTCCATACAATTTCTCTAAGATGTGGCATCAAAGACGTTTTTGTTGAATAATGAGTGACTGTAGTAACACTTTGAAACAGCACTTTACCACTTTTACATTGTGTATAGATCATGTATTTTCGATCTTTGCATACTTACGACAATACCTAACATGTTTTAAGTGCATGAATCTCAAAAAGCTAAACTCTAAAGGCAATGGGAATAAGGTTGGAGTCATACCTGACACAGGAAGATTTTTGTGGTAGTTAGAAGTCAGTCATCTTAGTACCAGAACATCTCTGCAGGAGTTCCTTGAGTTAGTGTCCTAGGTCCAACCATCTTCAACTGCTACGTCAAGGACCCTCCTGTCATAAGGTCAAAAATGGGGATATTATATATGATGATATGATGTTCACTATTCACGACTTCCCAGGTATTGAGCTGACCACGTTCAAATGCAACAAGATTTGGACAGATTCCAGGCTTGGGCTGACAAGTGACAAGTAACATTCATACCATACAAATTGCAGAATATGACCATCTCCAATAAGAGACAATCTAATCATCACCATTGACATTCAATGGTGTTACCATCACTGAATTCCCCCTCTATCAACATCTGGGGGTTACCACTGACCAGAAAGTCAACTGGACTTGAGACATAAACACAGTGGCATCAAGAGCAGGTCAGAAGCTAGGAATACTATCATGTGTAACTCACCACCTGACTCCCCAAAGTCTGAGCACCATCTACAAGGCCCAAATCGAGTGTGATCGAATACCCCCCCAATTGCCTGCATGGATGCAGCTCCACCAACACTCAAGCTTGACACCATCCATGGTAAAGTATCCTGCTTGATTAGTACCACATCTGCAACCCTCCACCACTGACGCTCAGAATTGTGTACTATCTACAAGATGCACTGCAGAAGCTCACCAAAGATCCTTTGGTAGCGCCTTCCACCCCATGACTACTTCCGTACCAAAGGGCAAGGGCATCAGATATATGGGACTAACACCACCTGCAACTCACTATCCAGACTTAGAAACATATTGTTGTGTCTTCACTGTTGCTGGGTCAGAATTGGAATTCCCTCCCTAAAGGCTTTGTGGGTCTGCCTACAGTAGGCTGCAGCAGTTCAAGAATGCAGCTCATCACCTTCTCAAGGGCAACTAGGGACAGGCAATAAATGCTGCACATCATCAATGCCCACATTCCACAAGTGAATAAATTTTTAAAAATGGAATATTGACCTTTTTTATTTCAAAAGGAATGGGGTGTGAAAGTGGGATGGTTTTGCTAAAGGCAGACCAAGCATTGGTCAGACCACAGTTGGAGTACTCCGAATGTTTTTGGACTTCTTATCTGAGGCAAGGTATACTAGCAATGGAGGCAGTCCAGAGAACATTAACTGTGATATAGTGTTTGGGGAAGGACTGTTTTGAGAGGTTGAGCAAATTGAGCTTATACTCATCAGATTTCAGAAGAATGAAGGGTGACCTTATTGAAATTTACCTGTTTCTTAGGGGACTTAACAGTGTAGATGTGGAGGTGTTGTTCCCATTTTTGGGAGAGTATAGGACCAGAGAATATAATCTCAGAATGAAGGCTCATCCATTTAAGACAGACGAAGAGGAATGTGTTCTGAGGGTAGTGATACTTTACCGTAGAGTGCTGTCAAGGCTGGGTTATTAACTATGTTCAGGGCCAAGATAGACTGATTTTTTTTTTTTCTCTCTCCGTAAACAGTGAGGGAATTGTGTCATGGGGAAAATGCAGGAAATAGAATTGTTTGAGATCATGGCTGATCTGACATTGAATGATGGACCAGACTGGATAGACTGGCCTACCTCTGCTCCTACCTTGTATCTAAGCTAGCCCTTAACTTGTTATATCTTGTTATAGGTGCTTTTGAAAGTTTTATATCAATACAAAGAAAAACAATATGTGGCTCCTCGAGTATTGCAGCAAACATTGAACTACATCAACCAGGGGGTTGCACATGCTGTCACCTGGAAAAATCTGAAACCTCATATCCAGGTGAGGCTCCTTGTAATTTTGATTGCTGCATGTTTTAAGCAAAAATTCTAAGCAGTGCTTTTATATTGAAAACATAGTAAGATTTTCAATTAACAGTTCTGCCATTCTGTAGTTCAGCTAATTTAATAATGCTATTTTTCCAGGAGTTTTAATCATGTTTATACAGGTTCATATTCAGTGATTGTATCAGTGGAGACCTAATCTTAAGCTACACAATCAGTGGAACTACTTTGACCATTACCTGTTTCAAATCTTCCATGGACGTGTTCTTCATCTGACATCACCAGAATGTTGATATCTGCCAGGTTTTTAAACTGGCAGGATCAACATATCTGAGCCAAGTTATGTGCTCACATTGAGATCATTGGTTGTGTTATACTTTCTCAATTGATATGAAATAATATAGCACAGGAGGTCAGCTAATAAACTAGAATGAGAAGCTGTTTTCTGTCATACTGGTCATGCCAGAGCTAACCCCTTCACCACCACCCCCCCCCCCCCCCCCCCCCAAAAAAAAAGTAGGAAATTGAAACCCAGTTGCAGTTTCTCTCATTTACTAAAGTCTAAGGAATGCTTAGATGACAATTACTTTAACCAGTTAAGCAATCGGGAAACTTTTTAAAAGTTTTAATTCAACTGCTACTTTACATCAAGACTTTGTCACAGAATACAGCATGGATTTTGGTTAATCCTGAGTCGAATGATATATAGTTCATACTTGGGAAATCAGATAATTGTGAAACTCTTTGCATTGAAGTGGTGAATAATATGGGGTGAGTGTGGGGAGAACCTGCATCTCCCAGGTGGCTCAGCTAGTTGTACCACTTGTAGGCTTTTATTCTGGCTTCTCGTGGTCCCTTGTGTTTACACTGGATGTCCGTAGCTCTAACAACAGAACATATCCAGAATTCTTTCTTGAAGCAAAATGCAGTACACAATAGTGCAAAACTCTTACCCGTGCAATGCTTACAACCTCAAGTGATCACCTCACTCCATCTGGATCTCCAGCTGCTGATCAGGCAACCTCTTGAGTTGGCTAAATGTATTCTGAGAAGAAAAGCTTTCTTTAACTCTTTTTCCATTCAGACAAGCTGTGTGTTCAAACTTTGACTTCTCCAGTCTCCAACAAATGTGGTGTTTTCCATTGCCAGTTGGATCAATTAATCTGTGAGAAACTGGTTGTTTTCCTTGAAAAGAGGCTTATTTCTTGGTCTTAGCAAACTTCCAACGCAACCTTAGCTTGCTCAACTGTTGCCACTTTTGTATTCTAATCAACCATATGATTCTTGGACAATATAACTGCATGATTAGTACGTTGTTTAACTGATGTAGTCCATATTATCACCTCTCATTTTGCTGTGTTGGTTTTAAATCAGACTGTAGCCTTTGAGTTGCTGTGACAACTCAGTCCACTGCTGTTATTACAACATTTAATTAAACACTTGCTTTCAGAAACACACAAAAATATACTAAAAGCAGTGACCATCCTAATCATTTAGGTCCTCATAAGGCTGCTTTTTTATTTAATTCAACTAACTCAAACTTTGGTTTAATATCCACATAATATTCTTTTCCTGCTTGCCCTTCTTGACCTGTCTGCAGCCTTTATACGCTATCCTCCTTCATTGCCTCTTAGCTTTCATTCTAGGTGGCTGGCACTGCCCTCATCTGAATCCATTCCTATCTATCTAATTTTAACCAGAGAATTGCATGAAGTGTCTTCTGTCTCTGCGTTTGTACTGTTATTGAGGGTGGGCTCCATGGTTCTGTCCTTAGTTCCCCTACTGATTCACAGTTGTTTGCTGGTCCTTGGCATCATCCAAGGGCACAGCATTAGTTTTACATGTATGTTGATAATATCTTGCCACTACCTTGCTTGACTTGACCATTGCTGTAACGTTAGCAGATGGGTTATTTGACATCTGGTACTGACTTAGCAGAAGCATCCTGCAGTTAAATATTAGAAAGACTAAAGCCAAGATTTTCAGTTATTGCTCCAAATTCTATTCCCCTGCCAGCTTTATACTACTACTTGGCAACAGCCTGAGACTAAGTCAATCAGGTTGTATCTTTGGTGTCACACTGAATCTGAGATGAACTTGCCAATGGATGTTAAAACTGGCCCTGTTACAGCTCATCTACTGCTGAAGCCCTAATTTGTGCTTTGTTAACTCTAAACACATGTTCCAACATACTGACTTGCAAATTTTGTCCTGCATAAACTTGAAGTTACTTGAACCGCATCTGCTTGCCTTAATTTGCAACAGGTACCATTCCCTGTTATCCCAGTGCCTTCTGACATCCCCCGGGCAAACAGCATTTTGATTTTAAAATTTTCATATTTGTGTTCAAATCCTATCAGCTCCACATCATTTAAGTTTTTTGCACTTTTATAATTCTGGCCTGTTTTGCATTCTCAGTCCTATTCGCTGCACTGTTGATGGCTGTGTCTTCAGCTACCTAGCCCTTAGACTCTGGAAATAACTCTGTTACACCCCTGTGCTCATCTGCCTCACAGACCTCCTTCTAAGACGCTACTTTGCCTCTTTTTGGTCAATCTTAGAGTCAACTGACCAAATGTCATCAAATGTAATGTGGTGTCATACTTTGTACAGCGCTTGGGTAAAGGGCTTGGGGCATTTCATTTTAAGCACAAATTATTGTAAATGCACAAGGGCAGAGATTTTAAATTGGCTAAGTTTCAGGGTTTGGGAGTGGGGAACAGGAACTGTTCCATTGACTTTCGTGCCTGAAAAATTAGGGCAGTTGTTAAGGTTCCTCCTACTAATCCAGTGATTCCCAATGGACAGTGTGTTAAGCGAGAACAGCAAGTATGATGGCATCCAAGATTGGAAGGCTACAGACATTCACTGTCTGGCTCACGTGAAGAATGGTCAAGTGGGTAGGGTATCAAAGAGATGTAATATATTGAAATTGAACACCAACTAGAAACAAATGTTTGGGAGAAAAGTATGTTGAATTTGTGAATTTTTTGAGTTTATTGTAATGAATTGTTATGCTAACATGTTTGATTTGACATTTGCAGGGCATTATCCAGGATGTTGTCTTCCCCCTGATGTGCTACACAGATGCAGATGAGGAGCTCTGGCAGGAGGATCCGTATGAGTATATTCGAATGAAGTTTGGTAAGATATTATTTTGGCTCATAGGTGAGGGTATTAATTTACAAACATGTATTATTTCATTCCTTAAGATATGGAGCCTCATTGAAAAATAAATGGTATTTTTAAAAATAAAATCTGTCCTTAGACTTTTCCACTAAATCCCTGTGGTTATGTTTAGATAATTTAAGCAAACTACCTCCTTTTGCATTAATTCCTGGCTATGGTTATTCTGTATGCACCATGTTGTCCTTGAATATTTTATCCAAGCAAGCACTGTCCATATTGAGCAGAGACAACGGATAGCAGCAAGCTTTCATGCAATCTCAGCTCATTGAGATGAATCTTATCCCATTAGCTGCAAGGTTATTTATACTAGGAATTGTTGGATGTAAATTTTTAAGGGTAGGAGTGGGGAACCTGACATTTTATCCTTCTCCCAACGCCATAAGCCCTGCTCCCCACCCAGAATTGTGTACTCATTAGATTTTCATAGGTTACTTAATGCATGAAACTACAGTCTTTGTTACAGTTACCAATCAGTGCTAAAAGTATTAGCTGAAGCTGTGCAAGGTTAACTATAGAATTGCATTTCCTGACCAAGTTTGTTGTCACAAATTTACTTCAAAGTTTATTCTATTTTTTTTCTTTCACTGATGTGGGCTGACACTATGCCAGTATTTGTTAGCCATCTTTAATTGCCCTTGAAGTGGTGGTGAGTTGTCTGTTGGACCATTACAGTCCAAATTATTTAGGTGCACCCATAATGCTCCTAAGGAGGGAGTTAAATGGTTTTTACCCAGCTTTTGAAGGAACAGCAGTATAGTTTGAAATCAGGAAGATGTATTTGTGGAGTAACTTTTTCATGCGGTATTCCCATGCATTGGCTGCCCTTCCAGGCAGTAGAGATTTCAAGTTTGGAAAGTGCTGTCGGAGAGAGTTTGAGTTGCTGCAGTGCATCTTGTAGATGATGCTTACTGATGCCATCATACATTTTTTGGTGAATGGGGTGCCAGCCAAACGGGCTACTGTCTTCGATGGCGTGATGCTTCTTGAGTGTTAGAGTTGCACTCATCCTGATAAGTGTACATCACATTTCTGACTTGACCCTTGATGATAGTGGGCAGGTTTTGGGAAGTCAAGAGCTGAATTATTCGCTGCAGAATTCCTAGTCTCTAATCTCTTGTGGCTATAATATTTCTTTAGCCGGTCCAATTGTGTTTCTGATTAGTGGTAACTCTCTCAATGTTGATCTTGGAGGAGATGGTTAGATTTTCTCTTTGAGGTGGTCAATGCCTAGTACGTGTAGTGAAAATGTTCCTTCCCATTTATTCACCCAAACCTGAATGTTGTCCAAGTCTTGCTGTATGTGATCTAGCTCCTTCGGTATTTGAGGAATCCTGAATATTGTACAATTGTCACATATCTGCACTCCTGACCTTTATGATTGAGACGAGATGACAGTTGCATCAGCTGAAAATGGTTTGGACTTGACCACAGCATTCTTGTGTAGTATTGATGTTTGGAGATGGGATGCCTGAGTTCTAGTCCTAACTGCTCAAAAGATGTATAATGACATCAATCAACAGGTTGATTAGAAACTATCTACCCTGAGGAACTCCTGTACTGATATCTTGGGATGGAGATAATTAGCTATTTCATAACCAAAGCCATTTCCCTTTGTGCTAGAATTTGAACCCCTGGTTCCTGTTGACTTGATTTTGCTAGGGTTGTTTTTGATGCCATTTTGGGCAAGTGCAGAGGTGATATCAAGAACAGTAGGTCTCATCTTGCCTCTGGAGTTCAGCTGTTTGGTCTATGTTCGTGTTGAGGCTGTAGTGAGCTCCAGCTAAATGGCCCGGATGGAGCCCAAGCTGAGCATCATTAAGCAGATTACTGCTGAATAAGTGCTGCTTGAGAGAAGTGTTGACAGCACCTTTTCATCATTTGGCTAATGAAGAAGGGTAGAGGGATTGGACAGAAATTGGCCAGATTTTGTTCTTGTTGTGCACAGGACATACGAGTGCAATTTTCCATACTGTTGAGTAGATTCCAGTATTGTGGCTGAACACGAGCAGCTTAGTTAGAAGTGTGGTCGTACTTGACCACAAATCTTACTACCCTGCTACTCTGATCTGTCAGATTCCATAGCTTTTGCAGTATCGAGTGCATTCAAGCTGTTTCGTGATATTACGTGTTGAATTTAATTGTCTGAAAACTGGCAAGTGTAATGCTGGAAATCTTGGGAGGAGACTGAGATCCGTCATCTACTAGGTATTGCTGGATGTAGGTGTTGCACGTACACCTTTGTTGACTTTTATGCTGATCTATTGGGCTTCCCCATTATTCATGATTCTTGTGGAACCACCTCCACCAGTTACAAGTTTAATTGTCAACTGCCATTCATGACTAGATATGGAGGGGCAATATATTTATGATCAGAACGTTCTGTTCTTAGCCGATTTTTGAATAAATCTGGAAAAGACAGCTAAGATGTACAAATTGTGAGGATATTACAATTCCGGTTGCATTTCAATCATCTGGTGGCTTTTAAGATAGCTTGTGGTATAATTTGACCTGGGGAAATCAGAACTAATTTGACTTAGATCTCACTAAAAGTCCATTTGCATTTGGGGGCTTGATCATCATTATTGCAATTAATTCCTGGGTTTTATCTATAGATGTGTTTGAAGACTTCATCTCTCCAACAACAGCTGCTCAAACATTATTGTACACAGCCTGCAGTAAAAGAAAAGAAGTGAGTTTTCATTGATCTTTAAATATTGCTATTAGCTGAGATTTTTTCCTAGCGTTTACATTTATAAATATTCAAACAAAACATTAATTGTTTACTTGCTATTTTTAAATGTGCTGTTTAAAAAGCAGAGCTTTAGTTCATGGCTGAGGGTTCTTCGTGTAGCTTTTAAGTTGTTTAAGTACTGCAGCTGGATACCATTGGTCATAATTTGTGTTTTGGAATCTTTTTGGTCTGTGAGACCAGGCAGTTTGGAGGGAACACTGGCCACCAAATGTTTTGTTGATCTTGCAGGCATTCTTCATGTTCAGCGACAGGCTTTATGATTGAAAATTGCCCAGATAAAAGATACAAAAACTGAAGTGAAATGTACCCTAATTTTGTTAAATTTGAGAGAACAATAGGTGTTGCAATTCATTTTATCTTTTGGGTTTTATGGTAGCAAATGACAGTTTAATGCTTCAGTACAAGGGAAAGTAATCACTTCGCCTGAAGACGATGTAGCCACTCTACATACTTCTGAATATTGTGTGCAAAGATTAGATGAAAAGCATATGAATAGTTCACAGAAATCAGGTGAAAATTGATCAGTTTAGTGAAGAGCCAATGCATCTGTTGAATTGCCGCTTATTATATAATCTTCTAGAATTACAAGAACATATGGCATAGGAGCAGGAGTAGGCCATGCAGCCCATTCATCTGCTCCACCATTCAATGAGATCATAGCCAATCTGATAATCCTCAATTCCATTTGACTGCCTTTTTCCCGTATCCTTTGATTTCCTTAATCATTAAAGATCGTGTCTTATCTCTGCCTTGAATATGCTTAACTCACTCTCCACTTCACCCTGCAGTAAAGAATTATATAGATTCAATATCCTGAGAAGAAATTCCTCATTTTGTCTTAAATGTTCTGATTCATAAGATCATAAGAAATGGGAACAGGAGTAGGCCTTTTGGCCCCTTGAGCCTATCCACCATTCGGTATGATTGTGACTGGTCCAACATTCCTCAGGTCTGCTTTCCCTCAACTGATCAAAAATCTATCCATTTTTAAATGTATACAAGGACTTTGCCCCCACAGCTGTCTGTGACAAGAAGTTCCAAAGACGTTCAACCCTCAGAAGAAATTGCTGCTTATCTCAGTCACAAATTGGCACCCTTTTATTCTGAGACTATGCCCTCTGGTCCTAGACTCTCCCATGAGGGAAAGCATCCTCTCAGCATTTATTCTGTCAAGCCCCTTAAGAATCCTGTGTTTCAATGAGTTCACCTCTCGTTCTAAACTCCAGTGAGTAGCATCTCAACTTGTTTAATCTTTGCTCAAAAGAGAATCTCTCCATATTGGGGATCATCCTCGAGTCTCCTCTGAACTGCCTCCAAACTGCTCTCAGTACTCCAGATTTTGTCTCACCAACACCATGTAAAGTTGCAGTAAGATTTCTCTATCCTTGTACTCCAACCCCGTCTTGCAATCAGAGCCAATCTTTCCCTTATTCTGAGATCATGCCATCTGGTCCTAGACTTCCATAAGGGGTAGCAACTTCTCTGCATCTATCCTGTAACGTCACCTGAGAATCTTGTGTGTTTGTGTAACGCAGCATGGACCATCAGGTAATGCTAAGATAGAATTGTATGCTGGGACTCGGTGATCCAGTCATTGAATTTCTGACCAACTTGTAAGTGTTATGAACTGTTGGTCTATTATATTAACGATGGCCTAGCTACAGGTGTGAAAATTGTTGCAAACATATCTCCAGGCAGAGGTTGTGTCTTCAGCAATCCTTTCCCTTGAAGCATCTGTTTCAGTCTTGTTTCCTAATTTGTTTCCCACTTAGCACACTTCTGCCTTCAAAGATAGAAGTATTTTTCCCCTTTTCTACTTCATATTTGTGTTGTGATGTTCTGCACAAAAACAAATGCTTATGTTAATCCTCTTAATGATTCTTTTATTCAGGTGTTGCAAAAAACGATGGGTTTCTGCTACCAGATACTCACAGAACCAACTGTTGATCCACGGAAGAAAGATGGAGCTTTGCATATGATTGGCTCCCTAGCAGAAGTCTTGTTAAAGGTGATTATCTTAGATTGGTTACTCTGAATGCCAAAATGGTTGATAGAATGGGCACTTCACAACTGTGGATGGGGCAGGTGACAATCATTTCACCATGACTGACTTCAGGATACATCCATGCAAGCACTGCAGGTGTCATTGCATTCCACACGTAGTGTCCTGTGCTTCCACCCACTCGAATACTGATACCCATTCAATTAGCCAGTTCCCTAGGACATAATGTGATCTTCAGACCATAGAACTGTGCCATTAATCACTAGGCATACCCTCCCTCCTGCAGGAATGTGTTGTTGCAGTACTTTTCATGTCCAAGCTGTTATGCTGCTAATCAAGTCTCCATGTCCCATTAAAAACCACGGAGCTGAGTTAACAGATCTGTTTCCACAATACTGGTTTACACTGGAGGATTTTGAATCCAGGGAGCGCTACCACTGCCTGAAAAGGTCAGTTGAGATTCCTCCTGGCAGTTGAGCATCCACCTAACTGAGGCCCAATAAGTTTTTTAGCCTTAAAATAATTTGTCAAAACCATATGCCACTCTCTTCATATTAAAAAAAAATACAAAAAGTTGTATTTATACTTCAACCTATTCATTTCATACAGCTTTGTCCATCTGATTTGCTTTATTTAATGTAGCTTCTCTATCAAACTGTTAGATCTCAGGGTGGCATGGCGGCTCAATGGTCAGTACTTGTGACTCTCAGCACCAGAAACCCAGGTTCGATTCCAGCCTAGGGTGACTGTCTGTTTGTGTGGAGTTTGCATGTCTTCGTCATGTCTGTATGACTATGTGGGTGCTCCAGTTTCCTCCTGTAGTCTAAAGATGTGCAGGTTAATTGGATTGGCCATGTTAAATTGCCCCTGTAGGGTATGTCAATTAGCCATGGTTAATGCAGGGTTGTGTATGAGTGGGTTGCTCTTCAAAGGGTTGGTGTAGACTCAAATGGCCTCTTTTTGCACTGTGTGGATTCTGTGTCAGCATGCGCACAAACCCCCCACCTTTATTTAGTTCACTTTTGAATGAATCCTTCTTGCTTTCTCTGCAATTTTCTCTTGTGCTTCTTCCAGTCTCTTCATGCCCATTCAGCTGTGGGTTGGACACGAGCAACAGTGTCAGTTGGTCCATCATTCTGTCTGTTTTGTTGCCAGCAGTGCCATTCTTGTGGTGGGCAGCTGTTGAGCGGTGACATTGTGCTGCACTGCTGTTCTGTACATCCACAGTTCTGCTCCACCTAGTGGAGAATGTATGTAGTCTTATTAAGGTTGTATATAGTTGCAATGTGCTAGCATAGAATCATAGAATCCGTACAGTGTGGAAACAGGCCCTTCAGCCCAACAAGTCCACACCGACCCTTAGAGCATCCCACCCAGACCCATTCCCCAATAACCCATCTACTCTGTACATCCCTGAACACTACTATCTTGTCTCTGATGTGTGGACTTCATCGCTCGACATTAGAAATTAAGTTGTTTTGCACTGTGTTGTAACTCTGAACTTTGTAGCAGTGTAGTTTTGTACCCCTGCTCCTTGTGTTCGTAGAACAAATTAACTCAATCAATTTTCTCTGGGAAGGAAGTGGGAATGTAAATGTTTGTGTATTTGGATGGGTACAGCTATCTTATGGCCCCTTGGAACTGAAGAACCCCAGAGTGGAATTGCATTTGGTGGATAACAAAGAACAAATGATTTGGGGTGGGGGAATCTGCTTGGAATCCTACCTAGCGCAAAGGAAAATGATTGTGGTTCACATCTCTGCAGGAGAATCTCAGGATAGTGTCCTCTACAAAACATCTTCAGTTATTTCAATTATTTTCCCTCTAGCATAAGATTAGATGCTGATGATTGCTAATGATCAGACTTTTCCCAGCCCTAAAGCAATCAATGTCCAAACGGAGCAAGACCTAGACAACTTTCAAACTTGGATTAAGTGGCAAGGAACATTTCCATCACACAAGTATCAGACAATAACATCTCTAACAAAAGAGAATCTAACCATTGTCCCATGTTGTTTAGTGGCATTCCACTCCTGAAACCCCCACTATCAACATTGTAGGGTTACCATTGAAGCTGCACTGGACTAGACATATAAATGGTGTATCCATAGAATAGTAAGTCAGAGGCTGGGAGTTCTGCAGTAAGGAGCTCTTGTGACACCTCAAAGCCTGTCTTTCAAGTCAGGAGTGCAATGGTATGTTCTCCATTTTGCTTGAATGAGTGCAGCTCCAACAATACAAGCTTGAGACCATCCAAGACAAAGCAATTGGCTGATTGGCACCCCATCTCTTACCCTCAATGTTTGCAACTACAACCACTGATACAGAATGGCAGCAATATGTTACTATCTATAATATGAGCTGCAACAACTTTTGCAAGGCTCCTTCATACCTTTCAAGCCCTGATTTCTACCCACCTAGGAGGAAATTGACAAATGTATGGGGCCACCACTGCTGGGTAAAAATTCTGGAATTCCCTTCATAACAAGACTGGATGTGCATACACCACATGGACTGCAGTGATTCAAGAAAGCAGCTTACTATTCCAACCTCTGGCAATTATTGCTGGCCTAATTGATTACCCCTGCATAGTGTGAATGAATTTTTAAAAAAGTGACCGTTGAAGAGGCAACACACAAGTTAGATTATTTCTTGCTTTGACATTTGTACACTGTTAATCTATAAAAAATGTCTAATCCAGTTATGTATGTTTTTTTGTAACAGAAAAAAATCTACAAGGATCAGATGGAATTTATGTTGCAAAACCATGTCTTCCCACTATTCAGCAGTGAGCTGGGCTACATGAGAGCAAGGGTGAGTAGGTGTACTCAAATTCCCCATTTCACCCCTTTGTAGTTGGTTCAGCATAGGTTTAATCTGCCTCCTGTTGCTTCAGTGTTGTATGCCATCAAATTGCTCTGGTGAGAACAGACTGAGGCAGTAGCAAACTAATAGTACAATTCTATTATGAGAATTAGTACTTCATTTTTTCAAATGAGACATGATTGTTGCTGGCAAAACCAGTATTGGTTACCCAATCTTAATTGCTCTTGAATTTGATGGCTTGCTAGCTCGTTTCAGAAGGCAGTTAATCACATTGTTGTGTGCATGGAGTTGCATGTAGGCTAGACCAGACAAGGATGGCAGGGTTCTTTCCAGAAAGGGCATTAGTGAACCAACTAGGTTTCTGTGACAGTTGGTAGTTTCATGGCACGAGAATAGAGATTAGCTTTATTCCAGTTTAAAAATTAATTGAATGTAAATTCCAACGGATGTTTTGAGGTTTGTACTTTGCCATCACCACTACCTTGCCTCAACAATCACTCCCAGAGAGTCTGAAGTAATTCAGTACAGTTTACAAATATTTGGGGGATGAATCTGTGCTTGTCATTTTTCTGTAAAGAGTTATAGTGACCTTGATTCTCTTTTCTCTGTTTACACTTGGCAAAATGTAGCTGTGTTTACTGTTGGGGAGAATGCTGAGTTTTTTAAAGCATTGAAAGTAGGGGTCTTGCAATTGAGCAGACCTGTAGTTTTTGAAGAACCTGGATAGTGTGTTGGGGAAGATTCTTTCCTCTAGTTGGAAAAGGAATGGGATCCTGGAATTTTGGAGAGTAATAAATGGAATTGAATCCCTACAGTGTAGAAGACGCCATTTGGTCCATCGAGTCAACACTGCCCCTTGGAAGAGCATTTCACCCAAACCCCCCACCCTAATCCCTATCCCTGTAACCCTGCATTTCCCACGGCTAATCCACGGGGAATGTGCATACTCTGCACAGAGGGTGGAATTGAACCCAATCCCTGGTGTTGTGAAGCAGTACTGAGCCACTGTGCCACCCAGTGTGCACATTGTACCAGGAAGGGATAAGCCATGAGTCCCGTGGCACCAGGACAAGGCAGACCAATCAATTCTACCCGTTTTGCACCCCAGAGTTTCTCAGATTGTAAATCATTTGCTAGTTTTTAACTGATTTTTAGAATTAAACATTGTGTGAACTGTGCATTAGTTGGCTGTCTTGATAGGCAAAGAACACAAGATTGTGGTGGTGCATAACGGCTCAGTGTAGGTTAGGAATGTTAAGTAAAGCTCAGACTTTCTAGAAAGCATGTTTGGGGAATATTTGTAATAGTGAAAAGAGCAGCAAGATAATGTTTCAAGCTCAGTGAGATTAGATTCTGGTGAATGCGGTACGTCAAGTGTTAGGCCATATTTGGAAAAATGATCAAGGCATCATAACGCTTAAATTAACCATGGAAAAAGACACTGAGCAATCTGAAATGAAAGTAGAGGAACCAATTTTAGTGGGTTGACGACATTTTGATGCTGGTAAATTGGAATTAAAGATAGACAAGTAAAACTATGAACAATGGATTTTTAAGAAGAAATACAGTCCAGGTATATTTTCACAAGAAGAGTTTGCACAACAGAAGTCAGAGCTCACTGAATGACAAAAAATCGAAAATATGATAAAACAGGATGTGTGACAAATGCCAGCTTGATAATACGGGTGAGAATCGGGTTGAATATCTGGTTCAAAGAGCGAAAGGAAATTGGAAGCTTGGTATGAGAAGATATTGACACACAAAGAAATCCAATAGTTTTGGGATAAAAATAGTAAAGCAAGGGGTTAAAAAGGGAGTAGGGCTGGGTAAGGAGTTAAAAGGAGCCCTACTGATTGAAGCATAGGTCTTTGCTGAGGCAATGAATGCTATCTGGCATCTGTTTTTACCATGGAAGGTAACTCTGACCTTAGAGACACAGAATTTGAAAGCAAGAAAGTTATAGTGAACCTTTTGCTAGCTTGGCCTCCAATTAAATATTGTGTCCAATCTGAGCATAACCTTCTGAAGGATATGCAGATGTAAGAGAAGATACAGAAAAGTCTTGAGAATGTTTCGGAGGATGACAAGTGATTTGATGGAGGAAAAATTGAGGAGTCTAGGCTCTAGATAGAATTTTTTATTTTGCTTATTGATGGAAGGATTGAGAATCTAAGGAAAATGATTTAAGGTGAATAGCAAAAGATCCAATGGCAACAAAACGACTTATCTTTTTATATAACAAATGGTTTGAATCTGGTGTGCATTGCCTGGAAATTTAGTGCAGCTAAATTCAATCATTGCTGAAAAGGGAACCGATTAATAATCTGAAGAGAATAAATTTGCAAGGTCAGAAGAGATCTGGGAATGTCACTAGCCTTCTGCAGAAAACTAGTGCTGACATGATGGGCCAAGTTACTGTCCCCTACATAGTAACTGTTATGATTGTATAATGTGACAACATAGTCCTGATTTAATTGCGGTTTTAACAAGATTTTAACTGTTGAATCATTCTGACAGCCATTTTGTCTAATATGGCCTCGCCTTTTTTAATGTAAGTAGTGAATATTAGTTGCCCAATATAAGTGGCTGGCCACCCGAATCACGGATAATAAAAGTGTGGGCGCTGTAACATTTGATCTTTTTAAACTTACCTTTTTAGGCTTGTTGGGTCCTTCATTATTTCTGTGAGGTTAAGTTTAAGAATGACCAAAATCTGCAGACTGCGCTGGAGCTGACCAGGAGGTGCCTAATTGAAGATAAAGAAATGCCTGTCAAAGTGGAGGCTGCTATAGCTCTTCAGGTCCTCATTAGCAACCAGGAGAAAGGTAATAAAATCCAATTCAGAACTTTGCTTCAGTATTGACTGTGACATCTGCCTTTGACTTTGAAGGGGCTAAGATCAGATGAAATGTTGTGAATATTTATTCAAGATCATTTTAAAATTGTGGTTGTAAATATCTCTATCTCGAACTCAAAACCACATTGATGTTTATTACTATGCTAGAAATGTTCGTTTTGTTAGCTCTAGTACAAATTTTCTGCTTAGAATTTTACACTTGTCCTTCAACAGTTGAGCTGGTTGTTTACCACCTTTTTTTGTTCATGGACCTTTGCAACAATCAAATTTCCTGAAATGAACTTTGAGATATTCAGAAGATGCTATAAAAATGCAACTTTGTCTTCATTCTCCCTTCCTTCTTAAAGAAGAAAAGGATCTAACCTGCCAGATAGGAAACAGACTTCAATGGACAGTAAATCAGACAATATGTAAAGCAAGCTGTTGACCAGAACCGACATTTTTGCTGTGCAGCTTGGTTTAAAATTACTTCAAAGCATTTGGAGTGAAATGTCTAACCTTGGTTCATTGTGACAGAATTTTCCTAAATTGTATAGTTTCAATCATGCAGATAGCCAGACATTTTATTGATGCAGAATATTGGGGCTTTCAGAGAGGTTATCTCCTGCTTGGAGAAAGTAATTTGAGTCGTTATTTTTATTAGCTGCATTATCCTACTGTGTTATTTAAGCATTTAAAATCAGTTTGCCTACCTTTCTGTTCGTCAGTTGCAAGTGTGTCTAGCATCGAGAGAACTTAGGATTTGACTATTATTTGTTCTCAAGCCTTTAACCTCAGTGTGATAAGCAATTCTAAGAAAAACAACTACATATTTTTTTCTTTCTGTAGCCAAGGAGTACATCAAGCCTTTTATTAGACCTGTAATGCAGGCTTTGCTGCACATCGTAAGAGAGACTGAGAATGACGATTTAACTAATGTGATTCAGAAAATGATTTGTGAATATAGTGAAGAGGTGACCCCTATTGCAGTGGAGATGACTCAGCATTTGGTAAGCAGTTTGTTTGTTGTTTTACGTAAGCTTGCAGATGAAATAATATTGTCCTCGATAACCACTTAATTCCAGAGACCTCTACTTCTGTATATTGCCTCCCATTTGCAATACTGCTTATTCAACTCAGTTTTGTTCTGTGCAATTGAACCATTGCTTATTTCAACTGTAATAAAACTGAACTAAAAGCAAACAGTTCCTTAAGCTGGTTTAGAGAGGCTTGGACTAAGATTAGAGTTTTTGTTTTAATGTAGGCAATGACCTTTAACCAAGTCATACAGACAGGCCCAGATGAAGAGGGCAGTGATGATAAGGCAGTAACTGCGATGGGAATTCTTAATACTATTGATACACTCCTTACGGTTGTGGAAGATCACAAGGAGGTTAGTTCTTGATGTGGCAGATTATTTTCAAACATCTCATTTGTTAGCCTACTGGATTATTCATATAGTTAACCCTTAAAGCAGAGTTTACACTGTCATGTAGTTTTGGCCCTATCGAAATCTATTACCCAAAACAAGCTAATACTTTTACTTTCTACTTCAGATCACACAGCAGCTGGAAGGGATCTGTTTGCAGGTTATTGGAACTGTCTTGCAGCAGCATGTGCTAGGTATGTGATGACTCTTGCATTAGTGCAGCACAGTTATATTGTGTGATTGTAGATTACTGAGTCCTTGTTCTTTTATTTTAGAATTTTATGAGGAAATCTTGTCTTTGGCGCACAGCCTGACTTGTCAGCAAGTCTCACTACAGATGTGGCAGCTTTTGCCTCTTGTTTTTGAGGTCTTCCAGCAAGATGGTTTTGACTATTACACTGGTAAGAAAAAAAGCACAGCTCCTGTTATAATGCGTACAAGACATCAAAGTAAATTTTAGAAACTGTGGTGCATGGCAAATATATATGCATATCTGAGTAATTACCATGTATTCAACTAATTAACAAGAACCTAATAAACTGGAATAGCTGAGAGTTCTCCAAGTACATAGACCCATTGTCAGTCATTCCTGCCTGGCTTTGTTTGCTAATTCTTGGTCATGATGTTCAATTACAGAAGCCTGTAGCATGGAATTCAGTGGCTGCTTTGCAGCCACGGGGAAGTTTACAACATCAATAGTCTCACCAGGATGAAGTAAAGTAACTAGCTTAAACTTATCCCTGAGGTTACTGGTGTTTGAATATTGTACTGGATTTAACAGAGGTCTTCATATCATAAGCTCCTTTGTCGAACTAGGTGTTTGATTGCTAAAACTGGCAGAAAATCAGTTAAGTAATTACTTCTGGTAAATGTGAAGTCATGTGAAAAGTGCATGTGTGTGGTAATTGGATAGGGTCAGGTGGAGTGGCTGTCATACAACCTGCTGTCTTTGCAAAGACATAACGTCCTTATTTAGGGAAGAGTACCAAGTAGCTATGGAATTGTGCCTTAGTATACTCCAACTTCAAAAAGGTGAGGGGCAAAATAATGAGCAAGGAATGAAGAGCAGATTTTTAAAGAAAAATGGGTATTATCTGTGTCAGTTGACACATGGAAGATGTTTTTTGTATTCGGAATTAAATTTGGTTTTCAAATTTAGACCAGTTGTGTTTGTGCTTTTTCACTTTCTCATCTCCAGCTCACCACCATATCAAGTGGGATATTTGCTGGCAACTTTTTTGAAGTAAAATCCTGCAAATTTATCACTATCCTACTTATGCTTGTGGAATAGCATAGAATTGAGAGGTGGAACAATTGGCTGTTAGGGCATTGTGTGTGTTAATATTGATCTCTCAATTCGTTCCTTGTATGTAGGTTTTACTGTCAAGGTCACTTGTTGACCATCTCTTATTTTCCTTGACCTGAATGACCATACTAGACCATTTGAGAGGGCTATTCTAAACCAATCATATGGTTGTGATTCTGGAGACAAATGTAGGCCGCACTACGGAAGGATGACAAATTTCTTTTCCTAAAGAGCATAGTTAACCAGGCAGTTTTATACAACATAGCTTCATGGTCACCGTTATGAAGATCAGCTTTTAAATTCCAATGGATTTATGAATGAATTTGAATTCCTCCAGCTACCAAGGTGCACCAGACCATGGTCTCCCCCAGTGTTTCTCATGAAATCTCATGACTGCAAAGCTCACATCATTCAGAATGTTTGTCGATTAAATAAGAATCACATGCGACTTTCAGCTTCCTGACTAAAGGCAATTGAGACTTTTTAGAATTCTGTTCTTTTAACTTGAAGGTAGATAATAATAGAAATACGAAATTCAAGAATGTTAATCCTTTAATTTTGAGATGCTGGTTAAATTCTGCATTGAGAACAGTTTCAGTTAAGATTTTCTTACCTTTTCAGTAAACCTATAGAATGTTCATTAATTTCTGAATTTGATTGTTCAAAACTTTAAAATTACAGATATGATGCCTCTCTTACACAATTATATAACCGTGGACACAGATACGCTACTGTCTGACACCAAATACTTGGAAATGATTTACAGTATGTGTAAAAAGGTATGTCAGTTTGTCATAAGTTGAGACTCAAGCTTACACCATTTACAAAGTGTAAACAAGTCATTAAACAGCGTGAATAGTCCATGGTACCTTGCACGTCAGTCAATAGATTGAATCTCATTATATTAATGTACTGTTACCCTATCTCTTCTCTTTCCACCCATCTCTTTTCTCACCACCACTCAACCGCTGCCCACACCGCCCCCCTCCCAAAAAGTCTCCTAATCATATTTTTAAGAATGCATTGGTCCATTGTCTTGATGGTAATAAAAGTAAACAAAAAGAAAGCTAATGCTTTGAACTATTGAAGTCAAATAATTCCATCAGTTTGAGGTGGCCCAGAGTACTCGCCTTACAGATCATGAAAAGTGCTGTAATATATTTCTTTGTCATAGTATTGAGCTCTTTGGGCAGCCTTTGGCCACTCCCGACTCTGTCCATAAAATGTGAACCCTAGTACTGTAAGTTCCACGCAGGCCAAACATTTCCACTTTTGTACTCTACCTCTTAAATTCTAGAATTTGATTAGTTTTATTTAACCTTAATTTTATGAACCTGCAGAATGTTTAATGTCCTGTGAATGTACATTGAAGCTCTTCTGTCCGTCCTTCCATAGCAAAAAGTTTACTTTTGTTCAAAGTATAACATTTTACAGCTCATTCCACAGCAAGGTAATATTCCTTTTTAGATTCCATTATAAATGACCACAATAGTTTTGGATTTCTGAATAGAGTTAGAATGCCGAGTTTGTGAACCAGATATACATATTTCTAGAAACATGAAACAGTAACAATGCACTATAGGATAGTAATTTTTAATTTACAAATACTGTATTTTCCATTTTTTCTAAGTGTTAAGCTTTTATCGTTAGAAAGCATATCTGCGTCAACAAGTACTCATTACTTTGTGTGGTGGGAAGGTAACAGGGCTGATGACTGCGTATGGAATAAGTTTCTGTCCATCATCAAAAACTTTGTGAAATCATACCTCTTCTGTCACCATTATTTGGAAGTTTAGCTGCACTTCTTGAGAGAGGCCATTTTAGTAATGGCTGGAAATAAACAAATTGGAGCTATCGTTAACAGCTATAAGGGTCATAGTATTAACTTTCTTGCATGGACCCAAGTGGCCAGTGCTACAGTGCATTTTTTTTTGCCTTGGAAAATCCAGAAAACTGCAATTTTTGAATGTGTGTACTGGAGTTGAGAGGTTACAGTGTATCTACAAATTTGAATTTCATTTCCCACTTAAGAACATTGTGAAATTGCATTTGCTCCTCCCATTTCTTCCTCCAAGCTTGCTTTTCAATTCAATTTGCTAACTTCTCCTAATTACATTATTTTTAATTTTGTACGTTGCATCCAGTGGATTCCCTTGCCTTCATTCCCACCAAATCCGTTATCTCCAAATAGATGACATTTGTCCAATGCAGTTGGCTTTCTTGAATAACATGCTTGCTGCGGTGGTTATAACTAGGTGAGCTAGGTGGACTTTGTAGAATGAGTTCCCTGGTTTGGGCCTGTTAATCTGGTCCAATCGGGGAGTCTTGGCTGACAGAAGAATCAGGGTGTCAGACATCCTGATGGTCTGAGAGCTGGCTCTGAGGGAATTGGATCAGTGTCAAGGGCTCTCCACATGTGAATAAAAGGTCACTTGGTGACGGAATACCTGTCTCTGGAGTTATTTCACTTGCAGATTCTGGTTTCTCTTTGTAGTTGAGATTTTTGATTCATGACTGATTTTTTTCCCCTTCCATAAATGTTTGAGTTTAATTAACGTCTACGATAAATGTCTTGTATACCTGAAGTGATTTAGTCTTCTGTTTTTAAAATGAGTGTTGCATTAACTACTCAAAAACAGAAAACTGCTGGTGCTGGAAATCTGAAATAAAAACAAATGTCCTAGAGAATCTCAACAGGTTTGGCAGCACCTGTGAAGAGAGTGTACATTTTGAGTCCAGCATGACTCCTCTTTGGAGTACATTGTATAAGGACTGTCTCTTTTAATTTTTGTTTTTAAAAACTAGGGACAGAAATGACAACCTGCTTTTAAAAAGCAGTGTTTGAAAGGCTGCGGTTCTAAAAGCAAGTAACCTGATAGCCATTGTAGGCATTGTAAACAACCAGTAATTGAAATTAAGATTGCAGACAGTTCAGAGCAGAGATTATGTACTAATGCAGCTTTTGTTGGCAATAGTAAGTTCATTGGTCTGTGGAGCAGTGATAGTTATCAATGACAAACCACTTGCTTGGCAACAGTTATGCAGTTGGCTCTCGCGTGACTGAGCAGCTTGGAGCGGGAAACAAGTTACTGCATGATTCCACAGAGTCGAGACAATTGACTGCTGCTCTTCTGCACATACCTCTGCAAACCCTAACAGTTTGTTTATATAAAAATTCTGATGTAATGAAACGGTAAGATGCTTCATGGAAATGTTGACAGGCCTGATTTTGCAGCCCCACTAGTGGTGAATAGTGAGAGGACGTGGTCAGTTAAGGCTGATTTTTTTTTTCTTTTTAAATTTGTAGTACATATTTAAACTTTATTTGTCTGAATGTTTCTTTCACATGTAATCAAACCATGATTAACAACAATAATGGGGTTGAAATTTGATGTGGAGCATGAATGTAAAACTAAGAATGCAGAAGACCAATTATGTCTTGCCTGATTTTCTATTCCATGGAAATTAACGTGGAAGTAAATATCTGGTAGTGTGTAAAATGAGCTGCTGTTTCATAGTTCCCCATATTATTTTTACTTCAGAAAGCATCTCCTGATTTTATTGGTGTTCTAACTGGTTGTGTCACAGAGCAGAGTAATTGATAGTAACACAGTTGGAGTTCCCAGTTCTATCCCTGCAATGAAGTAAAGATCGCATTGAGGCATTTTATGGGGAAAAGCCTCCCATTTTGTACTTGAGCTACTCATGATTTTAAAAAAACTGTCAACTTCCTGGAACATGTTGCTTGACTGCACCAGACTGCTCAGGAGTGGTATGCAGATTGGGGTATATTATGTAGAAGATGCAAAAATTGAAGCTAGGTTTTGACTGTTTAAAGTTTCAGCCATTCTGCTGTGCAGCAGCCATTCTAATACTCTGTTAATTTTGAATCTCTAATTGTTGAAAATATCACCTCTTTTGTGCTATTTTATCGAGAAAAGTTGAATTGAATCCTGTTGTTAGGTGTTAACAGGAGATGCAGGAGAAGATGCAGAATGCCATGCAGCTAAATTACTAGAAGTGATCATTCTACAGTGCAAAGGGCGTGGCATTGACCAGGTGAGTAGAGGACAATGGAAAATAGCAGTATTGATAGCCCCTCAATAAATCTGACTTGAAATGTTTGACGACATCCCACCCCCAAAAAATGAAAATACTCAAAGCTTTTAATATTTTAAATGTTGCAGCATCTGATTTTTATTTGGAAATATGACTTGTAGTCATTTTGTTTTACTTCAATAACCTTTTGACCAATAGAACTTTGAAAATTAGCCTTTTCTAAGTTATTTTTGTACAGCAGTTTGTTTTTAATTTAAAAAGCAAATGCAAATGGTGACAACTGCCTCTCAGCCACTTTGAATTTTTTTCCAATTCCACAATTGTTTAGTTTCTTGATAATACAGGTGAAAAATTAAAGCCCAGATTAGTTTTGTGTAATGAGTTGATGATTTTGGGCAGTTTTGGTTATCTTTCATTGCTAATGTACATGACTGGAGAGACAGATGTGTTGAATGAAAACATGACTGAGCTTGCCTATAGTCATCCCTAGTGTGTATTTCCTAATACTCTGCTCCTACAAAGAGTGACCGCTTGGGCACAATGTATTTTGCCTCTTTAGATAAACTGGTCAGGTAGTATTGGAATGATTTTAAACAAAAAAAAACTTGTCCACAAGTTTGACTGTAAGTAGTCAACAAAAAGGGTATGTCATAAGATATTTTAGATGTTTACGCAAAAAATTAGTTAACTCACTCAACACTAAACATGGGTAGTTTACACCATGTTTACAAACTTTACTGATCTGATAACTTGCTGGATTGATATCTTGATAAGTTAGAAGATGTTCTCTTAAATTTTGTTCCTTCTTAAATGTGTTTCACCTTGTTGTTTGCAATGTATTTTTCTTCTTCCCCCTCACACAGTGTATACCTCTGTTTGTGGAAGCAGCACTTGAGAGGCTGACCAGAGAAGTCAAGACCAGTGAACTAAGAACTATGTGTCTGCAAGTTGCCATTGCTGCTTTATACTATAATCCAATTCTATTGCTGAATACCTTGGAAAATCTCCACTTTCCCAACAACACTGAGCCAATCACCACCCAGTTTGTTAACCAGTGGCTGAATGATGTAGACTGCTTTTTAGGGTAAGGATTGCTGTAGCACAAAATTTAGAGGGAACAGAATGAGTATCCAATTTATCAGAGATAGCAAGAACTGCAGATGCTGGAGTCAGAGATAACAGTATAGAGCTGGAGGAACACTGCAGGCCAGACAGCATCAGAGGAATGCTGCCTAGCCTGCTGTGTTCCTCCAGCTCCATACTGTTTTGTTTCTGAGTATCCAATTTATGTTCTGAGGTTGAAATATTGCACACTAGTTTGGTGTTTGAGATCTGATTGCTTATGTGTAACTTTTGTTAGCAGTGGATTAGAACATTAGATTTGTTTTTGCCAGAGCATTTGGGGAAAGCACTGCTGTCTGAAAGGATTTGCTGCATGGCTTGTGCGTACTATTGAGTTGAATAGTGGATGGGGCATAGGTAGAGTATAGGTTATGATTGTGGTATTGGAAGTCTTCCTCAAATGAGATGTCTTGGGATCACCTATTAAATGGTCTGCAAATTGGTAGAAAATAGATCTTGTAGCATTTTGAATTAATTTGTATTTTTCTTTCCTCCTTGAAATGAGCTTATCCACAGCACTAATTTCCAGACTGCCAAGGGACTGATCAGGTAACAAGTGGGAACCAGGAAGTTGATCCAATCTTCAGCTTTTGAAACTAGAAGGAAAGTAGCAAGGTAGTATGGGGAGGATGTTGGCCAGCAATAGGATGTTCAAAAGATAGAAATAGTGATATTGGTTGTTCTGCTGAGAGTTGGCATGTTGAAGACATGCAATGGTTCAAAATCCAAACAGCGCAGGGTGCAAGACATCAGGGGAGTTTTCAAAAGTGGGAAAATGTCAAATTGAGGGAATTGTTCATCGCATTAATATATGGCTTCTTGACTACAAGTGTATCTGGAGTATGGCTAACCAGGGCTTGAAGGATGTAAGTGTTAGCCTTCTTGATGACCCAGAGTTCGCCTATAGAGAGGTCAAGTGAATGTTGCCAAAGTCTCATGTAGATTACAGTATTGTGTATGAATGGTTCAGCAGTGCTGAGGGTATTCCAGAATTGAAAATAGGTAATCTGAGCATTGGTTTTTTAAAACTGAGGGTTTCATAATTAATTCAAGTTTGAATTGGGGCAGCACAGTGGCTCAGTGGTTAGCACTGCTGCCTCACAGCGCCAGGGACCCAGGTTCAATTCCACCCTCGGGTGACTCTGTGTGGAGTTTGCATATTCTCCCCATGTCTGCGAGGGTTTCCTCCCACAGTCCAAAGATGTACAGGTTAGGTGGGTTGGCCATGCTAAATTACCTGTAGTGTTCAAGGATGTGTAGGTGAGGTGGGTTATAGAGGGGCGGGTCTTGGTGGGATTTTCTAAGGGTCAGTGTGGGCTTGTTGGGCCGAAGGGCCTTTTTCCACACTGTAGGGATTCTATGATCTATGAATGGATATTGCGTTTGTACGCTGTCACATTCAACCAAGGAAGCAACCTGCAAAAAAGGATGGGATCAAGCTGTGGTCGAGTTTCTCGTCTTATTTAGATGGGGAAAGAGGAGGAAGAAAGGTTGCAACCAAACCTGATGTCAAAACGGGTGTATTTCTCGTACAGATTACGAGATAGTTATGATTTGGAGCTGTTGATCCCATCTCTAAATCTGAGGGATCAGACAAAAATACTTGTGCCTAAGTTGATATGAATAGCTAAGCACATAGCTTGAATAAGTTCAGAAACAGTGCCTAGACTTGCACTTGAGCAAGTGCAACACGTTTGGATGACTATATTTTCAATTCATCATTTACGGTTTGTTTAGCCTTTTGTTTTCAACATTTGCTTTTTGCAAAATGTAGAGCGACAGTGAAAATGGGTGAAGAAGATGATTGGACAGCAGAACAGGAATAGTGCTTTTTATCAGTGGTACTTGGTGCAGTTATGGCGATTTTGTTTATAAGTTCTCTGTGGGCTTTTTCAGTGCCACCATTAGTCACCTGTTAGTATTGGTGTGGATCTGTGCTGGTGCAAAACATTTCCTGTTCTACACCAGCAATTGCTTCATGGTAAAAGTTGAACCATCTTCACCACCATTCTGTTGCTGTTGGCTATAATGAGGCATCACAGCAAAGAACCGTGTTTTGTTTGCGTATAAAATCAGTATCGCTTAATTTGGTTTGATTCGGAGTGGAAATGTTTTGTTTTATTTTCCTTCCCATGCCCCATAGCTCAAATTATAAAACCATGAGCCAGGATGTGATCTAGAATGAATCTAGTACGAACTGCTTTGACTTGATGTAATTGCCATTGGAGCAACATTGAGGCCATAGCTACGGGTTAGTTTGGAGAAATGAAGACCAATGCTCGTGGAAGTGTTGTTTGTGAGGTGTGGAAAATTGCTGAGTGATGGGAAACCAAATAGATTGGAGTTGGAGAGTTGAAGTTTTGATCTTTAACAAATTAATTTGCATTAGTTACCTAGGTCTCTTTTTTCCTTTTTTAATTTTGTAATGGGTTATTGTGTTTTAAAGATACAGAGGTTATGGTTTCGATCCAGACTCTCCATTAAATTAGTTTCATGGTTAAACCAATGTTTTGCTGAACATAGAACGTCGAACATTACAGCGCAGTACAGGCCCTTCGGCCCTCTGTTGCACCGACCTGTGAAACCAATCTGAAGCCCATCTAACCTAAACTATTCTATAATGTATTTATTCAAGGAGTTGCAACTCCCCATTCCTGTTCAAAAAGAACTAATTTTTGTGTGACATCTAATGAAGTTCTACCTTTTTTATCCAGTTTACATGACCGGAAAATGTGTGTCCTCGGTCTCTGTGCATTGATTGAACTCAAACAGAGACCACAAATTGTGAACCAGGTTGCAGGACAGATTCTACCAGCTCTCACTCTTCTCTTTGGTGGATTGAAGAGAGCTTATGCTTGTCGTGCAGAGCATGAAAATGACAGTGATGAGGATGAGGATGGAGAAGATGATGATGAAAATGGTATGACTGCAATTTATGGATTCAATTTGTAGTTTGAATGTTAACATCTAAATAGAATACTAGATATTGTACCTGAGAATGAGTTACAAGGCTGATCTAAAGATTCTAACAACAATATTGTGAATGGTGGCTATTTCATGCTGATGGGTTATTGTTAACCTTTTTCCTAGGACTTGTTTAATTGAGCCCAACTCCCATGTATTTTTGAAGTCATTAATGAGGAAAAAAAGCTAATGTTTTGATTGGGAACCAATGCTTGTACAATTTTATACTGCTTTAGCCGTTTCAGCTGTTGTTGAGAGCATACAGTTTAATTCAAAGAAATAAAAGTCAATGTTAATGGAAGAATGAGATCAACATACTGTGGATGCTTGGAATCTGGAACTCAAAATGCTAGATAAACTCAGTAGTCTGCGGAGTGAAAACAGAGTTAATGTTTTGAGTCCAGTAGCCCCTCTCCAGAAGAACTGAAGTTCTGAATAAGAGTCATACAGGACTCAGAACATTTAATTCTGTTTCTCCCTTGACAGATGCTGCCAGATCTGCTGAGTTTCCCCAGCATTTGTGCTTATTTCTAGTGGAAGAATGTTTTGTGGAGTCTGACCATTTTCTGAATAGTGGCATTCCAGTGGATTGCAGGTGAAAAATTGAAGCCTTCCTCTTGTAGCATGGAGACATTAACAGAAGTTACTGGTTGATATTGGGTTACTTTTTCTCCTCATTGCTGTAGAACTGTTTTGCGTTAAGTGATTACAGTTGTCCAAATTGACAATGTTACTTGCTGATGAGAAACATTTCACTGAAAAAATAGCTACAGCTTGATATTACATCTTTGGTATTACTGTTAGTATGTTTGTGCAAATAACCTTTTTTTTTTTTAAAAAAAAAAATTCCTGTTCCAATGTTTCTTTCTGAGCTTGGTTCCAAAGGTTCTGAGTTTCCCCTGGCACCTTGACAAAGTGGTTATTATTTATGCATGCTGTGTTTCTGACACTACTTTTCCATGAGTGGTAAAACATCCCAACCAGTCTTTGCCTTTTCCCTAAAACGATGTGACTAGAACAGGTGCTCAATCATCAGTTTTCTTCCATTTCTAAAATTTCTCCACCTTCTTTTGGGACACCTGAGTTCTGATGTGTTCCAGACTTCATGAATCAGCATTGATTAGGGATGATATTTGAGATCTCCTAACTTGTATAGCTCATTGCTACTCATCGAATCAATTTGCATAATCAGCTAGGATACAGCCTACACTACTTCAGTAAATGAGTGATACTTTATTATGCTTAATAGTGATTTTGTTTGGGAAAAATGGCATACAGGCACAAGTAAGTTACGAAATCTTTAATTTGTAGATACATGACCTTTCTATTTCTGTTCTCATAACCACGAAGAAGCGCATCATTAATCTCTTCCAATTCATTCCTACTCTCACTCCACTTCTCCCTTTAAACTCACCTCATACATCTGTCCCTGGAAAGAAAGGTCTGTCAGTTTGCTCAGTTGCCCTGCCTCCCCATTAAAGTGATAGTGTCTCCCTAAACTTGCTGTAGGAAAGGGGTTTTGGTAATGCATTTCTTTAAAGGAAAGTTGACATAAAATGATCTCACAGAAAGAACCCAATATTATAGAAGTAAGTTGCTCATTTTTGGGCTGAGCATCTTGTTGAACAATTGTGGTTTGATCTTCCTTTTCAGTGTGTTAAATTCATTCAGTTTTGATTGCAACATGGATCACGTTGATTTTGAGTATTTTGTATTGATGACAAGAGCATTTCTCACTAAAAGTTAATTGTGAGCAAAAGCAAAATAGAGAATGGGATCAGACATGTTCAAACATGAACTTGCAATTAACAGCAAACAAGCATGTATCACTTGCTTTCTGTAGGTAACTGTTCATAGTGAAGGTGGGGAGGCCAAAGTGAAATAACAACAAATTATTTGACCAAGATGTTGACCAAAGCAGTCCTAAATTTCTAATGTTTTGTAATGGATTTGCTGGGAAAGGATAGTCGTTTACCACCCTCGGTTTGCAGAGGACTCCATCAGATGCACTCGTTACGCCCATCAAAAAAACTTAAAAGCAAGTCAGATTTGCGCATGAAATCAGTGAGCCACATTCGTTGTACTATGAGCAAATTAATTTATAGGTCATGGGAGGTTATGTTACATTGATCCAAATGTATAATTGAACATTGAGCAAAATAGTTGAGGAAAAATGTGAACAATCTTGATCCCCATGTTTGAGAAACCTCAATTTTTATTTGACAGAATTAGGCAGTGATGAAGACGATATTGATGAAGATGGACAAGAATATTTAGAAATGTTGGCGAAGCAAGCTGGGGAAGATGGCGATGAAGAAGACTGGGAAGATGATGCAGAGGAGACTGCTCTTGAAGGATACTGCACCATTGTTGATAATGAAGACAGCAATATTGATGAATATCAGATATTCAAAAGTGTACTGCAAAGTAAGAATGGGGTTTGATTTACCATGTGAGCTGATTACTAATTCACATAATCGCTGTCCAGTATGAAATGGTGGAAAATCAGGAGCAGATCTTCTGGCTGGCTTTATCATTCAGTATCTATGGATATTAAGACTAGTTGTAGTACCTCAATTGGCGATTCTTGTTACACCTGAAAATAATTTACTAAATCTTTCTTAAGTTTATCTAGTATCTCTAAATCTTCCAAGTCACTGTTTTTAAAAGGTCAAACGTGCAAGAATGCATTTTAATGTGTTTTTAACAAAAATCTTCAGTTAGGGCCATAACCTGTGATTTTCAAGTAATAAATAACCTAAGAACCTAAACAAATAGCCCTAGGCTGCAAAATTATTTAATTATATGACTCGAGTTGGGAAATAGCTGTGATGTATTGGTTGCCTTATTGGATAAATGCTCAGCTATAATTTCTGCAACTTGAACAGTATACAGAGTAACCCGAAATTCCTCACTAATCACTGGCCCACGACGACAGTTTGGACATCCTGGTTTAAACAACTGTACCTCCTATCGTGCCCCACTAAACCCTGTGCACAGGAGGCTGGTAAAACATTCACAGCTGAGAATCTGGAGAAAAAAAGTATCTGTCAGCTTGTGACACCATATAGTTAATTCATTATTGTAGAGACTTCAAGACAGAATGATCCTACATTTGATTTATTTTGTTTTAGTAACCTATGCTCTTGGGATTTATTTAGAAATTCCACTTTGAATACTTATCTGACAATTTAGTATAACCATGAATAATAGTGAAGTTTATAGACTTTAAAATTGTGTTGGTTTATTTCTTTAGATCAATGAAAATAATACTGACTTGTACTAAATTGATGCATCTAAGATATAAATCTTGGCGCACATTAAAGTTGGTAATCAATGCTATAGTAGCACAGTATGCAGTAGTGTCATCAGTCTGAATTTTCTTTTCCAGCTATTCAAAACTGTGATCCAACCTGGTACCAAGCCCTAACATGTAATCTTACTGATGAGCATAGGAAGCAGTTGCAAGACATTGGAACTCTTGCAGATCAGAGACGAGCTGCTCTAGGTATTTATGTAATCAAATTATATTAATAAGGTTCTTCACTCATTTAAATATTGCTTTTTATTTTAAGATTTTAAATTTGTCACCCTTGATCCATAAAATCACTTCCACAATGATGGCCTTTCATGTAGAAATATTGTTTTAATTGAACAATATAACTTTCAGTAGTTGTTGAAAATTCAGTACTCTTAATTTGAGCAATTGAGTATTTTTAAACCATGATATTTCTTAGAATTGAATTTTAAAACTTGAGGGCTTGTTCCACAGGGAACCTTATTTATTTCTTTTTTCTTTCTCTTTTATTGCAGAGTCCAAAATGATTGAAAAACATGGTGGATACAAGTTCAACGCTCCAGTAGTGCCAGCTTCATTTAATTTTGGTGGTTCTGCCCCAGGAATGAATTGAGTTCGCTTTTGATTCATTGTACTGTGTGACTGGTTGTAGTGAAAGCTTGTGTTGTTCCTTCCAGTAGTGGTTCCAAACAAAAAAAAAAATCAGTTCTCATCATCCACAAAATCCACTCAACTTCTACTACATGGAATGGACAAAATGACCAGAGAAGTGAGAATTTGATCATGAGAGCCCTCTGGAAAAGAAAAACAAAAGTTTCAGAGGAACATCGGCCTGAGAGAGAGAGAGAGACTAGTGTTAATGAAAATAAATATCTCCAAACCATAGGAACCTGAAAAGAGAGGAAATGTCACGTTGACAGCTTATTCCTTGATTTGATTTCAGGCAAGGAAATCATTGGCTTCTGGGATAATTTCAGCACATTGGTAGTTTAGGCTAGCAGGCGCCTCCAGTGTTTACATCCATGGTAGTGTTAGTATTAGTCTGGTTTTCTGCATTGAGTTCATTTTTAATGTAAATAAGACAGCAGTTGGGTAACTCGCAAAAATTGTCTCCAAGTTTTCCTGTTCATGCCAAGGTTAAAAATGATTGTATTCAAATGTAGACTATCGGACGCAGAACGTAACACTACATAATGGCAGATGTGTATTTGTAAATGCATAAATAGCACTTTGATATTATGAAAACCTTCTAGCCTTCTGTATTGAATAGCAAGTTTATTTGCTGTTCTACAAATTCAAGGGATATGTGATCTAAATATAAGTGGAAACATTAAGTTTAAAAAATGAGGTGTCTTGCCTGTAGTCACCACTGCTGGTTTTGATTGGGATTTTGGCTATAAAAAAGTCAATGATATTCCATTGCTGCTGAAAATGGCGATGCCCTCAGTGCCCTTTTTTAAGCTCTCTATGTACAAGTCTTTTTTAAAAAATAATAAATTTGGATACAGTGAAATTGTAAGCACTGGTGAGACTAATTCAAGAACAACAAAAATCTAATAGCATGTAAAATTGGACTTTAATGTAAAGCTCTAATATCCAAGTGAAAAAAAAAAAGTGCTGTCATTGGTTGAGTGTATGGATGAGCCATCTGTATATGCAACAAGCTATTAAAAAGGAAAAATTGGGTTGAACTTGGTTGTAAAAAAAAAAAAATGGTCTTTGTTTAACTTGTGTAATGTTAAGCTTTCTCTTGAAAAAGGCCTTCAAGGTTAGGAGGAAAATACACTGATGATCCTTTTCCAGGCAGTTGTTTTCTCATGAATAACCAGTTCATTGTTATCAACATAATTTAAATTGCATTGTGCACTGTTCAGGTGCTGATAACTGCAAATCATTGTTGTGCTCGTGCTAAAATGCACATTATGACTTTGGTAAAAATGATGTGTTAAAATTAATGGTCATCTATTCACATGGTTTGCAAAACAGTTGTTGCTATACTGTTTAGTTACCTGATTAACAGGTTCATGTTTAAGTTAATGTGCTCCAAAAAAATTGATATTGCATTATGCTGCACTTTGTTTAAACACAATTTTGATCAAAAGATGTCATGATTAAGCAATGGTGATTTTGTACTTCATTGCAGTAGTGTGGCAGATGACTACAAAGATGGAAAAATGAACAAGTGGTGTTTGCAGTGAGAAAATCACGCTGGAAGGCTTGGGAAATGGACGGAAGTACCAAACTGGTTGAAATTTATACAGTAGCTATTGTAAAAAGAATCTGGAAAAAATTCAGAGCCACGGATAATGAAGTTTGGGACCTTGAGTACCTACCAATAAAAACCACATGGCGATATGGCAGAAGAGCATTAATAACTTTTGCGATTCCTGTAACCTTGTGGTGATATTCTGTTACAAACTTTAATAAAAAAAAATTGAGGACTCCATAATAAACTTAAGTTAGTTCTGCTTTGTGCAATCAGGAGAGTAGGCTTTACTGTGGATGATGCCAGGATACACTAAACGTGTATCTTGAATACAGTTACAGTATTACAAAATGCATTAAATTGAACAATTTCACTGAACTTGTGTGATTTGTATAAAGAAGGGAAATGACAAGCTATATGGCAAAGCAAAACGCAGGAGAATATTTTGGGTCAAGAGCAGTTCATTTGTTAACCATTTGAACTCCAGCCTAAACCAACTCATTTTCTGATCGAAAAGCATTAAGTTGGGGTAACTGGATCTGTTACTGTATTTAAGGGCTTATTTCACTTTTCTTTCCTCTACCCCTTCTGAATGATTATTGTCATTATAAATCGTTATTCTTAAATAATTAAAACAAATGAATTGTCATTCATTCTTGACCATAATATAAAACTACCTGTAAAAATGTACTTATTTTCAAATTAACCAATTTTTAAATGAATAAATATTTAAATGCAGTATTACAGCATATGAGCTAAAATGAAATGCGGGAGCTGTTCTAAAGATTCAGCCACATAATGCAGTGAGGATTGCGTTCTGCAGATCATGAAATGCTCTAATCTGTTAACTGTTTTACGTCTGACTTTGAGTTTGAATAATGTTAAAATTGACTAGTTTTATGATATTACTGTCCAGTGACAGCTGGAAGTCTCTGGAATACTCTGGTGTCCTACAATACTACGCACATACTTCAGGTTCTAATGAATCACTACCTCCATACAATATCAAATGATACTAATGGAACTCGACTGCAAATAAATTGCCCCTGCTTCCAAATGAAAGGCTGACTTTTATTAGAAACAAAATGCAACATATGTGGGACCAGGTAATGTCAATAATCAGGTTATCCTTTCCACCGCTGTGTTTGAACAGATCCTAGATAGCCACTGCTTATGTGAGCAACCAAAGGGAGATGGTAGATTATCTTGACTATTTAGCCATGTTTGATTTCAACCTGTAGACATCCAGAAGAATTTATTCCACCCTGATCTGTAGCAGCTTTTCCTGTTTTTGTCCTTTCATGTATGTGTTTTCTTTTTTCTGTATTCTTTGTTGACATTTGATTGCAGGTGTCATTTCTTTAGGACTGAGCTAGTGTAGAATGAAATGCTGTTATAGTTGATGTTTTGGGGTAAGAGGGAGGAAATTATTTTGTTTTCTGAATCAGTTACTGGGGTTAAGGGGCCATCCAATGAGATTGCTGTTTTAAAATGTAGGTGCAAACAAATGTAGTGCAATCTTGAATGTGTAATAAAATGTTATGTTGTGTATCAGGTGCTTGCATCTCCAAGTCCATTAGGTGGTATTTCACAAGGAGTTAAAGGGATCATAACCAAACTCTGGTTGAATTAGTGGAATTTCTGAATTGGTGCCAGCAGGGCATAATGCTATAGCTTTGTCCCCAGCAAGATAGATAAATTTATTCTGTCTAACTTATTGTCTTAAATCAACTACAAATGACTTTGATAGGAACTTGACATTGCTGGCTAATACTTGCTTGTAAAAAGTGTCCTCACTCTCAGTAGTTGTCGGCCTACTAAATATACATTAGAAAATAACTATTTTGGTCTTGTAGACATAATTTCACTGAGTTCACTGATGTCAGTATATGGAATTCTTAAATAAGGAATTATTTTTTGTTTGTAGATCTTGAGGCATAGAGTTTAAACTTTAATCGTATTTTTGTAATAGTTGATCCTGGATTGCATTCTAGTAATGGTTATAATATAGAATAATTAAAATCAATTTATAAAGGACAATAACAAATTATTTTGGTCTAAATGTTTGGTAATAAATCTAATTAAAAATGTGAAGTATTAAAATTCACCTTAAAAATATTAGACAGGATATACAGACAAATTTACACATTGTTTTCAATCTAGGGATAATTTGTCATATTTGTTGACAAGTTTTTTTTCCCAACCGAACTTGATGCAGACACATGGTACACTTGGCTATCAAGCTAACTTTGAGAATGTTTTCACTTTGGGGAAACTGCTGTCTTCTATTCTAAATTCTTGAAGGATCAAATAATCTTTGTTTTTAGCATCTTAAAGTTTGTACCTCAGCCACAAGGTGCAAAGTCTTTATTTCTATTTGCTTTTGGCAAAAATCTACTTTCAATTTTTATCTTTTTTCTGTATTCTCTCATGGAATGTGAATATTGCTGGTTGACATTTTAATGCCAATCCCTAGTTGCCTTTGAGAAGATGGTGGTGAGCTGCAGCCTTGAACTGGTTGAATAAGGATGTTGCCGGGACTGAGTTATGGGGAGAGGCTGGACAAGCCAGACTATTTTCTTTAGAGTATAGGTGACTGAGGGGGGGAAATCTTAGAGAAGTGTATAAGATTGTGAGAGGTACAGATAGGGTGAATGCACTTGGTCTTTTTCCCAGGGTTGGGGAATCAAGAACTAGAAGCATCAGTTTAAGTTAAGAGGGGAAAGAATACATGGGAACCTGAGGGGCAACTTTTTTTTTTACACGGGGTGCTATGCATATGGAATGAGCTGCCAGTGGAAGTGGTTGAGGTGGATACATTAACTACATTTAAACGGCATTTGGACAAGTACATGGATAGGAAACGTTTAGAAGGAAATGGGCCAAGTGCAGGGAAATGGGGTTAGTGTGGATGGACATTTTGATCGGCATGGACCAGTTTGGGCTAAAGGGCCTGTCTCTGTCCTGTAGGACTCCTACTGCAGTTTATAAAATGTAGGTAGACCCACAATGCCCTTAGGGAGGGAATTAAAGGATTTTGAGCCAGCAGCAGTGGAGTGGTGACGTATTTCTATCAGGATGATGAGTTGTTTGGAGGGAAACTTGCAGGTAGTGGTGTTCACATTTCTGCTGCCCTTGCCCTTCTAGAGGGAAGTGGTCATGGGTTTGTAAGATGCTGTCTAAGGATCTTTTGAATTTCTGCATTGTATCTTGTAGACCTAGTACATACTGCTGCTACTGAATGTCAGTAGTGGATGGAGTAAATGCTTGTGAATGTGCTAGGCAGGTGGTGAATGTTCCATCAGGGGGAGGCGATGGCCTAGTGGTATTATCACTGGACTGTTTAATCCAGAGTCACAGATTATGTTCCGGGGACCCAGGTTCAAATCCAGCCATGGCAGATGGTGGAACTTGAATTCAATGAATATCTGGGATTAAGAATCTAATGATGACCATGAATCCATTGCCGATTGCCAGGAAGAACCCATCTGGTACACTAATGTCCTTTAGGGAAGGAAACTGCCATCCTTACCTAGTCTGGCCTACATGTGACTCCAGACCTACAGCAATGTGGTTAACTCTGAACTGCCCTCTGGGCAATTAGGGATGGGCAATAAATGCTGCCTGGCCAGCAACACCCTCATCCTGTGAATGTATTTTTTTTAAAAAACACCCTCCTGACTGGTGCCTTGTCGATGCTGACAAGCATTTGGGACTCAGGATGCTAGTTACTTGCCACAGTATTCCTAGCCTCTCACCGAGAAGTAGCCACTCTATTCTTATGGTAAGTCTGGTTGTTCTGGTCAGTAGTAACCCCCAGGATGTTTGTAGTGGGCAATGCAGTGATGGTAACATCATTGAATTTCAAGGGATGGTGAAATGTCATCTCTCATTGGAGATGGTTATTGCCTGGCCATTAATTCTATTACTTCAAATTCTTAAATTATTTGGTATTTCATGTTACGGGTGCATTAAGACCCAGTCTGTAAGTGAGTACGAGAAGGAAACTGAGCAGAACTTTAAGCATGTCAGAAATGATATGGGAGAAAGAACCATTTCTGACGATAGTGGCTATAATGGGGTAGCTGCAAATAGAAGCTTGAAAAGAGATTATTCTAGAAGTGTGTAAAAATTGACATTTGCTATTTTTGCATCGAGGACTGAAATGAGAACATTAATTTTTAAGAAAACAAGGATTGTTGAAGGATTACTTCGATTTTTAAAAAGCAAATAATCTGACAGAGATAGTAGGAACTGCAGATGCTGGAGAATCTGAGATAACAAGGTGTAGAGCTGGATGAACACAGCAGGCCAAGCAGGAAGGCTGACGTTTCGGGCCTAGACCCTTCTTCCGAAATGTCAGCCTTCCTGCTCCTCTGATGCTGCTTGGCCTACTGTGTTCATCCAGCTCTACACCTTGTTATCTCAAATAATCTGACACTCATTTTTAGTACTTTTTACACAGTTACTTGTTCAAGCAGTAGTGGAAACCTAATTTGAAGACCAATTGGAGCCAAGGATTGTGTATGAATGGTGCTATGGCTGACAGCAAGTAGCTGATTGGTTGCTCGTCCATAGGCCAGTTGTTGATAAAGGCTTTCTGTCTGCCAGAAATTTGGCTCCCAGGTCGCTGAACAGCTTGAGGGTGTGAAAGTACTGACAGAAACCATTGTGCCTGTAGAAGAGGAGCTTTAGCTTTTACTGTTCAGTTAAAAGCATCCAGAGCCCTGAAGGTAGTTTATTTCCCTTTCCAGGTGTAAACTGCAAATTTGACTTATCAATTAGAAGGTCATTTTTTAAATGGCAATTATCACCTCTTGCAAGCAAGTGAAAGTATCTGGAGAAAGGAGATAAAGAAATAGCATTCAGCAAAAAGGTCATCTTTGCAATCCCTGCAGACAGGGACTTTTTTTTCAGTCTTTCCCTCCACCAGTCACACTCATTATTTTCCCTGTCTGCCTGAAAATTTGCAAAGGGGTTAGAGTTTTGATTAGTAGAATTACATGCTGATGGTTCAAACTTGTTTATTTGTAGTTAGAATCTGTTTAAGTCATTGTAATTGCCTGAAAATTCAAAGGGGGTGCAGGAGCAGAGGGACAAGCAGGTTGGGAAACTAATTATTAAGGCATGTGGGATCCTGAGCTTTACAAGAAGGGGCACAGAGTACAAATGCAAGAAGATTATTAAAATCAGAGATAGCAAAAACTGCAGATGCTGGAGTCAGAGTCAATACAGTGTGGAACAAAAACAGAAGTTGCTGGTAAAGTTCAGCAGGTCTGGCAGCATCTGTGTAGAAAAAATCAGAGTTAACGTTTTGGGTCTGGTGACCTTCCTCAGAACTCTGTGTGAACTGCTGAGCTTTTTCAGTAACTTGTGTTTTTGTTCCTGATGTATAGCATCCGCAGTTCTTTCTGTTTTTATTCAATACAGTGTGGAGCTCGAGGAACACAGCAGGTCAGGCAGCATCAGAGGAGCAGGAAAGTTGACGGTTTGGGTGGGGACCCTTCATGAGGAATCCTGTTGAAGGGTCGTGACCTGAAATGTCGACTTTCCGGCAATGATGCTGTCTGACCTGCTGTGTTCCTCCAGCTCCACACTGTGTTGACGTTATTAAAATGCTAGTTTAACCTTGAATGGAGTATTGTGTCCATTTTTGCAGCTTCTAGAAGAATATGAAGATATTGGAGTAAAGATAGGGCATGATGGTGGCTCAGTGGATAGCACCACTGCCCCTCAATGCTTGGGACCTGTATTCAGTTCCATCCTTGGCTGTCTGTGTGGGTTTCCTCTGGGTGCTGTGGTTTCCTCCCACAGTCCAAAGATGTACCAGTTAGCTGACTTGGACATGCTAAATTGCCCACAGTATCCACGCTAGGTGGGCTAGTCATGGGAAATGGGCCATGGGCAGCACGGTGGCTTAGTGGTTAGCACTGCTGCCTCACAGTGACAGGGACCTGGGTTTGATTCCAGCCTCCAGTGACTGCCTGTGTGGAGTTTGCACATTTTCCCCATGTCTGCATGGGTTTCCTCTGGGTACTCCAGTTTCCTCCCACAGTCCAAAGATGTGCAGGTTAGGTAGATTTGCCATGCTAAATTGCCTGTAGTGTTCAGGGATGTGTAGCCTAGGTGGGTTATAGCGGGATGCTCCAAGGGTTGGTGTGAACTTGTTGGGCTGAAGGGCCTGTCTCCACACTGTAGGGATTCTATTTTGATGATGAAATGCAGGGTTACAGAATGCATCACTGGAGAATGTGGTTGAGGCAGATTCAATTGTAGTATTAGAGAGAATTGCAGTACCACAAAGAAAAGGTAGTAGCTGGCTATTAGGTGAATTTGCCAATGACCTAACATGGAGGCAACTAATTGAGTAGCCTTTTATGTTGTAACTGTCCTAATTACCACATTATTTTCTTTTCAGTTTACTGCCCATTGGTAGCAAGCTAAGTGTCTGAACTTATGCATGTTTCTGCCATCTATACAGACTAGGTGGCTCCTATTTAGCTCATTAAACAAATTAGCTATAGGTTATTAGGATTAAAATATAGGCTTTTGATTATCCCAGAGGGAGTGCAAGGAAGCGCTTACAACAGTATAAAAGAAGTTACTCAGTACAGAACATGTAGCAAAGGTACGGAAGAGCAATGATAGGAAATGACTTATGGTGTGAACAGCTATCAGTGTTCTCATATTCCCACTAAACTATACTTAACAGACAGACAGGTCACAGATTTAATGGCCGTGCAAAAGAAAAATATTGAGAAAACTGCCATCAGCAATTTGCAATGATATCTTAAAGCAAATTGACATATACAGATGAAAGTATTCTGCTCAAAGAACTGAGGTCGTACAGCATCCAAAGCAGTTGGGAATTTATGATGAGAGGTACAAAATCTGACTCAGTTGGCATTTAATTTTGTCAACAAGACCATGTTAGTGAACGTACTCATAATTCACTTGGCACCTCCTGGCACCTACACTTTCAGATTGGGATTAAATGTGATCTATACTAAGTGTAATGTTAAATTGTATTAATTTTTGCCATGCAAAGTATGTTAGTTCTAAGATATATTAGTGAATACATCTTTATAGATCTTGATGATTGTGTACACAATAAGAAATTATTTAACAACTGCATATTTCAGCAGTGCTTACTTAGTAGCTGGGGATTATGGCTAGCATTGAAGCATTGGATAGATGCTCAGATATAAACAGGGAGCCTTGATGGAAATTAGCATTTTTTTTTCAATGTTACCAAATTTAAATTAATAGGAAGACTCCGTGAAAGACGAGAGCTTTGTTTTAGGGTTACTGATTGAGAAAACTGTTCAGAAAAAGCTTACCAACCCCACCAGTTCTATATAGGCTCTTTCACACTGTAATCCAAAAAGTCGTATTGTCATGATCTCTCGTTTAAAGCTTTGTCTTTTCTTCTACTTCAAATATTTATTTAATTTTCCCTTTAAACGTGCAATGGTCAACCACTCCCTCTAAAAATTGTTTCATGTTCTAACAATTCTAAGGTAACAACCTTCATTGTCTTTTCATTAGGTGTACACTCCATTCCTTGCTGTTTCTTCTCCAGAATTTCATTTCCTTTCCCTTATTTGCACTACATTGACTCTGCCAGGGGTCTGCTGGTCTGTCTCTGTATGGGTTTCACCTTTCCATTATGCAAACTACTTGTCAAATTGCTTTGTGTTTATCCAAAATTGTCAAGATGGTGGTCTGTATTTTGTCATGATGCCAGCTGATGTTAATACTAGAGAAGATACATCCAAAGTAAAATCTGGCTTAATTGACCCTAATTTTGTTAGTTGGTTTAAAAAAAAGTTATTGAGCACATTCACGAGTCTGCCAATGTACTTATACCAAAGAAAGAATAAAACACTTACTAAGCAAGGAAAAACATGAACTATATTACACCAGTCCAAAAAAAAATTTGGAAAATCTTAGTTGCAAACACCAGAAAGGGAACAACATACATACTATTCAATTTTTTAAAAATTCACTTAAGGGATCTAGGCTTTGCTGGCTGAACCAGCATTTGTTGCTATTCTCTAGTTGCCCAATAATACCGTGAAATACACAAAAACCCGGCAAAGATTTACCATTATCTCAGCACTGTGGTTTTTAACTGAGGCTGGCACAGCTGTAACCAAGTTTGTCCTGGAGAATCTGCACAGTCACTAATGCTTTTGCTTTGGTGAGACACCTAAAACAACCTGCAAACTAAACTTAAGATCTAAACTAAACTCTCCTATTACTTAAACTTAAGAGTAAGCATGAGCTTTCTGAACTGAGTTTCCAGAATCTTGAAGTATTTCTCATTCGGTTTGACAGTCCTGCCTCGACTTTCTGGCACTTGCACATTGACAGAGAAAGATCTAGAAATCAAACTGTGTCCCGGAACTTCTATCACTAGTCAATTACACACCTCTTTTTTTAAACTGCACTAAACTACTAACGCACATCACTTCTCATTTCAAATCTTCTATGTGAAAAACCCGCCAGATTCTCTACACACCAAGCTCACAAAAACAATACTGAAAATGAAATTACAATCATGTCTCCCTGTTCTAAACACTCAAAAAAAAAGAAGTTAAAAAGTTATACATCGTTCCTAACACCCCTGCAAAAAATAAAGAAATGAAAATTATGAGACATTTTTATTTCCTATTAAAACTCCCATTTATTACTATTTCTATTTGTATATGTTTTACTCTAGCAATAACAATGTATTTACATCAAATGCACAAGTACTTTCAATAAAAATCATGTTCTACACAAATTGATTTTGATCACAGCATTCATGTTCCTCTATTTTTGCTTTTGATAAATCAGCTACAATGGTATTCTGATATGATCAGTTATGAAGAATGTTCTCTTTTTAGGTAGCCTTATGTGTGGTAGCTTATTGGATGTCTTTTGGAAATTCAAACACATTACATCTACTGGCCTGCCTTTATTTATCCTGCTTGTTACCTTCTCAAAGAATTCTAATCAATTTATCAGGAATGACTTCTCCTTTATGAGGACATGTTGATTGTGCTTAATAATGTAATATATAGCTGCAGAACTAGGCTATTCAACCCGCTGAGTCAACTCCACCATTCAATGAGATCACTGATCTAATAATCCTTAACTCCACTTTCCTGCCTTTTCCAGATAACTCTTGATTCCCTTACTGATTTAAAATCTGTCTGTCTCAGCCTTGGATATATTTAATGATCCAGACTCAACAGCAATCTGCGGTAGAGTTCCACAGATTCACTATCCTCTGACAGAAAAAATTCCTCATCTCTATCTTAAATATGCAACTCCTAAATCTGATCTCTCTCGTCCTAGACTCTCCCACATATACCCTATAAAGTCCCCACGTATTTTATGTTTCAATAAGGTTGCGTCTCATTCATCTAAATTCCAACAAATATAGGCCCAACCTACTCGACTGCTCCATAGATTATGTATTTATAAATACACTGGTATTATCCTTTGTAATACTCGAACATTTTTTTCTTATGACAGATGTACCACTGAAACTGAGTCACTCATTAGAGAAAAGTGACGTTGAATTTCATTGAGACACGCCAGGTGACTGATGGCAGAAAGGTTAATGCGACTGCAAAGTGGCAAAAGGTGACTGAAAGCATAGTTAAAATGAAAGAGACTGGAAGATTGCATACTGATCGTAAATATTCTGTAAAGTGATTTAAGCGGAGATTGATCTCCCCAACCAAGGTGAAACTGCATCGTGAGCAGCAAACAAATGTCTGCTTTTAATTTAATGTCGTTTTGCATTCACCAACAGCTCTATGGATTATTGCGTTGTCAGTCACGGCTCAGTTAGTAGCAGTCTTGCTTCTGATTCAGAGGTTTGTATATTTAAGTCCGCTCTGTGTCTCTCCATTGATGCTCACTGACCTGTTGAGTATTTCCAGCTGATTTCACCCCTGGGCATCCAGTAACAAGACCAATATGGTGCAATTTCGACCTGACTTTATATAAGCTTTACATTTCTAATAAAATCATTGATATTTTTGCAGTGGAAATAATCATATAAGAATCCTTAAATGTAAATATTGTTCAAGATTGCAGCAACTCAATATTTTGTTTAAAAATGTATATCCGTCGTCTGGCAGTTTGCTTGACCACGGATGAATACCCTTTCTTCAGGGAAATTTAGTGTACTGACTAGCAGCCATTCCTGATGGAGAGGCATAAGCGAGATTGGTTTCATTCCATTATGTTTCCAAGCTGTCAGCAGCGAATAAGCTGAGAGCTGGTGCAGTGCAACCTGCAGCTGAGCAGACACTAGGGGGCACCACGGCCACCCGCTCAGCCAAGCAGCGACTGCAACGAGGGTTACGGAGTGACGAGAAGCGTACTGCTCTTTCTTCCTAAAAAATTCTCCATTTAAAAAAAAGTTGTCTACTGTTTTAAATACGAATTAAATTCAGCCGCTGGTAGCCATGCAACATGGAGAAAAATGGCGTCGGCAAGTACCCGGGAACATGAATATCATCTCCACCGCCAGCTCTCCGCTTCCTGCAGGACCCCGGGGAACGGAAAATTCTGGTGACGTTCGTGCGATTGACATGACAACTGAGCAATGAGAAGTGAGATTGGGCGGGAGGGCCACAGGCCTTTGCCCAATAGACGTGCGGGGCGGGCGGGACCTGGACGGAGAACTGGAGCTGTCAATCAGAAGGTGCTGAGCAATGGGAGGTGTTGAGGGGGCGGGGATTTGCTGCGGAGATTCAGAGTGAGGGGCCGCGGCCCTCTCTCTCCTTCCCCCTCCCCCCTAACCCGCCAACACAGCCTCTCTGTTTCCGCTCCTAGTGCATGGTGGGCGAAGGGAGGAATTGTTGGAAAAAAAGAGGTTAGTAATTTTTTTTTACCCAGTATGCCCTATTTCTTTTACCCAGATCAGCCAAGGTTTTAGTTGTGTGGGGTGGAAGGGAAAGTGTTGGTTAGGCACAACATGGACTCGAGGTTAGCTCGGTGACCGTTTGGAAGTTAGTTTCTTCTGGTAGATAATTAAGAGTCGCTTCCCTCTCTCTTTCCCACCACCCCCCTACTCCCTTCCTCTCCTTGTTGTTTGGCGTTCGGTATATTTTCAAATTTATCGGACGTAACTACCGACCGCAGGAGCTGAGCGGATGTTGCTGTGAACCGCCACTGACCCTTCTCATTTGTTTGCACATTTCTCCACGTTATTCTCACAAAAAAGTGTTGTCTGGCTGTTCTAGCTGGACCTTTATCAAGTTGACAGTAAAAACAGTTCAACTGTGACATATGGTTTTGTGTTGTTACCTATTGTGTCCATATGAGTCGGCTGGGCTGTCGCTTGAAGAGTGAGAAGCTGTCGATGTTAAAGAGAAATACATGCAAGAGATGTTGATTAACGTACACTTTCGATCGACATGTGAAAAGAGTTGTTTAGGTGGAGGGTTCTGAATCCGAAAGGCTAGCCCATTTTTGTTCCAGATGCTGATCTGGATTTCCACTAGTTTCTGCCTTTGTTCTTTTATATATGCAGTTTCAAGATACATATTCTTCGAAGTAAACTTCCATTTTCGTTTATAAATGACAACCGTGTAACTAGTATTGACGTAAACTCTTATTTAAGTGGCCCTGAACATTAAATCTTAACTTTACACTGGATTGTATTCCTGATGGTATGATGTATTAAAAGTTTTCGCAGTTGTTCTTCCTTTACCGTGATTGGTCATATATTGATATTTCTTAAATTGCATATATCATCTTGATAACTGAATTTTTGTTTAATTTTCATCTGAAGCTACGGTTTTATGGTTATTTCATCAGTACGTAATTTCCATATATGACTAAATGGCTTTCAGGATCACTATATCATAGCAAAGAATTGTTCAAACTCTTTTTGTTGAGGAGGCTCTCTCTTGCAGTGTGCACATGTGGACTACAGCAGTTCAACATCACCTGCTCAAGGGCAACAAGGGATGGGCAATGAAGATGCTGGCTAGTCAGTGATGTCTATGTCCCACAAGTAAATTGAAAGTAAACTTACTGATAAGAATCAATTGAAGGCTTAGTACACGTTAAACTCTCACCACAAACAAAAAAACAGACCAAAGTCTACCAGGGTCTTTGTGTTACCAACTAACTTTAGTGAGAGATGCTGAACTGAGTATCTGTAATTTAATGATATTTCTGTTGATACTGGCACAACTCACTGGATTAGCATGCTGGAAATCAAGCCCTTCTATGACCTGAGCCATCACAAAAGTTTAAGGTTTTAAAATAAGTACACAGAATTTCCCAGTTTACCTGATGGATAGAAAGCATTGACCAAGTTTCTGTACTTAACAAAAATTATTATTTATGGTAAGTAATGGACTCCTAGCTGTGGGGAAAGTTATACACCATCAGCAAGTTACACCACAAATTAGAGCTAATTTCCTTATAAACTCCTCTTACACAAATAGACAAACAGATGTGGGAAATAGGTTCTGAGCAATGGAAAGCAGTTCTGTGATTCCTATTCATAGGTTGATGATATGATCCGTCTGATTGTTATGCTAGTCAGAACGTTGCTTTTCAGCTGTCGTTCTTTGAATGCTTCTACTGGTGACTGGTTCGCTTATATAAAAAAAAGTTCTTTGACTTATCAGTTTAAAGTCACAGCCTACAACACTTGTTGAAGAAAAGATAAACAGATTTTCTTCAAGTTTAAAATCAGTTTTAATTGCAGAGAACAGAGAGGTACATTCCAAAATAGAGGAAATTAGCTTTAAAAAGTCATTGGAATCAAGAAGGTATTAAATGCATTTATATACAGTCTAGTATTTTGATACTTCCATGTGTATTATTTTCTGTCTGAAAATACATCCAATAGATTGGATTGCCTAGTCCATTTGGTTATGCTCTCACCAATCGCCTCTACCACCTCATATAAATCTAGAACTAACTAGTTGGTTGAATATCTCCTTTGCTGCTGACACTAATCGGATTGTGCAAAATAAATTTGATCAACCTCAGTGAACTTTCTTTGGAAATGGGGCTGCAGTTAAAATCTACCATCTAATTTACCGAGACGTCTAAGATTATGAAAGAAATAAATACAAAGATGATTTTTCCACTTAAGAGGAGACAAAAACTTTGAGCAATTGCTTGGATAGTCAGTAATACATGGAACATTTGTTTATAAAGATGTAACAGAAAAACATATAGAAACCAAAAATATAAAGAATAGCATGGATTTCAAAATGGCAAATCATGCTTGAACAATCTTATTGAATTCTTTTAACAACCAAAGGAATGTTCGATAAAAGTAAGGCAACAAATGTCGGACATTTGAATTTTCAAAAAGCCTTCGATAAGATCATAACCAAATCAAAGTAAACATTGAGGCTTATTTCTACAAGGATGGAATTATAAAGCAGTGAAGTTATGTTAAATTCGTATCATTCCTTCATTATATTATACTTGGAATACTGTGCACAGCTTTGATCTCCATATCTAAAAAGATGTAGAGGAATTGGTAAAGGTTCAAAAAGATCCAGAAGGATTCTGCAAGAACTGATAGGCTATATTTATGAGGAAAGGCCGAAGAGTATAGTTGGGCACAGATTAATCCAACAGGAAATTTAAGAGAAGCCTCTTCATGCTGATTGGAAATGTGAGATGTGCTGCCAAAATGATTATTTAAGATGAAAAGCCGAAATACATTTAAGGTGAAACTAGTTACACATGAGGGATAAGGAAGAAAAGAATATTTGGACAGGGTTAGAAACTATAGGGCGGGAGGAGATTCACATGGAGTATAAATGGCCTACCTATGTGCTTTATGTTTAATATATCTTTTCCGTGCTCAACAAGATTGTTTTTGTTTGGTTTCACTCATCCATCCCAATACTATGATTAATCTCCAACACTGGTTTCACCATCTGTTCCTACAACATCACTTCTGGAGTGGCTGTGGAGGCATGTTTACATTATGGCAGCTGTTTATCTCCCATTGTATTTAGTTCAGTGAGACTTACTCAAAAATCTATGTCATCAAATCAAGTAATCTTCAGATTAGAGGCTTTGGAGTAACAAACAGTGATGATGATCCCCTTTGGGAGCCCATTCTTGACCCCTTGTCGTTTTCTTCTAATCCTACTCTTTGGTGATATCGTTCATAGGCATGTGGTCAGCATATATATGTATTTTGATGACTACCCGTGGGATTTTTATTCTCTTATGGGATGAAAGTGTTCTTGGCAAGGCCAGTAATTATTGTTTATCTTTATTTGCCCTTAAGAAACTGGTGGTGGGCCATTGCCTTGAACCATTGCAGTTCATCTGGTGCAGGTATGCCTACAAGGACTGTTCAGTGAAAGAATGACAATATAGTTCTAAGATGGGATTTTGTGTGGCTTGGATGGAAGGTGATGGGGTGGCACAGTGAGTAGCCCTGCTGCCTCACGGCACAGAGACCCAGGTTTGATTCCAGCCTTGGGTGACTGTGTGTTTGGAGTTTGTACATTCTCCCCATGTCTGCATGGGTTTCTGCTGGCTGTTCTAGTTTCTTCCCTTGGTCCAAAGATTTGAAGGTTTTGTGGATTGACCATACTAAACTGCCCTGTTTAGTAGAGTACAAGGGTGTGCAGGCTAGGTGGATTAGCAATGGTAAACGTGATGTTATGGGGATAGGGTGGGATACTGTTTGGAGGCTCTGTGCAGACTCGATGGGCAGAATGGCCTCTCTGCACTATAGGAATTCTGTGATGATGTTAAAGTACATCTGTTGCCCTTGTCCATCTCATTGGTCGAGGTAAAGATTTGGAAGGTCCATTGAAGGAGCCTTGGTGAGTTGCTGCAATGCTTCTTGCATATGTTGTTAGTGTACAGGTAGGATAGAGGGAGGGATGGGAGGGAGAGCATAATTTACAAGTTCAGCATGGTCAACCTATCTTCTGGATCGCAAGACATCTTGGTTCTTTGAACCCTGTTTTCTTCAATCTCAATATCCTTTAATATTTTAGCTTAGCCAACTTCAATACATGTACAAATCACTTTGCAGCTTTAAGACTTCAACTTTAGTTTTCCGGTCCTTAATTGCTAAAGTTTCTAATCTGCTTTAACTGCTGGAGCTGTATGCAGCTTCCAAACAAATAAAAGCAAAATCTTGGGGATGCTGGAAATCTGAAATAAGAATAGAGTGCTGGAGAAACTCAGCAGGCCTGGTAGCATCTATAGAGAGAGAAAAACAAAGTTAACCAAGACTGGTATTCCCAAAATGATTAAGCCTGTACTTTACTGATCCCAACTACTGGATTTTTACGGCAACCCAAAACCTGAGACAATTACTTCAACAAATGTTAGCTGCTAAGCATGTGCCTTACTCTCAATTTCAAAATCCTCCATTAAGTGTCTCCATCTCAGCATCTTCTAAAAGATGCTATCCTTCAGCAAGTGCAACAATCTCAGCAGTGCATCCTATTTTTCTACCTTTTATTGAAGGTAATTTTGTAACAATTTAACCCAAATTTATGCATGAACGAAAAAACAGTATAGCACAGGAACAGGTCCTTCGGCCCTCCAAGCCTGCACCAACACATTTTGTCCTTCCATACTAAAACTGTCTTCGCTTAGAGGATCCATATCCCCCATTCCCTTCCTATTCATGTAATCGTCCAGGTATTTCTTGAATGCTGATAGTGTGTCTGCTTCCACCACCACCTCTGGCAATGTGTTTCAGGCACTCATCGCCCTCGCAGTTTCTTTTAAACTTTTCCCCCTTGCACTTTGAACCTTGAACCTGTGTCCCCTAGTAATTGACCCCTCCACTCTGGGAAAAAACCTCATACATTCCACTCTATCTGTACCATTCACAATCTTGTAAACTTTTATCAGGTCTCCCTCAACCTCCTGTGTTCCAGTGAAAACAAATCCAATCTATCCAACCTTTTCTTCATAGCTAAAATCCCCCACACAAGGCAACATTCTGGTAAACCTTTTCTGTACCCTCTCTAAAGCATTCACATCCTTCTAGTAGTGTGATGACCAGAACTGTACGCAATTTTCCAAGCGTGGCCTAACTAAAGTTCTATAAAGCTGCAGCATAACTTGCCTATACTGATACGGAATACACTTTCCAATGAAGGCAAGCATGGCATAGGCCTTTTTATACTACCTTATCTACTTGCGCTGCCACCTTCAGTGATCTGTGGACCTGCACACCCAGATCCCCCTGCAGTGTGACGAATGTCAACAAAACCAACAATTTCTAAACAATTATTTACAACTCTTGACCAATGGGGAACATGTTCTTTGAAGAACTTAAGTTCTTATGTTGCTTGTGTTCTCCTGCAGTGCTGTTCTGGACCTGGGACGTTTGACTCCTACAACCACAGCCAGCTTCCTTTTTTGGTTGGTACGGCTCCAGCCAGTTTCCCTTCTGATTCCCGTTGACCCCAGTTTTGCTAAAATGTTTTGATGCCACTCTTAGTCAAATGCTGCCATGATTTTTAGGGCAGTCAGTCCCACCTAATTTCTGGAGTTCAGCACCTTTGTCTATTGATTAAAATTATAATGAGATGAGGAACTGAATGGCCCTGATAAAATCCAAACTGAACATCAGTGAGCAGGTTATTGAAGTGTAAATGCCACTTGATAATGACACTTTCCATCACTTTCCTTTTCATCACTGTTTATCAAGAATAGACTGGTAGGTTGTTAATTGTACCAGTTGGATTTGTCCAGTGTTTTAGGGACAGGACGTACCTGGGCAGTGTTGGAGCTGTATTGAAACATCTTGGCTAGGGGTGCTTCTAATTCTGGAGCACAAGTCTGCAGGACTATTGCTGGATTATTGTCAGGCCCCATAGCCTTTTTTGTATTTTGTGCCAACAGCTCCATTTCAATGTCATGTAAAGACAGTTAAATTGTTGAAGTTTGTCATTTGTGATCCTGGGGAGCTCAGGATAACACTGAGATGGACTATAGAATTGGGACTTGTAGCTGACGATGTTGTAAATGCTTCAGCCTCGTCTTTTGTACTGATGTGCTGGGATCCCCTGTTGTTGAGGATAGGAACTTGATCTGATCAGTTGTTTAAGTGTCCACAATGTGGCAGTGTTACAGAGCTTTAATCTGATCTATTAGTCATGGGATTACTTACTTCTGTCTATTGTCTGCTTCTTCTGCTGTTAAGCATTGATGTGGTACTGTGTTGCAGCTTTATCAGTCAACTCCTCATTTTTAGGTAGTCCTGGAAATGCTCCTGTCATGTTTTTTGCTATTTTCATTGAACCAGAGTTAATACCCAACTTGATGGTATTGGTAAAATGGGAGATATGTTGGGCCATGAGGTTATAGATTATAATTGAATACAATTCTGCTAGCGATTGCTCTCAGCACCTCATGGATGACCAGTTTTGAACCACTAGATCTGTTGTGAATCTATCCCATTTAATACAGTGATAGCGCCACGTAACGCAGTGGATGATGTCTTCACCATAGACGTCATGTCCACAAAGATTGTGGTGATGATTCCTATCAATGCTGTCATTGACAAATGTATCTGCAGTTGTAGATTGGTGAGGAAGGCGCCAAGTAGGTTTTTCCACATGCTGGTTCCCTCACCACGAGCTGTAGGTCCAGTCTGCCAGATATCTCCTTCAGGGCTCGGGCATTAATGGTGTCACTAAGCCACACTTGGATATCCTTCATGCTTCTGCCAAGTTTGATATAATGTGCTGAAACATCATGAGTATGGAGTTGATGTTAAGGACTTCCAGGGTGACCACCTATCATCTAAACTGTTCAATGCAATCTTGTGGGACTGTCCTTTACGTGTTGCCAAGGATGATGATGGATGTATTTGGCTCAGACTGGAAAATATGATTTAGTGAGCCCAACTATTTCT
>NC_063348.1:26714958-26737958 GCF_021869965.1 Rhincodon typus | reverse complement strand
CCCGCTCACTACACAGGCATGCATGGTGTACTAGTTGGGTATAATATTGAGTGAACAGTGGTAATATTGTGATGGGCCAAATGGCCTTCCACTTTGCTAATATTTTCTCATAATAAATATTTTACATTCACATAATAAAGATTGAAGTTGCATCAAACAGCACCTGTAGCAAAAGCTTTTCCACAGCTTGGATGTTCACATCTATATGGGCGATCCCCAGTATGTGCCCGCTCATGTACCTGTGACCACATAATAAAATTGAAATGGGTTAAAAAGTGTCAAAACAAATTAGTATCAATCTTAATGGTACTCCAGCATGAGTATTCATTTATAAAGTTTCGGTTTTGAGCGTACCAATGAAAGATTTTGGGTTTGGTAGGCTCTTGGTGGAATGTTCCTCTAAATTTCTCTCATATTCTCATTGTTGGGCCGAATGGTCTGTTTCCACACTGTAGGGATTCTAGAAGAATATTCTATAAGATGGGCTGTCCTTATCAAAAAAAAAGGGGACGGCATGAAGGCTCAGTGGTTAACACCGCTGCCTCACAGCATCAGAGACCTGTATTGAATTCCGGCCTCGGGCCTCTATCTGTGTGGAGTTTGCACATTCTCCCTATATCCGCGTGACTTTCCTCCAGGTGCTCCGGTTTCCTCCCACAGTCCAAAGACGTACAGGTTAGGTAGATTGGCCATGCTACATTGCCCTTTGCTGTCCAGGGATGTGTAGATTAGGTGGATTTGCCAAGACAAATGCAGGGTTACAAGGATAGAGTAAGGGGGTGAGTGTGGGTGGGATGCTCTTCGGAGAGTCAGTGAGGACTTGTTGGTCTGCATGGCCTGTTTCCACACTATAGGGATTCTATTAAAAAAACTGTGTCTATCTACAAAATGCACTGACTTCTAATATTCATTGAGTGTTGACAACTCTTTGACACATCATGCAAAAAATCAATCTTTTTCTTTCCTCAGGATATTTCACATCAGTTTCCTCTTTCTTTGTAATTTTACCCTCTTCATCATTGGTCATAAAATAAAGGGGCATTTCAGTAGTCAAAGTGAGGGTGGGATCTCAAATTCAATTTACAATGTCTATGAGCTGTATCAGCTAATTTCAGTTGAGTCATGTAAATTTTTGTAACTAAATATGTTTTAACTGAGTTAAAATCTCACCTTATGATAACACTTCTGGCCTTTTTAATTGTCCATTGACTACTATAGTATGTGCACATGAGGATATTATGAATATTGACCATTAAGGTTCAAACAAGAGGAATCTCCCAATTAACGGAGGTTGTCGAGGACAATCAGTGGCATAGGACTGAACTTTAGCAAGGTGTTAGTTGAAGAAAAACTGTGGCAATAAAGGTTCTATACCATACTAAAAGGAGCTGGGTGAGATTGCAGCACTCTTCCCAGGTTAACTCTTTATACACATCTGCTTAGAGTTTCCCCATCAAACTATAGCTGCTACCAGAAGCTAATCACATAGGAAGCTGGAGGTGTAAAACCATTTCTGACTACTCCATGAGGCTGCACACTTGGTTGCTATTCCTGTGGTGCTCTGCAGAGATGAAACAACCATCCTGACAAATTTAACGAGGGCATAAAATGGTGACTGCAAGCTATACGAGTCCTTCAATGTCCAAAATTAGCATAAGATTCTGCATGCAGTATAAATTTAATCTGACGCTTTGTTGTACAAAATTTGTTCTCTTTGGTGCATAATGAAGACAAATAATTCAGCACATAATATGTAACTACTCTTCGGTACAAGGTACTCATTTCTGTCACTTTAAACTGAAGGGATCATTCAGCTATGCAAATAGTACCCTGCACCAATATTCAAAGTGAAGCAGGGAATTCTACTTTCTGGCTAATGTCCCTTTCCCAACTACCACCAAAAAGAGGTTGTCTCGTCAATCACTTAGTTGCTGTTTGTGGGATCTAACTGTGTGCAAATTGGTTGCTCAGGAAGAGTGCAGATTGAAAACACTTCGAGTCGATAAAAGGTTGACAAGTGGGAGGACTCGCTTTTCTTAATGAAAATATTCACCTTCCAGTATTTGGTTCTTACTTCAGCGCAGTAGAGGAAACTGGTTGGTGTGTAACTGGTATGCTCTTCTACTTAAAATAGATAGTCTGTAAAGTCAAGGTATGGCAGGGCAGATCGGCAGAGTGAAATGGACAGTCTATGGCATGTATCCAAAACAAGTAAACCTGCAAGGAGTGCCACCAGCTGGTTTAGCTTAAATTCTAGGTTTCACAACATAGGTGGCAGCTGGTATCACCGTGGAGCATAGATGAGATACAGATCTGCTTGGATAGCAATTTTAGGAAGGTGGTCACACCACAGGTTCGGAACGTTGCAGATAGATAGGGAATGGATGACTGCCAGTCACTCTAAGAGAATCAGGAAGGTAGTGTAGGAATCGCACGGAACACAATCTAGCTTGCTAATCAGTTTTCTGTTTTGGATACTTGTGAGGGTGATGGTGCCTCTGAGAAATTCAGTCACATCCAAGTCAATGACATCACAGGTAGCTCAGCTACACAAATGATGTTTTTGATTTTAGCATCTTGTCTCATGGTTCATGCCTCAGCCACTAGATTCAAAGTGTTTTTTGTGCTTTTAGCCACAATTCTGCATTTAAATTTTAATGATTTTTAAAAATTCATTCAAGTGGGACATAGGCGTCACTGGCTAAGCCAGGCTAGCACTTATTGACCATCCTTAGTTGTTCTCGAGAAGATGGTGATGAGCTGTCTTCTTGAATGGCTACAGTCCACATGCTGTAGGTTAGCCCACGGTGCCCTTAAAGACTGAATTCCAGGATTTTTGATCCGTATCAATGAAGGAACAGCGAAATATTTCCAATGCAGGATGATAAGTCACTTGGTGGGGAACTTGCAGGTGGCGGTATTCCCATCTATCTTCTGCCCTTGTCCTTCTAGATGGAAGTGGCCTTGGGTTTGGAAGATGCTGTCTAAGGATCTCTGCTGAATTTCTGCAATGCATCTTGTAGCTACTGAGCATCGGCAGTAGAGCGAGTGGATGCTTCTGGATGTGGTGCCAATCAAGCCAGTTGCTTTGTCCTGGATGGTGTCAAGCTTCTTGAGTGCCGTTGGAGCTGCAGCCATCCATGCAAGTGTGGAGTATTCTATCACACTCCTGTCTTGTGTCTTGTAGATTTAGACAAGCTTTGGGGAGTCAGGAGGTGAGTTACTCACTATATTATTCCTAGTCTCTGACCTGCTTTGTAAACACTGTGTTGACATTGTGTAATCATCGGCAAACATCCTTACTTTTGACCTTATGATGGAGGGAAGGTCATTGATATAGCAACCTGACTAGTTCAGAAGGGAGAGAGGGGGAGAAAGAGGGAGATGGAGAGGGAGAGGGAGAAAGGTGAACTATAGACGTGCTAATTTGATGTTAGTCATATAAAGATGATAGACTCTATCGTAAAAGACTTGGCAACTGGACATTTAGAAAATAATGGTGAAATTGGGTAGAGTCAACATGAATTCATGGAAGTGAAATTATGTTTGACAAACCTGTAGGAATTTTCTGCGGATGTCACTGGTTGCACAGATAAAGGAGAACCAGTCGATTTTCAGAAGTTTTTTGATAAGGTCCAACACAGGAGGTTAGTAAATAACATTAGAATGCATGGGAATGAAGATATTAAACCAGTATAAATTGAGAATTAGTTAACAGACAGAAAGGAGAGAGAAAGAATAAACCGATTATTCTCAAGTTGGTAGGCTGTGATCAGTGAAATACCACAATGATCAGTGCTGCAGCCATAGCTGTTCACAATTTGGTATAGATCATTTTAATGTGGAGACCAGTTTCAGTATTTTCAGATTTACCGATGATACCAAATTAGGTTGGAATACAAGTTCTGAGGAAGACACCAAAAGGCAAAAAGGGGACTTGGTGATGCTAAGTCAATGGGCAAGCACATAGTGGATGAAATATAACGTAAATTAGTGTAATGGTGTCCACTTTGGTAGAAAAAGCAGAAAGACAGAATATTTCTTAAATAGTGAGAGGTTAGCAAGTACAAGGGTACAAGGGATATGGGTGTTCTTGTTCATGAGTAAATGAAAGCTAGGATGCATGTGCAACCGTCAAAAGGGAAAGTAAATGGCATGTTTGCTTTCATCGCAAATGTATTTGAGTACAGAAGTAAAGATGTCTTGGCTGTAGTTGTATGAACCCTTGATGAGGCTGCACCAGGAGTAATGGGTACAATCCTCATCAAAGGAATGAAACACTTCTCATAGAGGGAGTGCAATGGAAATCCCTAGAATGTTGGGATTGTTTTAAGAAGAGAGATTAAGGAAATGGTGCATGTATTCTCTTGTGTTTTTAATAGTGAGAACTGATCTCTACAAAATTTTTATAAGGCATGACAGATAGGATGTATCCCCTGGCTAGTGAGTCTAGACGCAGGGCACATAATCTCAGAAGAAAGGATAAGCCATTTAACATTGTTTTGAGAAGGAATCTTTTCACTAAGATAGTGAATCTTTGGAATTATCTACCCACAGGGCTTTGGAAGCTCAATCATTGATCATGAAATGATAAAAATTGATAGACTTCTGGAAACTAATGCCATTAAACAATATGGTGATGGTGCAGGAAAGTGGCATTGCAGTAGATGATCAGCCATGGTTTAAATGAATGGCAGAGCAAATTCAATTGGCTAAATTCCTACTGAACGTTTGTGTGCATCTCAGCTACATGCTTCAGAATCTCCCAGAAATGTAAAAAGTCATTAGATAATTACTGTTCTGATGGAAGGTCATCAACTCAAAATGTTTACTCTATATTTCTCCACAGATGGTTCTTGATCTGTTAAGTATTTCCAGCACTTTTTATTTTTACTGTATTTCAGGTTTCCAGTATCTGCAGTATTTTGTTTTCAATTTAAATAACGCAAGTGTTTTTTGATTTTTTTTAAAGCAATGATTAAAGTTAGTCAATGATTTTTGAACTATACCTTGAGATGATGAGCAGTAGTGTACAGTCTTCCACAACCTTCATATTCACATCGAAAAGCCTTTTCTCCCAGCTGCTGAGCCTTGGCACTCACTCGTGCAGTTACTTGGCCCTGAAGAACAATCTTGGGAAATAGAACAAATATGGATAAGTAACTAACTTTCTGCTGAATATTACACTATTCTAATTTATTAATTCCTTACATACAATATTCCCAATAATTATCACAGTTCCGTTAAAGCCACAATACACAAGGAAAGCATTAATCTTCCAGACATGTCAGTATTTAAAAAGGGACAATCCAACAAATGCTTTTCTTTAAAAGAAGATCTGACAGACACTTCTATGTACAAAAGCCATCAGTTTATGCTTTCCATAGACTGGAAAGGTTGCATCCAAACAGCTGTATTTTGTTGTCTCTAACATAGTCACCGGATCTCAAGTGATTCATTGCTTAGACATGCGTTCGCACAAACTTTTACAAAACTGTTCAACATTAATTATACAGTTTACACAGTGCTCATTATAACAGAATTCATAACATTTTCAGCCATACAGTAGATCCTGAACTCTTGCAGTTTAATCTAGAGACTCCACATCAAAATGCAAGGAATCCATTAACTCAGTTTGCCTGTTCCAAGATTACTGAGAATTCTTCTGATGAGTGGTATAAAACTCCATTCTTCCCATGGCACCCACTCTTTCCCTTTTCACACCCTTAACATCTTTGAAGACACTTTCCATCCTGTGTAGCCCCTCTGTCATCCCTTGGCAGCCTCACATCCTCTCCAGCCCCAGGCATACTACCTGGCCCCTGTCCATACACCTCAGTTTCACTCTGCTGGCTTACACCTTGGCCTCACTAACTTCAGTTCCAGGACCCCAGCCCCTAGCCTCACTCCGCAAACTAGCAACCTTGCTACCTCTTTCTGCCCTCATCTTGACACGATGATGCCATGCACTTCGTTGCTCCTCTCTTGTCTTGCTGCCAATAGTGAGCCTAAAAGCAGCAAGCACAAAACAGAATCAGCCTACGATTAAAGGAGCAGCTCTTCTTCATTTTCCTCCATTTACTTGCAGGGGTCTTTACTCTGATGCCTCGGAGTGAATTTTCTCAAGCAATTTTGGGGGTGAGCACTAGGCTTAATTTCCAGACCCTTTTGCTGGCTGATACTGTAAATGGCTCCCTCTCCTTTCCCACTTCAAAAAACCCACCCTCAACCCTCAAGTTGCTGCCACCTGGTATACTGAGTTTTGCCCCAAATTCTCTCTTCTGCATTTAGACATCCAAAAACTGTCACCTGGCTGACACAGCAACTTCCAAAAAAAGGACAAAGGCAAGAAGCACTGTCAAAAGACTGGACACTCACGGCCATCAGCTCTGATACAGGACTACATAAATTTTAAAGGCTGGAGTAGAACCAAGATCCACATATGGCAGCTCACCAAACATGTGTCAGGTGAAGCTGAGCAGAAGACAAGGATAACTCATGTGCTAACTCACTGGACAGCGAGGTTGCATGAGCTTTGTTACAAGGGATTCAAATGATACAGTGGCCTACAGGAGAAAACTGATGAATATGCACACTAACATGCTTCATGCGTTGCAAGTTGTGTCACATAGTTTTCACCACCATCAAGAAATGTGCAGGGGTTTGGCTCCAATGTAACACAGCATCACGCAAAGCTAGAAGGCAATTCTTTTCACCACAGAAATGGAGCTTAAATTCATAACAGCACTTTCAGACCCAGGTACAATACAATATTTGGTGGTTGGAGTCTCAGCTTCCAATGCTGTACAGGCAGAAATCGTTCATTGTCTCAGTGCTGCGGTGGACACTCAAATAGAAGTCAGACAATCCATACTTGGTGACACATAGGATCAACTGTTGTCATCACAGTCCTCAAAGACGTTTTCTGACTCTCACAACAGTTCAGTAATTTGTCCTCCACAGATCCTAAACACTTGCATCTAAAAACAATTCTTCACGGCATGCTGTTTCTTTTGCCATTCACCCTAAGTTGATGCCCTCATTCTCAATCATTTCACTAATGGGAACAGTTTCCATATATTCCTCTGGTCCTACACTCACTTTAAAGTTGTACCATTTGTTTCATTTTTGCCTCTCCTTCCTCTTCCTGCCAAATTAATCATTTTACACTTCTCTGCATTAAATTTCATTTGTCACTTGTCCATTCAGTCCGGCAACCTATGTCCCTTTGAAATACAGGACTATTCTTCTCACAGCTCACAATACAGCAAGTTTTATATTAATGGCACCTTTGGGAGTAGGAATGTGCTGATTGATCAAATATTACCAATATTATCAAATATTGATCAAAAGGGCCACATAATCAATGTAAAAACACATACTAAGTAACAGAAATGTAATGCAGGGTGTATGAACTTAAATGTTATACGTTATTTACAGCATACATCACTTAAATAAAACTCACCGGCAGAGAGCCTTCTCACTTACACCCTCAACTGACTACTCGGACATCATGGAGATCACAATAAAATATTAAACTTCCGGTATTTCAGATTTATGATTTTTGCTGGTTTATCAAGAGTACTGGTCCATAAAGTGCCAGCTAGAACAAAGTTTGCCATACTTCCAACTTTTGTGTAATCTGTAATTTTTGAAATTGTGCCCTGTACACTCAAGTTGATATCAGTGTGTGGAAACTTTATCTGAGTGAGACAAAGGCAGAATGAGTATATCTGGGAATTTGGTTCAAAGTGGAAATTCAGGGCAGTGGGAGAAAGAAGTACTTTAAGTAAAGCTTACTTAAAAAAGTAATGTCTGCAGAGCAAAGGATGAACAAAAGAGCAAAGAAGACACAGAAACAGAGGCCTTCCTAGTGGTGGGGTGGCTAGTAAGTGTGTGTTTAGGTCTCCAGTCATTTTTGCTTTCATTTCTTTAAAATAGCTCAGGTATAAGGAGATTGGTGTTTTAAAAGAAACATTACGATAATATATAAAGAGCAGCTAATCTGGAAAAATTAACTAATAAATAAATAAAATTCAATTTTGATAACAGGACAGGTGATGTATTCCTACTGCAGCATGTGGAAGCTGCTGGACACCAAAATGATCAGAGGATCTGTAGTGTTTGCAGCTCAAGGAACTTCAGATCAGAGTTGAAGCTGCAGACATTGCTTCACATCAAGGAGGAAGAAATTAACTAGACGCTTTGCTTCATAGGTAACGTCAGTGCTCATCCAAATTTGGTCTGTAACCAGGGACAGAAGGGTGTGACTGCAGGTGAGACAGGTATGAGGACTTGGAGGCAGAGTTCAAGGAGTCTTGTTCCCTGAAGCTGTCCAACAGTTACGTGGGTTTTTGCAAGCTGTGTGAAAGAGCAAAGATTGAAAGGAAGATGAACAAACTGACCAAGATATGGGGAGCCATTCAAATAAGGGGAGGAAATAGGAAAGAAATAGTTAAAGGAGATCATTTAATTTGGATGATATATACTATTGTCTGCAGCTGTAGACAGAAGTCCCAAAGGTTGTACTGCCTGTGAGGTGTCAGGGTTAAAGACATCTCCTCAGGGCTGGAGAGGAGTTTGGAGTGGGAAGGAAGGTACCCAGTTGCCATTATCCACGTTGGTACCATCGAAGTTGATAAGACTAAAAAAAGATGTTCTGCTGAAAGAATGTGAACGATTTGGAGCTAAATTCTACCTGAGCCAATAAAAAAAATGGCACAGGGCAATTAAAATCAAGGAGTTAAATGTGGACCTCAAAACTGGTGTGGAACATGTTTCAATTCACAGGCCACTGGCACAGTACTGGGATAGAAGACAGCTGTTCCATGGGATGGGCTTCCAGTGCTGGGATCAATATCCTGGTGAATAAACAAATGTGGGGATGGGGTTTGGAGGTGGGATCGGGGAAATGTAGGCTTATAAAGCACGAGGATATGGTAGTATCACAGGGCAGCTGTTCAGATAACGGCACCCAGCATGGGAAAAGAAGGGCAGAGTTTACAAATGTAGAATTTAAAAATCAAAGCAGAGCAATCACATTGCTGGGAGTGTACTACAGGTCCCATAACAGTTTGAGAGAGACAGAAGAGAAGATATGTAGGCAAATTTCAGAGAACTGTACAAGTAATAGGGTAGTGATAGGGGATTTCAATTTCCCCAATATTAACTGAGGTAGACATACAGTGAAATGTTTAAAAGGAATTGAATTCTTAAAATACATCCAAGAGAGCTTTTTAAGCCTGTATGTAGAAGGCCTTATAAGAGAGGGAGCGGTTTTAGGTAATGCAACTGGGCAAGTGGCTGAAGTATCAGCTTGGGAGCATTTTATAGACAGCGATCATAACTCTGTTGGATTTGTTATTGTTATGGAAAAAGAACAAGAATGGGTCTGAAATGAGAATACGAAACTGGGGGATGGCCCCTTTTAATTAGATCAGGTGTAATTTGGACAGAGGGGAGCAAATACTTTTAGGTAAATCTGTGTCATAGTAGTGGGGGCATTCAAGAAGGAAATAGGGAGAGTAAAAGGCCAACATGTTCTCATAAAGACTCATAGTCTAAGCAATAAATCCAGCACACCTTGGATATCAAGGGATATACAGGATAGGATAAAGAGAAAAAGGGAAGTTTATGGCAACAACCAAGGGCTCAAACCAGCAGAAACCCTAGAGGAGTACCAAATTTTCAAGAGGAAACTTAAAAATGAAAATAGAAGAGCAGAAAAATTGGCAGAAAGAATAATGACAGGTAAAGTAAAGGAAAATCCCATTTTATTTTACAAGTATATTCAGGATTAAAGGGTAACTATAGAAAGAGCAGGGCCCATTAAGTACCCCGATGATAATGGGTGCATGGAGCCAGAGGACATGGGTAGTATTTTAATTGAATACTTTGAATTGGTGTTCACTAGTAAAGCAGATGTGGTTGTAAAAAGTAGTTATATAGAGATAGTGAATGTAATTACTTGGTAGGAATGAAGACGTTGAATCAGTCCGGGTAGATAAATAAAAAAGGAACAGAAATCCCTGGTGCACAGATCCCCAAATAGTAGTTACGCAGTGCTGTAGTTCTGCAATGGGCACTGTATAAACTAAGAAAGGTATGGCAATAATCAAGGGTGATTGTAATATACATATAGAGTAAATTAATCAAATTTGCAAGGGTAGCCTCAAGGGACAGTTCACTGAATGTATTAGAGATTGTTTTTTGGATCAATATGTTAGGGAACCAACCAGGGAGCAGGCTATCCTGGATTTGGTATTGAGTAATTAGGCAAGATTAATTAATTAGTTCATTGAGAGGACCTTCTAGGCAAGAGTGATCATGGCACACTAGAATTTGAAATTCAATTTAAACTGCTGAGCACTGGGCTTAATTTCTAGACTCCTTGGCTGGCCGACATTGTAAATGGGTACAAAAAACAAGTTGCTGGAAGAGCTCAGCAGGTCAGGCAGCATCTGTGAAGAAAAAAATCAGAGTTAATGTTTTGGGTCCGGTGACCCTTAGGGTCACCGGATCCGAAACGTAAATGGGTCCCTCTCCCTTCCTTCTTCAAAAACCCACCCTTAACCCCTATCTCTTGCCACCTGATTTCTAACTTCTTTTCACCTCCAACATTCTTACAGCACTGAAACAACACAAATGGGATCCTACGTGACCGTGATTTGATTGCAATATCTCCCCTTAATTTTATATTTTTATGTCAATAATCGTATAACAAACATTTGCTGCAACTTCTATTGCTCTGATCAAGCTTCTAAGCTGAGCTCCCACACAAGTTATTTTACTTCATATTAAGTCACTCCCAAAAGACAGGAAGCAAATGAGTATATTTTTAAAACTTAATTCAAAGATGCGCTCATGCCTGAAAAGCTATACTTATGTAATACAGATAGTACAGTGCCTACCAATCAGAACTCAAAATTCACAGGTGTGGCAGGCAAATCATCCCCAAAAGAACAACTTTCATTTATGCGGGTGACAGATCAGAGAAAAGTTGTCCCTGTAAATAGGATGGAAAGAAATAGTGAGGAGCAGCTCTTCCAATCACAGTTTGGTTCTTTCTTGTGCTTTATCAGTAACAAATGAGGGAGTGAAGCAACCTGTGATTGGAGGAGCAGCGTGCAATGAACTAAGTAAGTTCTCGCTGTTGGGAGTTGCTGGGAAAGCCTTTGCTCAGGATCTTGCTCCAAGAGCTGGTGTTCAGGCAGAGGAGGGGTGCTGATAACTAGAAATGGGGATGCAGGTTCGAGAGGTGCTGGGTCCAAAAGCAGACTTTTGTGAGTAGGAGTATACTAAACAGGTACTAGAAGAGTTACGAGAGGGTCAGTATCAATGAAATCAGAGTAAAATAAATATAACTTCACACAACTAATCAATGTTACTGCTCCAGTTCTTATTATGCACTAATGAATGCTTTACCTGCATTTTTTTCTCATGATCACTCTCATTCACTAATCCTGTACTGCTGACATTTTCACTTCCATCACCGGTTACCTATACAAAAAAAACTGAATACAATTAGATAAAATGCTAAGAAATATTTTTAAACAGAGATATAAATTGATGCCTAATGTTTTTACTTTTCACAACTTCTGACATCCATTCAACATCGTACCATCTTCTCCTTCAGCACCTAACAGTAACAAACATTCCCGTTTTACTCAGGGGTTTCGGTAGAGCATCTCTAGAACAACACTGACTGATTATTTTGAGATTCCAAATGTGTTTTGAACTCTATACAAAACATTAAAAATTAAATAGTATGAAATAATTTTAACGAAAGTTCAAAAGTTCAAAGTGTCAAGTGCTATTTCACTGCTGACATTTAAACAGACACTTACTTTTGTAGCATACTGTTCAAGTGCACTGATGGTCTCAGGATCTACTGTGGTTTCTCCTGTGTGTAGTCCCGCCAGGGTGCTGTCAGCTTGAACAGTAAGGATGGTATCAGATTGTGGAACTTGTATTGTATGGTGGATATAGGCAGTAGTTCCATCTTCCAACTGGACTGCTTGCACTGCATTTGGATCATAGCCATCTTAATCATAAAAGAAAGAAAGGAAATTATGAATAATATCATTTTTCTCTGATGACAGGTTTACTGTAACCTCTAATGAATTACCTTTTGGGGTATGATGGATAAATGCAGTTGATCCATCCTCTAGTTGGACTGCCTGTCCATCCTCAAAACGCAGACAATCTCCTGCAAGAGAATGGTCAGCACAAGGAGTTTTTGAATAAATTTTGAGTTATTGTAATCGAAAAGGAGTAGTCCCACAATGGCTCAGCACTCTTATGTGTTGCTAAGACATTCACAAAAATAAAGTCACCATTATATGTTAATGCAGTTGGGCTATGAAGATGAAAAACATCAGTCTGCAATATTATCCAATAATGCAAAAGCAAAATATTGTGGATGTTGGAAATTTGAAATTCGAACAGAAAATGCTATAAAAATGTGATCAGGTAGTGGAGAGAAACAGATCTGTTGAGAAGACGAGAGCTCACATTTCATTGGAAATTCTGTTTGTCTCCACAGATGCTACCTGACCTACTCAGTTTTTCTAGCTGTTTTTTGTTGTTATTGCAGCTGTCCAATAATAGCAGGTATAAAGTTTCATTCTTTGTTTATCAGACAGTACAAGATTGGTATCCCACTGTGATGTCTTCATTCTCAACAGCTTTACCACCACCTTTTTCTGAAAATGTAAAGAATGGCCACAGAAGATTATCCATGGCCTGAAGACACTTAAAATACTTTTATTTTTGACTTGCATATAATGGCCCCAGGTATCTGCCCCATTTCACACCGTTAACAGGGGAGATGGTGGCACAGTGATGATGGCACTGGACTAGTATTCCAGAGGCCAGGCTAACGCTCTGGAGAACAGGTTCAATCTCATTACTGGGATAGCAGGTGGAATTTATATTTAATTCATAAAATCTAAAATTGAAAGCTCAACATAATAATAGTTTCATGGTCACTGCCATCAATTGTCTTAAAAATCCATCTGGCTTGCTTAGCCCGGTAGAGAAAGTATTCTGCCATCCTTACCCAGTGTGTCCAACATGAGACTCAAGACAAACAGCAAGGAAGTTGGCTCTTAACTGTCTTCTGAAATTAGTTGGTGGCCCAGTCAAGTTGTACCACTCCACTACAGAAATGCTGCAGTTTTCAAGAAGGTGGTTCACCACCAATTTATTGAGGGCAGTTAAGGATGGGCAACAGATGCTGGCCCTACCAGAGATGCCACATCCCAAGAAAGATTAATTAAAAAATTTGGAAATTCTACACTTTGTTTTTCAGTATGAATTTCATCTGCCCCTTGGACTGCAACAATTTAAATTTAGTGCTTTGTACGTTTAGATGGAATGCACATTTGCTTTCTGAATGGGAGGATCTCCAACAGGGAGGGAAGATGTCACTCTTTGCTTCACTACAACTGTAAGTCATTTGAAGTTATCTGTAGGCCGCAGAGGACCCACCAGGTTTGCAGGAGAACAGTGCACTGAAGTGAGAGGGGATGACTGCTGAAGAGGGACGGAGTGCTCAAGGTAATGCATGATAAACTGGAATAATGGGCAAACTTATGAAATTTAAGAAAGCACAGGCCTCATATTGTTTCAAACTACTTTACAGATATTTTTGCAACAAGTTCCCTCTAAGTAACACATCATCATGGTTTGAAATTATATTACCATTGCTTCACTGTCACTGGATCAAAATCTTGAACACCCTTCCTCATTGTGGGCTGTGGGTGAACTTAAACTCAGGAACTGCAGCAGTTCTAGAAGGCAAAATAAATTCTGGCCCAGCCAGTGATGTCCATATTCCATGACAGGACAATTTGTAAGAAGTGACTGTTACAAAAAGGTAAATATAGTGATTAGATTACAGACAGCAAAGTCCACAAATAGAAAATAAATGACTAGAGAATTGGCTTTGGTAGTGCAGACGAAAAGAGAAAAGTTAGTCATGATGGAAGGACCAGTTCAATTACTCACTGCACTTCTAAAGTCTTTTACAGCTTTCTAAGGTGGCAGATGGGGTCAATGTCTGACCCAAAAGCCAGTATCTCTGATCATTCCACATCCTTTGTACAAGTGTCGGCAAAATTGGAACCTATAACCTTCTAATTTAGAATAGAGCTACAAATTAAGTTGACACTTGCAATACTATTCCAGGTGCAAACTATTTGGAAGCAGAATTTCAATTTTTGTTGCTTTCCTCACGTTAGGTCCCCTCTTGATTCCCACAGAACTTCCTGACACAAACAACAACAGCTGATCAGTGACTACCTCTAAAATCATGTTCTGTTTACCAAGCCATCAGTGTTGTTCTTTCTGACACCATATGGTATAATTGTGACATTTTATGTTACGTCATGTTGAATTTAAGAAAATTTAAATCCATAGTTACATATGAAATATTGAGACAGTTTCACTTTTAGTTTTGTCTATCCGAATGAAATTTCTCTATTTGCATTCACATTGCAACTGCTGTCAACTTAATTTGATACATAGCAAGATAAAGTTAACTTATCCAACTTCTATCATACACCTTGATTCTAACTTACACTGTTGATCACCACTCACCTGATTTTGGTACTGAAACTTGTTGGACATATGCTGTAGAACCATCCTCTAGTTGAATTACTTGACCATCAACTAACTTCCCATCTGAAACACATTAGGTATATCTTAAGACACAGAGATGAAGCACTTAACAGGTAAATAACCTATGGTGTCACTGCTGCACAATCCAGATCAGGAATGTTCCAGGAACTAACCCTGTTCAGAGTCACCAGAGTTCAGTCAGGGCAAGCAACAGGGTACTAAAATTGCTTACAGTATCCTTAGGCTAAGATGACTAGAAGAAATGGGTTTACTATTCATGATTAGTGACTCCTTGCTGTTAAGATGGTGAAGGGAGCTGAAAGTGTGTTTTAATGTCCACTGTTGTTAAACAATTTACTTACATGCAATGTACAAGTTCACTCAACGTGGGGTATTAGAGGGTGGTTGTGCCTGTGGAATCATATTCACATGTCAACAGAAGAAATCCGAGAAGTGGATAAGCATCATCGGTAGTGGTGATTGGGAACTAGGCAAGGTTTATATGTCTGGCACACATTTATTTTATTATATATTTTGTGTTTAACATCAAGTTAAAAGAAAGTTATAGCTGTAAACTAGATTATTTTAGAAGACCAAATTATACAAAACAAACATTAAATAGAAGAATTGCTGTATAATTAGAAATTCACCAAGAAAGTGTACACCTTTAGGATTGTGTTGAATATATGCTGTAGTTCCATCTGCAAGAGTAACAGCTTGTAAACTCACACCGTCCATATTTTCCAGTCGATCACCATCTAAATAAAAAGACTCATTACTGTTTGGAATAGGTAAATTATAAAATAATTTTATACATAAACTGAACAATCTCTTCCTAACGTACGTTATTGGGTAGTTGATGAAAGGAAAATTGGAGAAACTGAGCAGTAATGTTTACAAAAACTGCATTATCACAACATTTGTGATTCTGCACCCTCCCAAATTTAATTGTTTTTGTCCTATTAGGTCGATCATAACAACACAGATTCCGTCTAATTTTGCCAATGCCATTTAACATGGAGTCAAAGCAAAAGAGAGTGGAGAGGACACTGTTGTCAATTATCATTCCATGTACATAACGGAGCTTAACATAAGTCTGACTGAAATCAAGCATTTGCCACGGGACACTCTACAGACATAAATTCACGCACAGCAAAGTGGCTTGAACTACTAACTAATCCACTAATTCCTTTAAATTTGAAAAATAAACTGTTTTTAATTTGCTTCAGTAGGATGTTTGGTTTATATTTTTTTAATTAACCTGTTCAGAGATGTTATTACATACCTATACAGCAGGTGCGTTCTGAACCTGGGTCTCCTGGGTCAGATGTAGGGACACTACCACTGCACGACAAGAGCTCCCCCCTCCCAGGTGGATTTTTTTTGCTGTTCTGTGTAAGGGCACCTATATTAGTCATCTGCTATATTAAAGTAATACTGTCATTGATAAACCTTGTATCATTTATAGAAATACTGACCAAAACAGTTGCAGAATAGCAGCATTTGACCTTGCAATCATAATTATATACACTTCCTATGGGAGATTAGTAAACATTTGACAATTTTGAACAGCAAAGAATTTACGTCCAAAACCTTTTACTAATCTAACCATGTGCTATTAATTGACCCCTTTGTTTTCTCCTCTTTTCCTCAGTAACTGAGTCAAACAGAGTTGTGAACAAAGTATTTTCCCTTTCTTCCTTTCACATGTTCTCAGACTGGCACACCCAGCCCTGCAAACATCTTACAAACATCTGAAACCCTAATCCAGAAGTGGGTGACTTGTCCCAAAGATTAGTCAACCAATAGCCTAACATAGTCATATTCACGTAGACATACCTTACAGGCAATGTCCCACACAGCCATCATCATACCCTAAGTACATCCAGTCCCAGCAGCAGGACAGAACTACCCAGAGGTGGAGGTACAGTGATATACAGTTAGGGCTGAGTTGTCCTGGGAGTCCACAATATTGACTCCAGACCCCATGGGCAAGGAAATCTCACGCTCATTATCACCTCCTGTCTCTATGTTGAATACTTTTAGGAGGAAGCACTGAGAATGGCACAGTCACAGAATGTACAGTGGGTGGGAGACTTCAACATCACTAATAGTGGTTTGAGTGTACCACTACTGAGCAACGTGGACAAGTGCTAAAGGATATAGTCGACAGACTGGGCATGCGGCAAGTGGTGGGAGAACTAATGAGGTTAAAAAACTTAGTTGCCCTCGTCCTCACTAATCAACCATTACCAGATGCAGGACTGTACAGCAGTCTTCCTACTATACTGTCAGTCATTGTGGAAACAGCATCCTGTATGCATATTGAGGATATCCTCCATCATGTTGTGTGACACTGCCAACATGGAATAAACTTCAAAAAAGATCTAGTAATTCAACACTGGGCAACCAGGAGATTCTGTAGACTGTCAGCAGCAGAAGACTTGTATTCAACTACAATGTGTAATCTAATGATTTAGCATATCCTCCACTCTACCATTACCATCAAACTGGGAATGCACAATGGGCATGCCTAGTGCAGCTCCAGTCATATCTAAAACTGAGGTGGAAACTACAATACAAGGCTACTTGCATACTAAACAGCAGAATCAAAATGAAATAGCCAGGACTGTGCAATCCCTCATCAATGAATCAGATCTAAGTTCTGCAGCCCTGCTACAACCATCTAGGAATGATGGTAGACACTTAACAATTAACAGGAGGAAATAACTCCACAAAATATCACCTGGGGAGTCAAGCACATCGATGTAAAAGACAAGACAGAAGCACTTGAATCCATCTTCAGCCAGAATTGCCTAATGGATGAGTCATTAGATGCCAGTCTTCAGCCAATTCAATTCACCCCACATGATAGCAAGAAACTGCTAAAGGCAGCGGTATTATACAGGCAATGGACTCTGACAACATTCTGGCAATAGTACTAAAGTTGTGTTTCCTGGAAAAAATTGCACACCCCAGCTAACCCATTGCAATACAGCTACGACACTGGCATCTACCTAACAATGTGGAAACATGCCTAGGTATATTATGTCCACAAAAAGCAGGAAAAATTCAACCAAGCCAATTATTGCCCTGTAAGTCTAATTTCAATCATTGGCAAAGTGATGGAAGGGGCGGTCAAGAGTGCTGTCAAGTGGCATTTGCAAAAAAAAAAACCCTGCATACTGCACTCATTCTGGGTTCTTCCAAGGCCACCTAGCTCCTGACCTCATTATAGTGTGGTCCAAAGATGAACAAATGAGCAGTGGTGAGGTGAGAGTGACTGGCTTTGACATCAAAGCAGCATTTGATCAAGAATGGGATCAAAGACCCTAGCAAAACTGGTCAATGTGCATTGGGGGAGACCTCTCCACTGACTGTAATCATAACTATCACAAAAAAAGATGGCTGCGGTTGTTAGAGGTCAATCATCTCAGTCCAAGGCCATCGTTTCTGAAGTTCCCCACAGTCATGTCCAAGATCTTCAGCTGCTTCATCAGTAACCTTCCTTATCATAAAGTAAGAAATGTGGATATTTTCTGATACTTGCACAACGTTCAGCACTGTACACAATTCCTCAGATACTGAGGCAGTCAATGTTCATGTATAGTGTGACCTGTACAATACCCAGGTTTGGATTGATAACTAGCAAGTAACATTCACATCACTGCCTGGCAATGATTATTTAAAACAGGAAAATCTAAGCAGCTCCTCTTGAATTTCAGTAGCAATACCATTGCTGAATCACCCACATTATCAACATAACAGAGGTTACCAGTGACCAGAAACTGAACTGTAAATGTATGTAGATACTACAGCTATAAAGAGCAAGTCAGAAGTTAGAAATTCTGCACAAGTAATTCAACTCCTACCTGCCCAGTACCTGTCCACCATCTATAATCCACAAGTCAAGAGTGTCTGATGAGTGCAGCTCCAACATCACTCAACCATCCAGGAAGAGACAGCCTTTTTATTCAGCACCCCATCCACAAACTTCAGCATTCACTCCTTTCACCATTGACGCACAGTAGCAGCAATGTGTACCATCTATAAGATGCACTACCGTAGCTCACCAAGGCTTCTTCAACAGTAATTTCCAAATCTGCCTCCAAATCCAACCTCAATTAACCAGAAGGACAATGACAGCAGACAGATGGGACCATAACCACCTACAAGTTCTCCTCCCTGCCACAGAGCATCCTGATTTGGAATTGTATCAGTGACTCAGTGAGTAAAGGAACAAAATCCCAAAACTCCCTAACAGCACTGAAGGTGACCCTGCATCCAGGGACTGCAGCAAATCAGGGACACAGCTCACCATCAATTTCTCAAGCACAAATGGGGATGGCCAATAAGAAATGGTATATTCAGCAATGCCACATCCATGAAAGAATGAGAAAAAATTGCCCAGGCAGCTGATTCAATATTACACTTGAAAAAAATTCTACAAACCACAGCAAACCATTAGACTGGTCCAAACATTGGGCTGGACTTTTTGAAGCTACTGCTATAGGAACATTGGCAATTAAACCCATATCATGGGAGAAGCTCCATATCAGTCGCCTGGTGGCAGGAAAACCTCCCTTGATTAAATCAGAAGGTGAAGGGACTGACAGGTGTTTGGCCATCAGTGGCAGAAGGCCAAATGGTACCCATTATCTCTGAGTCTACTGCAATTTAGTAGTGGCTGTGAGATTAAATGGAGGTTGTACAGGTCTCCTGGGCCTTCAGAATGCCTTCCAGCAAAACCTATTGGATTTTGAAGGGAACAGGCAGGTACGAAGAGGATAGGGATCCCACATGAGCAAGAATTATACTTCTAATTAATGGAGCTGGCATCAGATATGTGAAAGGGCACTGATGGCCACAATTCTGCTTTTGCCTCCAATCCTACATTTGCATAAATTCTACCTCACCCTCAATCACTTGTGACCAGGGATCCCTCTGTGATTCTGGACCTCAGGCAGGTACAGTGCTGCCAACAGCCACCGCACCTGCTGGTTAAAAAGGCAAGTGGAGCTGACGGGCCACAAGCTCTTGGCAGATGGGGTCCTCAATCTCGAAAACAGCCTATTGTGGTTTAGGACTAAGTGTCTGAATGGCACTTGATTCCTTCAGTCCTCCCCATAGAGCTAACAGAGGGTTCTTAACATTTCTCAGACCAGTGGGCAAGACCCCCATTAGTCCGGCAAAATTCCAGCCATTGCTTTATAGATTGCACAAACAAAATAGGAAAACTACGTCAACAGTATTTTAACTGGTAGAAACCATCCTGCATCATTCAGCAATTTTTGTTTAAGTAGTAAACCATTGTGTTGTTAGAATCATTAGTTAAAAAATGTTATATTGTTTTGTGGAATTTACCTCCTATTTTTTCAAATCATTGGTGTTAACTTCAACCTGAAAATTTGCAAAGGAAAAAAAAAATTCACAAAATTAAAACTGAAACACAAAGATTAATACTTGTAGAGATTTACCTGTTACTGCTACTGCTTCTGTTAGGCACAGTGTAACGTGCTGACCATTGCCCATTCCCTGGAATTCCGCCATACTTTGAGTTTCTCTGTTTATCTGTGCCAATAACATATCTGATAAAATGTCAAACAATTAAAATTAATGGGCATCACCTATTTCCAGCAGGAACACAATCTCATCACAAGTATTCAACTAAAGTAAACCTGTTAAAATTATAGTGATAGCACGCTAAATAATTAGTGGGAATAAAACTTCACAAAGTTACAATAATACAAGGTTTTGTGATATCAGAAGTTTATTAGGTATCAATTATAGTTTAAAAGTCTGAATAACAAATTTTTCTTATCCAACAATTTTAACAAGATATCTCATGCTAAATATCGCCATGTTCAACGTTCTCTCTGAAACATTTTGAAAGAGTAAAATTGAACAAAAAGAAAAGGTATCGGATATTAAAGGTAACAACGAAATACCATAAAATTCACACTTCTGGCATACACTAGGACCAAATGGTGTTCGTAACTCCAAAATGCCAGCTAACAAAACAATTAATAATTTAGCCATTTAGGGGACTGATTGCAAAAGAACTGGCAACCACTTGATACTGATAACATAGGTATTTTAAATATCTTTGATTCCTGTTAAAATTTAAAAATTGCCAATGTTAAAACATTATTGACTATAGAATATTTACAAACAAAAACAATCAGTCAATCATAATGATAATACAAGGCTCCATGAAGGACTTAATTTAGTTTAGACCCAGTCCTTGATTTTATTGCTTAGTTGCCTGTGAGAGGGGCGGCACGGTGGCACTGTGGTTAGCACTGCTGCCTCACAGCGCCAGGGACCCGGGTTCGATTCCACCCTTGTGCGGCTGTCTGTGTGGAGTTTGCACATTCTCCCCATGTCTGCGTGTGTTTCCTCCAGGTGCTCCGGTTTCCTCCCATAGTCAAAAGATGTGCAGGCTAGGTGGATTGGCCATGCTAAATTGCCCATAGTGTTCAGTGTAGATTAGGTGGGTTCTAGGGGGATGGGTCTGGGTTGGGTGCTGTGAGGGTCGGTGTGGACTTGTTGGGCCAAAGGGCCCGTTTCCACACTGTAGGGGTTCTATGAAAAAAAAGAGCTTAAACATCACTTCTAAGTCGTAAATACTGCATGTGCAGTTTTTAACCACTTATTTCTGTGCAATTGTAAATAATTCTACATGAGTTTCACAAGGAATACTGCATTTTGTAACCTGGCAATAGTTTAAAAAAAAATTTCAGTGAACCCACATCCATCAACCAGAGACATCACATCTGTACCTTGTGGAACATTTAAAATTTGAGAGGTGCCAGAGCATGCAAAATTTAGCATAATAGCTCAAATAGTAATATCAATAATTCCCCACTTGGACAGGTTCATTAAATTCAGCTAAGCCATCAGGAGATGTGCCTACCAGATGGCAGCATGGGACATGGCTAGGGGAGAAAGAAGAAATAGATAAACTAAAAGTCATGCCAGGCACTCCTGCATATCACTAAGTGGTCAGTTCAACAGTAGCACTGACAGTTGCTCACCCTTCAGTCAATGAATGGCATATGTTGGATGGATATCGATTAAAATATATAGGTAGGCAAAAAATTAACCAAGAACTGTCTGCAGAGCAACTTACGATAGGATTAAGGATAGAACAATACAGCAACCTTCAAATCATCAGAACATATTTTGCAATCCTCACAATAGCAAAAGGGTTTTAATAGTATGTTAAGTTAAACAATATTGTGCTCTTTAGTGGAATTCCTCTTTCAAATTTTATATTTCCATGGAGGTGCTTTACACTTTGATATCCTTACATAATGTCATGATTGTTTTTAAAGTAAATCTTATTCTAGTAACAGCACTCAAGCCTCACTCTCTGAGAAGTACAAATGACAGCAAAATGAACTAAACTGGGAACCAACTACAGTTTTACAAACCATTTTGTGTCTTTTAAGTGTTTATTTCAAAAGGAATGATTACTGAATGACAGCTTTGGTAAAGAGCAATAAAGCAAGTCACACATTATTTGACATGGCGGTAAAAGTGAAAACTGCCCAAATATGTCTGATCCACAATAAGCGAAATATAAACAATCCAGCCAATTATCACGCCTTCAGTCTACTATCAGTTTGAATTTTGCCAAGTCCACTCCAGATGTCATCATCTTGATCCATACATGGAAAAAAAAACAAATTCCTGAGATAGTCCTCATCAGATTTATCAGATTGTAGAGTTCACGTTAAAATTCAGCTTTTAGCTGAGATCTCAAGATCAGGCACTGTCTATCTGCTTAGCTCAATGTTAAAGATTACATAGATCAAAGACAACCACCAGTTCCCCCAGTGTCCATGCCAATATTTACTACACATTAGACAATGTGTAATAAGATATAGCATGACTTGAGAGCTCTTGAGGTGCAGTGATAGTGTCCCTAACTCTGAATCAGAAGGCCTGGGCTCAAGTCCCACCTGATTCAGAGTTGTGTCATAATGGTTCTGAACAGGTTTAGTAAAAACTTCTATAGCATGGCTTGATAACGTGTGTAAGACTTTTACACAGTTTATAGTACAAATCAACAGCTCATTGTGTAGAGGCCCGCACTATTTTTCTTTTATTCATTTTTGGAGATTTGAAACTATGTGGACATTAAGAGTTGAACTTTGAAGAGCAGCTTGTTTTAAAGAACATAGACAGATCTCAGTTGCCCGGAAGGGTCACTGGACCTGAAGCGTTAACTCTGATTTCTCGTCACAGATGCTGCTGAGATTTTCCAGCAATTTCTGTTTTTGTTGTGAACAAAGACAGATAATTTGCTGTTGATAACTGGCCTTAATTGTTATTCTCAGGACATTGTTAACGAAATGGTACCAAACTGTTGC
>NC_063348.1:26700955-26714458 GCF_021869965.1 Rhincodon typus | reverse complement strand
AAGGAGTCTGGCAAAACTGGAATCAATGGGAGGTCAGGGACAAACTCTCTGGTTGTTGGAGTCATACCTGGCACATAGGTAGACGGTTGTGATTGTTGGAGGTCAGTCATCTCAGCTTCAGCACATTTCTGCAGGAGTTCCCCAGGGTAGTGTCCTTGGCCCAACCATCTTCAGCTGCTTGATCAATGACCTTCCCGCCATCATAAGGTCAGAAGTGGGGATGTTCCTGATGAGTTGCACAATGTTCAGCACATTCACGACTCCTCAGATAATGAGGTAGTCCATGCCCAAATGCAACAAGATCTGGACAATGTCCAGGCTTGGACTGACAAATGACAAGTAACATTCGCCCCACATAGATGCCAGGCTATGACATCACAAATAAGAGACAATCTAAGCACCGCCCCTTGACATTCAATGGTGTTACCATCACTGAATCCCCCACTATCAATATCCTGAGGGTTACCATTGACCAGAAACTCAACTGGACTCACCGCATAAACCAGTGGCTACAAGAGCAGGTCAGAGGCTAGGAATACTGCAGCGAGTAACACATCTCCTGACTCTCCAAAGCCTGTCCACCATCTACAAGGCACAAATCAGGAGTGTGGTGGAATACACCCCACTTGCCTGGATGAGTGCAGCCCCAACAACTCTCAAGAAGCTTGACACCATCCAGGACAAAGCAGCGATCTTGATGGGCACTACATCCACAAGCATCCACTCCCTCTACCACCGCGCTCAGTAGCAGCAGTGTGTACTATCTACACGATGCACTGCAGAGATTCACAAAAGATCCTCAGACAGCACCTTCCAAACCCACAAGCACTTCCATCTAGAAGGACAGGGGCAGCAGATATTTGGGAATACCAACACCTTCAAGTTCCCCTCCAAGCCACTCACCATCCTGACTTGGAAATATATTGCTACTCCTTCACTGTCGCTGAGTCAAAATCCTGGAATTCCCTTCTGTTGGTCAACCCACAGCAGGTGGACAGCAGCGGTTGACGAAGGCAGCTCACCACCACCTTCTCAAGGGCAACAAGGGACTGGCAATAATTGCTGGTCAGCAGTGATGCCCAAATCCGACAAATGAATTTTTAAAAAAATGTGTGGTCACTTTCACCCATACTGTCGTAGACAGATGTATGTGTGGCAGGCAGATTGGTGAGGATGAGGTCACATTTCTATTTCCCTGTCTTCTTTTTACCCTCACCAAATGCTGTAGACAGCAGCATCTTTGTCCAGCAATTTTGTCCTTTGGGACTCAACCAGTTTAGTCAGGAGTGGTGCTGTTGTGCCAGTCTTGGTAGTGGATGTTTAAGTCCCCCACCCAGAGCACATTCTGTGCCCTTGCCACTCTCAGTGCTTCCTCCAAATGATGTTCATCATGGAGGAATATTGATTCAACAGCCAAGGGGTGCATGGTAAATGGCAATCAGGGCGAAGTTCCTTTGTTTATGTTTGATCTGATGTCAGGACACCTCATGGGGTCCAGAGTCGAGCTTAAGGACTCTCAGGACAATTTCCTCTTTACTGTACACCACTGTGCCTCCATTTCTGCTGGATTTGTCCTACTAGTGAGATGCAAGACATACCCAGGGATGATGATGTTGGTGGTGTATGGAATGTTGTCTGTATGGTTCTGAGAGTATGACTATATCAGGCTGTTAGATACTTCTTACCTTATGCTGGAAGGACGGCCTTCTAATGTTGGCCCTAACCCTTCGATGTTGTTGAGGCGGACTTTCCAGAGACATCAGGGCCAAGTTTGTTGTTGTCATTTCCGGTGCCCTAGTCGATGGTCTGTCCGGTTTCATTCTTTCTTTGTAGTTGTTAATACAACTGAATGGCTTGCTAGGCCTTTTCAGAACACAGTTAAGAGTCAACGACAATGCTGTCAGGTTGGAGTCTTATCTAGGCCAGATCAGGTTGGAACCCAGATTTCTTTCCCCAAAGGACATTAGCGAACCAGATTCACCAGATGCATCATTAGAGTTTTAATTCTAGACCTTATTGAATTCAAATTCCACTATGTGCTATGATGGCATTCGAGCGTTGGTTCCCAGAAGGTTACCTAGGTCTTTGGATTACTAATCCAACGGCAATACTACTCTGCCATCACCTCTCCTGAATGAAGTATTATCTACTTAAAAGAGTCTTAGATTATATTATAAAAAGAAACAGAAAATATTGGAAATACTGAGCCTGTGAGGCTGCATCTGTGGACAAAGAAACAAAGTTAATATTCCAGGTCAATGATTTTTTATCAAAATCAATAGCTGAGATCTTTTCTAGTATTCAAAATCAAGAAAAACTTATACATACAAAAATAATTGAAAAACCTATCATTCTGATTTAATTGCAGTGACATGGTGAAGTGAGAATTTAATGCTTTGTAATAAGGTAATTTAAAACTGAGTAGTTTTAATATGGTAAAGATAAAATCTCTGCTTTAAGTTTGAAGCTTAACACATACTAAATAAAAATCAATCGACTATTGTTTTGTAATATTGAGCTTCTGCACATTGACTACTTGAAGCTGGTGGCCCAGAGCTCAAATCATGTACTGAAACAGCAGCTGCAACCAGTACAATACCCCAAAATTTACTGTTCTATTATGCGGTGAAACAGGACTAAAACTACTTGTCCATAAAAGCATGAACTGTGTTCCATTGGTTGGTATAGCAGACAGATGCAAACAAAATAAGCTGGCAATACTCAATACATCAGGCAGCATGTGGAGAGAAAAACAGCTAATGCTTCAGGTCAGCAGTCAAATGATCTACAACCTAACTCCATTAACCCACATTTAATCTTGTATCGATTATACCTTTGATTAACAAAAACACCTTTTAGTCTCAGATTTAAAATTAACAATTGATCTAGCATTAGCTTTTGTTTGTGGAAGAATTCTGAAATTCAACCATTCTTTGTGTGTAGAAGTGTTCCCTAATATTTATTGTAAACAGAGCTGGCCCTAATTCTTAGCCTACTTCTCATAGTCCTAGACTTCTGACTAAGGGAAGTAGTTTCTATCTACCTGATCTGCCTTCCTTAATATTTCAAAGCTTTGATCGAATCACCCATAACAGTCTGAATTTCAGAGTATCTAATCCAAATGAAGGTTACTAGAATAGAATAGAATCCCTACAATGTGGAGGAAGGCATTCGACCCATTGAGCCCATTACCGCCTCTCTGAAGAGCACTCACCAACCTCCACCCGGTCACCTTGTCACCCTGCATTTCCTATGGCTAACCTACACATCCCTGGACACTACAGGCAATTTAGCATGGCCAATCCGTGTAACCTGCTAACCTTTGGATTGTGGGAGGGAACCAGTGCACCCAGAGGAAACCCACGCAGACACGGGGAGAACATGCAAACCCCATACAGACAGTTGCCCGAGGCTAGAATCAAACTATAGCCCTAGCGCTGTGAGGCAGCAATGCTGACCACTGAGCCAGCATGCTGCCTAGTTGATATTCGTAACTTCTTGGTTTTGAATTTATAAATTCTATTTATCAGCTGTGAACAAATTACAGTCAGCTCCAGTGAAAGTAACTGTACATTTATGATTTCCACTCTGTTTCAATGCCCATTTCAGGGGCTGCTTTCAGAAAAAATGACCAATCGTGGAAGAAATACCATGGATATTATAGAATCACAGAGGTGTTCCATTATAATGAAGGGATATTCTAATTATATGTTATTATAATGAAAGGTTTAAATAGTGCAAAAGAACTATATGGTATCAACCCAATGCATTCCTTAAAAAAGTAGGTGTTTTTCCTTTCTCTTCTCTCAGCCACCAACAAGTCATTGCTTTGATTCCTCTTTTTCAGACTGAAAATACCAAGTGTTTCAACTGTGTCTTCATAACTCTGATGTTTGACACTAGGGATCTATCTTGTGACTCCTTATCTGTATTATTTCTGATGCTGGAATGTCTTTCATTCTGCTTTCCCTTTGAGTTTGAGCAAACTTGACAATTTCATATTGAGTTGTTAAGCCATTTGTGTAAATTTGAAACAAATAGATGTCCTAACACTGAGTGAAGGAGAACTCCACATACATTATTCAAAATCCAGCTGTACAGACATTTTTGATATTTAGTTAAATTATTAGTGACTCCTTGTTTTACAGGTGTCTGACGTAGGTAATGCATACAGTTTGAGAGATAGACATCTGCGTGCAATATTGGAATAGGCATCAAAATAAGCCCTAGTACTGATGCTTGAAAAAAGCATCTAACAATAGGAGGCTTCATGCCTATTTTATGCACCACCCAACTCTTCATGCAACTGGTTTACCAATGCAGTTGCCAAGGTCAACACACAGCTCGAGTAACAATTTTAAAGTCCTCCTGTCCTCTCTAAGAAAAGATAAAAATGCTTGCCTGAAAAAGCCAGGAGGTGAAGGACTACATTAAAACATAAGTTGCTGTTGAACACTGGTCACTTCTTTCTCATTCCTGGTCACTGATCCATATTTCCTGGCCACCCTGTCTCTTTCAACACCTGCTCGAGAGTCACAGTGGCCAGAAATCAAAATAGTCTTTGCAAAGCTGCCTGGGAATCCTTAGCACATGATTCCAGTTTGTCAGTGCGAAGTCTGGTTTGATTATAAATCTTGTGTTCAAAGTCTGGAAGAATCTGAAATCTGGCAAGCTCTCAGTTCCAATGATTCTGAACTTTGACATCAGATTTGCAGTTTCCCACCAACTCCACAACGCCCTGACATAACTCCTCTGAGAAATTAATAGTTAGTTTTCACACTGCTAGTAATTAGTTATCCATTCATCTGGTTTACCATGCATGTCCAGTTTTGAGTTTATTCATTGGAATAAACAAACAGGCAGACTGAGTACAAGCTACAAAAATAGTATCATTTGAAATCTTTAAACAAAATGCAGCAATTACCTACCTCATTCCTTTCCATTTGTTTTATGATGATGCTCCTTTGTCACTGCGTCCAATGTCAGTAAGCATGAGAAAACTGTTTGTTATGCTGAGGTTTTGGTTAGATCTTCAATCTGATTAAAAGTCTGTTTTCTTAGTTCCATGACTATTCAATGTTCTATTTTCCTCTATGAATACTTCTGTTCCCGTTTCAGGATATGGATTAAAAAGCCATACAAGAACCCATACAGGAGAAAAGCCATACAGGTGCCCAGAAGAAAGTTGTGACAAAGCGTTTAAAACCTCAGGGGATTTGCAGAAACACATCCGAACTCACACAGGTCAAAACAGGATATATAAATTACATTTGGTTAAAGAAAAGCATTTTTCACTTCTCTTCACATTTTTTTCATCCTCATATCCTCAATTAAAAATACAAATTCGTGTATCCTGTTTGGTAACCAGCTTTTTTTATGAGGACCTTTTTTGAAAATATTTGGGTTTTCAGTAAAAACATTAATGTTTGCAATCTGATACTGGTTTGTTGTCAGGGCAACTTGAGTGATGAAGCTGAAAGCTGTAATTCTAAAATACAATAGATTGTATTTTTATGCCTATTTTCTTTATATTCTACAGTGTTATAAATATGTGCCATTAACTCCAACTGCTACTTTTCTTTCCTCTCTGGATTACCTGATTCCGAGAAAACACAGTGGTATCAATGCAATTTCCACATATCACTTCATCTAAGTGATACCATAGTAATTCAGCAACAACCTGCCTTAATGTGACAGCTTTAATGTAGTAAAATGGCCCAAAGTTTTTCTCAAGGGATATAAGGAAAGGTGATTGAAAGATTGGTTAAAGAGGGGGATTTTAGAAAGTGTCTTGAAGAAGAAGGTAGATAAAGATAGATGGAGGAGTTTAAACAGGGAATTTCAGAGTTTAGAGCCTAGGAATCCAAGGATCCAATGGTGGATAGGTTGCAGTTGGAATGAATCAGAAGCCAAAATTGAAGGAGCACAAAGATCTTGGCAGTTGTACATCTGGTGGAGGTGGCAAAGATAGTGATGGTTTAGACCATGGAGAGATTTAGAACCAAAAATAGATGTAATCTGAAATTGAGACTTTAACCTGGAGCTGGTGTAAGTTAATGAACACATTAAGTTAATGATGATGAAATGCACTTGTGAGTTAGGATATGACACAGTATTTCAAATGAGCTCAAGTTTGTGTGAGGTGGAAGCTGTGAGGTCTGGCAGAGTTTTGAGTGTATAAGTCGTGGATGAATGTGACAGCAGCAGATGAATTGAAGTTGAGCCATGCTGCAGAAGAACATGTCGATGATGTTTAAAATGGTGTGGATGTGTGGTAAGGAGTTTATCCTGGTCAAAGAAGACTCAAAAATTGAGAACAATCTGGCTGCAAACTGAAGGAAATGGAGTCAGAGGGTACTTAATGGAGTTTCGGGACTGAAGACAATGACTTAAGACTTACCAGTACTTAGTTGGAGGTAATTTCTGCTCATACAGTATTTGATATCTCAAGGACTGTCATGACAATTCAGAGACCATTGGAAAGGTTGAAAGGGCTGATGGTGTGATAGAGCTGAATGTCATCATAATCTATGTGGAACCTGCCATGCTTTCAGATAATTGTGGCAGAGGCCAGTATGTGGACAAGAGGTGAGAGAAAGTCAGGGACAGATCCCTGGGGACTCCAGAGGTAACAGTGTAGGTGTGAGAAGAGATCCTCTGATCCTGTGGTTGCAACTGGATAGATAATAATGAAATTAGGTGAGAAGAGTCCTATCCAAATGGACGATGGAAGAGAATAGAATAGCTAGACATATCAAAGGCTGTCAGCCATTTAGAAGGTTAAGCGGGATGGTTCATCGTGGCCATAGCTACGTAATGTGTCAGGAAGCCATTTGCAACTTTATTTTGGGGTGGAAATCTGTTTGGAGGGATCCGATCATGGAATTCTGGGAAATCTGGGCATGAATTTGATAGATGACAGCCCATTAAATGACTTTAGTGCAGAAAGGAAGTTTGGAGAAGGGACATTAGTTTGCAAAGACTGTGTACTCAGGAGTTGATTTTTGGAGGAGAGACTGATGATGACAGACTTGAAGGATGAAAGGCAAAAGAGAGCAGTTAATTTGTTCAAATGATTTGGAAATCAAAAATATCTCTGAGAAACTTGATGTGGTATTTGGTAGAGATTGAAATGCTCAAAGGAGAAGATATCATAGGAGGAGGGAGAAGATGAAGTTGTGATTTTGTGATGAGCTCGACATAATTGGAAGGTGCAAGGTGCCTTTCTAATTCATTGGAATTAGGCCTCCTCCAGTTAGGAGGTTTATGCTTGGTTGCTCCTTATCCTTTTTCAAAGCTATTCAGATCTGATTATATTATGATCATTATTCCTCAAATGACCTCCCACTTAAAATGTTTTACCTGTCTCACTTCATTCCCAGATCTTGATTCACCAATGCTTCCTCATTGGGTTGAAAACCCACAGATGAAAGTTCTGTAATGCACACTTTAGGAAGTTTTCCCTTTCAGCATTTTTTGTACTTTAATTTGTTACTATCCACATTAGGATAACTGAATACCCCATTATCGTTACCCTGTAGTTCTCGCATCTCTCTATAGCTCATCTGCAAATTTACTGCTCTGTATCCACCCTGTATTCTTTTCAGTTGTGTGATTTTTTTTTGAGATGTCAAATGTATTCATGACCTTTTCTTTAAGTGTAATTTCAATGCGATAACATTGTCACTAGCTGAAAAATATTAATCATTTAAGAGACCCTATTTGTTTTTCACAGACTATTTGTTTTCAAGTCTTTCAACAAAGCTTTATTACTATAGCAACCAAATCTGGCTGGATAACATGAGCCACAGAGTTACATGGCTTTGTACCAACAATAACAGAATTACCTGCAGGGTTTGGATTTTGCTGAGTTGGTACATATCTTCCAATATATAATTAAAAAGAACACTGCCAGTACAGTTCAGTAGATTTGAAGCTTATAGGCACAGTTTGTGGTTTTCTTAAATGGGTTTGTCCGTTTTGTCATCTTCATCTTTTCCAACAAGTTTTCTTTGCCCATGGCATTAACTCCTTGCTGGGACATCAGATACCCACCATTGTTGCATGTAAGTAGCCTCTTCATGTGTGAAACTAGACAACTACTATTGGGCTATAACATTTTTCATGTTGTCTTTGCTTTGTGACTTTACAGTTTTATATGAACTGTAGCTTGACAGCATGAAATTAAAAGGAGTAATGAAAGAGGTGACAGTGCCAGAATCAACAGTGGATTAACATTTGCTGGCACTCGAGATGAGGAAGGGTGCAAAGATAAGGCAGCAAACCATTCCTCCTTCTACAGCACCTTCCAAACCTGTAACCTCTGCCACCAAGAAGAACATGGGCCACAGACACATGGAAACATGACCATCTACATGTTTTGCTTTCTGCCACATACCATCCTGACTTGGAATTATATTGTCGTTGCTCCACTTGTGCTGAGTCAATAACATGGAACCTCCTTTCAGCAGCACTGTGGATGTAACTACACCAGACTTCGATGGCAGTTAGGGATGAACAATACGAAACTCTCACCTTATGAAAGAAATTTTTAAAAAATCATTGCAAGGTTTTAAAAATTGTTGTCTTGGAGGAAGATGAGCCAATGAAGCCTGATAAGAAACTGTACGTGGAAAGTGAAGATTTGGACAAGTTATAGTTTACATAGAGGTGGAACATAGAAAACTGGGAAGTAGGCTATTGAGTAGTCATTTTTGGAGTCAAACAAGGCCTGGCTGAGGACTTCAGTGTATGTGGGACAAGCTTGGTGGATGCAGTGTTCTGCAGTTGTGCACTTCAAACAGCTATCGATAATAGCTGGTCAGTTTTCCTCCTCCTTACTCAGAGGGTGGTTCAGCTACTGAACCTAGGATCTTCCTGTTATGTAGTTCTTTTCTGGAATTGAAACTTCACTATCTAGCAGGTATTTGTTGCTGTGAATAGGCCAGCTACTAACTAAATTAGCTTGGGAAGCTGCAAGTCATGTTCATGAATTAATCTATTGCTGTTGACCATTTCTGGAGTGGGTTGCCTTTTCTAGAGCATAAGTTTGTAGTTTGAATTGAGGAAATTCAGAAATGAGCACAATTTTTAAAAAACTGTTGTCATCATCATAAAGCAAGTCATTAATGAAGAATACAGGAAACAAAACTAAAAGAGAAAATAATGTAGCAGAATTTCAAGTTTATCGAATATGTCGGGAAGAAATTACACTAGAAATTGAGCTAAAATCTAAAAAACTGGAAGAAAATAAACAATTTCTGAATAGAGACAAATATGAAAATTGAGATAATGAAGTTGAATAAAACTGAAGTAAATAAAATATAATGAAGAGATGAAAGTGTGGGTGCATAGTAGAGCTAAGATCAAAGTGAATGACAAAAGAATAATGTTTACAGAAGAGTATAAAACAAAAGTGAAAGTAATAAAGCTGATCATTTAATGTTGGTATTGATTCTGAAAGAATGGCAGTCAGTGGAACTGTAAACTTTATTTTTATCTACAGCTTTATCAGTCTCAATTTGGACCAATGGAAAGTATTTTCCTGCAGGCCTAACTATTGATATTCAGACAAGAGAATACCCACTTTGAGAGTCTGGCCTATTCTTGATGTCCCGCCTGAAAGTAGTGCTTTGAAAAATATTATTGCTTTTCAGTACTGCATAACTTTTAATGTAGTTCAGTCCTGAAATGTATTTGAACCAACAATGTTCTGCCTAAGATGTGAGTGCCCCTAACTGAGTCAGTTAACACTGAAGAATCAATTAAATGCTAGTATAAATCAACAACATTGGAACAACATTTCAATATTTACTGCAATGAATTCTGTGATTCACTTTGAAATGTAAACGATTCTAGTACCTAAGATCCTGTTGTTATGTGGTTGCTTAATAATACAATAAGAATGACATATATACGATACCTCTGAAGGTAGCTGCGTGTTAAAGGTATTGGTATTCTGTTTAGTGGGCTACAAAGTAATATGTGACATGTTCCCCATGTTCCTTGCACAGTTTCTGAACTGCACTGTGCTGTACAAGCAGAGATTAAGTCAACGTCAGGAAATGGAGGAAGCGGAGTTTTAGAGAAGTGTTGACGGACTGTTACCGTCACAAAGGTAAATGAACATTTAATGCACAGAAACTACACACGAATACAGACCATTTGGCTCACCCAGTCTAGTGTTACTGGCGAGGCCAGCACTTGTTGTCTACCTGTGATTTCCCTTGAGGAGGTGGTGGTGAGCCATCTTTTAAAACTGCTGCTTAGTCACTGTGGTGAAGATACTCCCACAGTGCTCTCACCTGTGGAATTCCAGAATTTTGACCCAGTACCAATGATTGAACAATGATATATTTCCAAGTCTGGATCGCAAGACTTAACAGGGAATCTCAACAGTAATGATGTACGTGTGTGCACACTGTACGCTTTCTTCTAAATGGTAAAAATCGAGGGGTTTGGGTGGGCCTGTCAATGAAACCATGTTGACGCACGTCCTGCAAATGAGCTGTCATTGATTTTTCTTCAGCAGACTGTATAACCTCTTCTTAAATATTGACATGATCTCTGCTCAATTACAAATACTGCATTCTGCAGCCACATACCCACTATGTAACTCTGTTCTACTTTTTAATATTTAAAGTTGTATCTATCAATGTTCCCTCCTAACTAGGCATCTTAATTGATGAAAATAGACTATTTACTTCATCTCATCCCTTGATAACTTGCTACATCTCTAACAAGTATTCATTTAATCACATCTATTTTAAAAATAAATCTAATTTTTCAAATAATGCCTTCTATTTTTACAGCATGATCAATAATTTTACATTTTATTAGTGCTATGTTTGCAAGATTAAACTGTGAATGTGGCAATTTAATATGTATTTTACATAAAGAAATAGGAACAGGAGTACACCATCTGGCCACTCGAACCTCTGGCATTCAATAAGATCATAGCTGATCTGGCATGGGCCTCAACTCCTCTTTCATGGCAGCTCCTTGCTGCCCTCAATTCCCTAATATTTTCAAAAATTTGTCTACTTCCTGTTTAAATATTTGTAGTGATCTAGTCTCCACAACTCTCTGTGGTGAAGAATCCCAAACATTCACTACCCTCTGGGAAAAGAAATTCCTTCAGATCTGTTCTAAATGAATTCCCCTTATTCTTAACAATGTCTCCTAGTTCAAGACTCACCTACTTGTGTAAATATCTTCTCACATTTAGCTAGTAGAACTCCTTCAGACCCTTGTATGTTTCAACAGGATCATTCGTCATTCTTCTAAACTCTAATGAATGAAGACCAAACCTGTTCAGCTGTCTTTGATAAATCAACCCCATTAACCCAGAGGATGTCACATTTCCCCCTAATAAACTCTGTGTGCCAGGTTTTTGCCCACTCAATCTTTCTTTCTCCCCAATCTTTCTTTCTCCCCTTGTAGATTCCTTGTGTCTTATTTCAAAATGTCAGCCGGCCCACATTTGTAGCATCAGCAAACTTGGGTGCATTGCATTCTGCCCCCTCCTCCAAGTCATGAATATGTGTGGTAAATAATTGAGGTCCTTTGAATGATCCTTGCGACACTCCACTAGTTACACCTTTGCAGAAAACGATTAGTGAAGACAAATGTAAGTCCCTTACAGTCAGGAACAGGGCATAATAAGAACAAAAACATGGAAGATCAATCAAATACATACTTCAGTCTTCACAAAGGAGGACTCAAGAAAATGTCCCAAAAATGTGAGGGAACACAGTCTAGTGAGAAATAGGAGCTGAAGGAAACCTGTAATAGTAGGGAAATGGTGTCGAGGAATTTGATGGGATTAAAGGCCAATAAATCCCCAAGGATAATGATCTACAACCCAGAGTAGTTAAGGAAGTGGCTCTAAAAAATAGTGGATATATTGATAATGATCATCTTTTAAAATTCTGTAGACTCTGGAACAGTTCCTATGGATTGGAGGGATGCTAGTCCCACTGTTTAGAAAGGAAGGTAAAAAGAAAACAGGAAATTACAGATCGATTAGAATGACAGCAGTAGTGGGGAAAATGCTACAATCCATTATAAATGATTTAATAGCAGAACTTGACAAATTTACTAGAATTTTTTGAGGATGTCGCTAAATAGTTGATCAGGAAGAGCCAGTGGATACAGTTTACTTGAACCTTCAGAAGGCTTTCGATAAGGACCTACATAAGAGATTAGCGTATAAAGTTAAAACGCAGGTAATTGTGTGTAGCGTACTGACATGGGTAGAGAACTGGTTGGTGGACAGGAAACAGGAATAAGCAGGTCTTTTTCTGAGTGGCAGGCATTCGCTAGTGGGGTACTGCAGGAATCATTGTTTGCACCCCACCTATTCACAATTTGTATTAATGATTTAGATGAGGGAAATGATTAATATATTCAGGTTTGCAGCTGACACAAAGCTGGGTGAGAAGAACTGTGAGGTGGATGCTAAGACGATCGGGTGCAATTTTAAAAAGTTGTGAGTGGGCAAATGCATGTCAGATGAAATATATGTGGATAAATGTGAAGTTATCCACTTTGATCGCAAAAATATGAAGATAGATTATTATCTGAATGGCGATTGGTTGGGAAAGGGGGAGATCCCTGTACAACCAGTCACTGAAAGTGTGCACACGCGTGCAGCAGGTGATGAAGAGAAGTAGTATGTTGGTGGGAGCAGGGATGTCTTGCTGCACTTGTACACAGCCTTGGTGAGATCACGCCCGGATTATTGTGTGCAGTTTTGATCTTATCTGAGAGAGGATGTTTTGGTGTTAGAGAGAGTGCAGCCAAGATTTACTATATCATTTTCTGGAATGGCAGCACTGACGTATGAGAAGAAATTGGATTGTTTGGGACTATGTTCACTGTAGTTTAGAAGAATGATTCTAACAGGACTAGAAGGGTGAACGCAAGAAGGGGTCACAGTTTAAGGATTTGTGATAGGCCATATAAATATGAGATGAGGAGAAATTCCTTTACTTAGAGAGTGGAGAGCCTGTGGAATTCGCTGCCACAGAAAGTGGTTGAGGCCACAGCATTGAATGTTTTCAGGAAGGAGGTGGATATAATTCTTGGGGCTAAAGGTATCTATGGGGACAAAATGGGAATGGTGTACTGATTTATATGACAAGCTATGATTATATTGAATGGACTACTCTTGCACCTGTTTTCTATGTTTTAATTCTGACTTTGTCTTCTATGTGTTAACCAATCCTAAATCCATGTTAATACGTACCCTCAGTACCGTGGGCTCCAGTCTTGTGCAATAACATTTTACGTAGCATCTTATCGAATGCTTTCTGGAAACAACGGTTTGGACCAATTAAATATTAACCTAAATGTTTAGTTATCTAACGAACAAACATCAAAGTAAAATGTATCCCTTTTTTGTGTGAGATAACAAGGTGTAGAGCTGGATGAACACAGCAGGCCAAGCAGCATCAGAGGAGCAGGAAAGCTGACGTTTCGGGTCTAGACCCTTCAGAAATG
>NC_063348.1:26678132-26700555 GCF_021869965.1 Rhincodon typus | reverse complement strand
GTTCATCCAACTCTACACCTTGTTATCTCAGATTCTCCAGCATCGGCAGTTCCCACTATCTCTGAATCCCTTTTTTGTGTCCTTATTTTACTGCTTGAGATTAAATGAAATATAAGCAAATCAAAAATTTTTAGTATCAAATCTCTGGCAGAACTATTGTGCTATAATCACTTTCAAGCAAACATATGCATAACTATAAATAAGTTAAATATGATATTACAGTAATATGTTGACTAAATATTGCACATGATTTACTACATGTATTATGCCCTGTTTTTGTTAAGGTCAAATTGCATTGTATCTGACAAACAGGTGAAAGACCATTTAAATGCCCATTTGAAGGCTGTGGCAGATCGTTCACCACGTCAAATATTCGTAAAGTGCATATTCGAACTCATACAGGTGAAAGGCCATATTTCTGTCCAGAAGCTGGCTGTGGAAGAGCCTTTGCTAGTGCCACTAATTACAAGAACCATATGAGGATACACACAGGTATCAATCAGAATAAAGTGCTGCTCAATATTTCCTAAAGCCTGCTTATTAGTATGTTACCTAACAGAGCAACTACCTATTTAAATATCTATTTAAGCCAATACATTATTTTGGTCAATGACGTAATTCGTCTTGAATGCTTTCTTATGGTAAAAAGTATAACAGTGTTTTGCCATCTTTTTGATTCACTTTTGTCTTCCTGGATGACATGGTGAGAAGGGGAATGGCAAATTCTCAGGCTTCAGCCAATTCAAGTCAATGAGTCATTTACTATAAGGATCATAACCTGGGATAAGTTTCAATCCTCACTTTCACTCAGATCCTTTACCTTTATAATGTTTAGAAGAGATTTATTATTTGATTGGAATATACAAAGCACAGGTATATTTTCAATTAGTAGTCATAATATGGATAACTACAATGTGCATGCATTAATTTGCCAGAGTTTAAATCTGTAGTATAATGGAATAAGAGCTGAGTCTCAACTTTCTGTTCAAAGCCTGAAAGTCAGAATTGTACATTTTTGAGTAACAAACTAAATCCTGGAAAGGTGGTGATCATTATAACTGACTCAGAAAAGGTGTCCTGTTTACATGAATAATTACCCTGTGCAGTTTCTGCATGTTTATAGTCGGTGAGAGAGTCCTGTTTAATCGAGCAAAAATTTTGAAGCACTCAGCAAAAGGTTCGTGGCTGGATAAAAGGAGTTTATAGCTTGGATTTGACCTCTAGTCTGCATGTTGGATTTAGGACAGAAAAACTGACAACACTACAGTTGTGTAATGCATCAGTAAACTGTTTTTCAAAGAAAAATAAGATTTCTTAGCATGGAATGCTAATTCTGCTGAATTTGAGCTGTAGCTTCTTTCAAGCTATTAGATGGAACAAAAGAATTTTAGGTTTTTTTTGCACATTGTCTAAGCATTTTATAGGATTTTGCACTTTTAGTGTTGAATTTATCTTTATTATGTAATTATGACATTATTTATTTATAATTTTCAGGGGAGAAACCTTATGTATGTACTGTACCTGGTTGTGATAAGCGCTTCACCGAGTACTCCAGTTTATATAAGCACCATGTAGTTCACACTCATTCCAAACCTTACAACTGTAACCACTGCGGCAAAACATATAAACAGACATCTACGCTGGCAATGCATAAACGAACTGCACATGGTGACAGTGAACCAACTGAAGAAGAAGAAACTTTCTTTGAACCACAGGATGGTAAGTACAACTTTATTTGTTTTCATGTTTTTGTCCATGCGTCTTAGACCAGCTAGTAATATTCAATAATCTTGAAGAATCATAAAAAGATTATTTTTGGCATAAGTCTGAAAAAGTTTGTGTGAAGTGAAATTCATTATTGTAAATAGAAATATTGAAACAAACTTGAAGTTTTTTTTCAAATTAACACTGTAAGTGTGCTCCATAAAGTCGGAGATCATGGTCCTGACTATCTGTTAAACATAGAACAGTCCAGCACAGGAACAGGCCCACTATGTCTATGCCGACCATGATGCCATTCCAAACTAATCCCATCTGCCAGCACTTGGTCCATATCTCTCTACTCCTTGCCTGTTCAAGTGTCTGTCTAAATGTATTTTAAGTGTTGCTATGATATCCGCTTCTACCACCTCCCTGGCATGTGTTCTAGGCACCTACCACCCTCTGTGTAAAAAAAGACTTTCCTCACATATCTCTTTTAAACTTTCCCCCTCTCACCTTAAACCTACGCTCCCTTGTATTTGACATTTCCACTCTAGGAAAAAGATTTTGACTATTCACCCATGCACCTCATAGTTTTATATAATTCTATTAGGATCGCACCTCTGCCTCCAAAGCTCCAGCAAAACGATGCCAAGCATTCTTGGTTGATCTGTTCAAATTTTATTTGGCAGATGAAGGCATGAGTACCAAATGTACCTGATCTGCAGGTGCAGTTTTGTTCTAAGTATAAGTTCACAGGTGCTGGATTGTCTTCGTGGTAATTCCTCTTGTGTTAGCCTCAATTATGAGTATTGAGCCATTGACCGTGGGCACAGTGGAGGTGCATTTGGGTGCAGTTTCCGAAAGGCCTCTGTAGCTTATAATCAGGATCCTGGCTAATTTTCTTTGTTCCCCTGATTTTCATCAGCTCAGAGATGTCAATGTCTGTTTTGTGCTCTGCTGCCATTCCAATTCAGATCAAATCTGGGAGTTCCTGATTTATATGGCTTAGGACTATACAATGACTGCACTTTGACAGTCAAATCCCAGGTGAGGTATTGTTTAGAGCTGTAATTTGAAGCTTACAGTTTATCAAGTTATGCATGACAAAAATCAAAATTGTTATATGTAACATATGATCTATTCATCAGCTTCTTGTAGTTTTCTAATTCTATTGAAACACAAGGGATTTCTCTGCAAACCTAATTTTTCTATTGTAAGACTAAGAATACTCAACTACAAGAATGCCCTTTTTTTTTCTAATTATGTAGCTGTGCATTTGGCACCTTTTGAGTCTCAAACCTGCAACTATAGGTTTGTGGTTAGCAAATGGAGATTTAGTTTTGGGATGTTAGATGTAAATGAAAGGTAATTATGAAGTCAATATGATGATGAAATCCTCTGTTTGTATCTGCTTGTTGTGCTGAGCAAACCAGCAATCTATGACCGATAGCATTTATGGAGCAGATGGTTTTGAAGGTTATTGTGTGGCAAAATTGAATTTTGCCTAGCAATTGGTGACGAACTTACTGCAAGGTTTTCAATAGGTCACTCAGAACAGTTCAGGAATACTGAAGAGGTTACAGGCAGTGAGTGGGAGAGGAGAAACAGACATGTAGACTCCGTGGTAGGACTGTTGCACCTAGCTGTACTGGTAGGAAGATAGCTAAACTACATATTCTATGTAGGGAACTCAGGAAGGAGTCAAGAGCAATTGGATGTTTCTGGTCTATCAGAAAACAAGTTCTCAAAATTAGTTGGCAGTTGGAGTCAGTCAGGACTCAAATGGTCATGGGGAGTTGAGAGAGTTGGAAGATTGCAGATTCTGTATCAGAAGAGACTACGAGCCTTAATAGAGTCGTAGAGTTTTACGGTATAGAAAGTAGCCATTCAGCCCATTGTATCTATGCCAGCTATCAAGCACTTTAATCCTATTTTACAGCATTTAGCCTAAAACTTTGTATGCTATGGCACTGTAATTCTTCATTTAAGTACTTAAATGTTGTGATGTTTCCTGCCCCTACCACCCTTTCAGGCATACTCACCACCCAAATGCTTCCTTAAATCCCCTCTAAACCCCTGCGCCTTACCTTAAATCTGATTAACCAGAGTATTGATCCCTCTCGTAAGGGTAGCATTTCTTCCTCTGCACCCTGTGTCCTTCATAATTTTGTACGTCTCAGTCAGGGCTTCTCACCATGACCCCACCTGGCCTCTAGCCTTCTCTGGGGTATCCAGCAATGTCTTCCAAATGGTGATGACACGGTGAATCAGAAAATCCCAGTAAGCTCCTCAAGAACCTGTGCACCTGTGCCCCTTCACTGACTGCTCCCATTCTGGCAAATTATCCTCTGGGGGTCCAAAACTGCATTCCAGTCATCATTCATAAACATAACTCCACCAACAGCTAGCATTACCAGACTAAAATTGTCCTGGGTTTTCCTGGGTTTCAGTTTTTCTGAGCTACATCAAGCAAACACTGCTTGTGTGCCTCAGTTGTACTGAAGTGTGATTTCAGCTAAGAAGAGAAACTAATAGGCTGGGGTTGCTTTCCTCACAGCAGTGAATGCTGCGGGCGGGTGAGTTGGGGTGATTGTGAGAACACCTGACTAAGGTGTACAAAATTATGAAGGATACAGAAACATTTAAAAAATATTTAATTCACTTGAAGTGCCATAACATAACAGGTTATGGGCTATATGCTGTAAAATAGATGGCTGGCCTAGACATATTGGGCTGAATGGCCACTTTCCATAGTGTAAAGCGCTCTCCCTCCTACTGTAGTATAGAGTCAATGTCCTGGAAGTATTATCACTAGACTGTTAATCCAGAGATCTAGGTAAGCTTCTGGGGGTCCAGGTTTGAATCCTACCACAGCAGATGTTGGAATTTGAATTCAAAAAAAAATCCAGAATTAAGAGTCTAATGATGACTGTGAAGCCATTATCAATTGTTGGAAAAAGCCATCTGATTCACTAATGTCCTTTAGGGAAGGAAACTGCCATCTTTACCTGGTCTGGCCTACACGTGACTCCAGACCCACACCAATGTGGTTGACTCTTAACTGCCCTCTGGGCAATTAGGGATCAGCAATAAATGCTGGCCTAGCCAGCGATGCCCACATCCCGTGAATGAATAAAACAAAATCTGTCAAATTGGTTTTGACTTAATTTGCTCTTTGATGCCCATATAAAGTGTTCATTCAGTGTGTTACGCACGTTTACCACGTGCTAATTCTTGAACGTTAGGACTAAGTTGTATTGTAGATTTGTATTATTATTATAAAGTTGTACAGTAGCATTTATTGTTGTTTGTTTGTGGCTCTATTCTCTTAGTAAGTCCCCTGGATCTCACACTTTATTTGCTTTTGACAAAACGATACTGGTCTCAAGCCAGATCATAACATTAATGTGGCACTTTGGTCCAGGATTGTAATGATATGTATTTTATCTAATAAAAAACAGTTCTGTAGCTGTATTTTGTAGATCTGAGAAATTACAAATGTATATTGTACTATACAAATGACAATATTTTCCCTTCTCTTGTTATTTCCAATTACTCAAAAAGGTGATTTCTGCTCCTCTTTCTTCAACCACCCCATAACCAACCCATGCCACCAAATGAAAATCTTTGGTGTTGTTGATGAAGTCATAAATTTCAACTAGCATCTAGACCATATAAAACCTGGGACCAAATTTCCTTTCTACTTAAACTATTTAGCTACATCTTGATAATGACCTTGAATAAATTTAGCAGTGATTTACAACAAATCTCATGCATATAATCAAGGAATGATTTACATCTGAGATTAATGAATCATCCAAAGTAAAAGTGTTTCTGTTGTGTTTTGGCACTTGGAGTTTTAGACTGCTCAGCATGACAAAATGTGAATTTGCATTTCCTTTTTCTTCTCTTTGAACATGAGGGTCAAACAAACAGCTACAAACAACAGCTGTTTTATATGATAATACCTCATTAATGTCAGGTGCTGCAGCAGAAGGCAAGAAACATTGCTGACCTTTTATGTTTGCCAAAAAGTTAGAATAAGAAGTTTTTGAATACAATATGGATTTGTAAGAATCTGATGCAATATTAATGCCTATCTTTTCTTTTTAAAAACAGAATTTCCTGCTGAATTGGTAGATTATTTTGTGAACTCTCAATTAAATAACATGCAAAACTGTTTAATGTTCCTGCACCAGAGACTGAAATAACAATATTCTGCATTTTTTGGCATGATAAAATAACAGCTTAGTGTAGCACAAAAGGCCATTCAGTCAATTGAGTTTGTGCCAGCTATTTGAAACAGCGATCCTTCATTTCCATTCCCCAACATTGTTTCCCTGTAATTTTTCTCTCATAAATATGAAATTACTAGTTTTAGACTTAACTCTTTTTTTTTAACGTTCAATGAGACATTCCCCAATTTGAAATGTATTGCTGTGTCCTATTTTGCTTTAGAAGTTACCTCTGGAGATGAAATCCTTAAAGGACAACCAATTACCTATGTAACCGGAGTTGAAGAAGACCATGGGTTATCTGGACAAGTTACTACAGTTGCTCAAGCAAATGTAGGTCAGCATATGGCCCTTATTGCGCAAGATGGTACGCAGCAACAGGTAAGAAAAAGACGAAATTCAAATTCCTGTCTTGAGCAGCCATGTAGAGTCCAAGTTTATCTTGTTTACTTTTGCTTATTCTTCTCTTGAGGGGTTGGTTAGCTCAGTTGGCGGGACAGCTGGTTTGATGCAGAGTGAAACCAGCAGCATGCGCTCATTTCCCACACCAGCTGAGGTTACCCCGAAGGTCCTTCCTTTTCAACCCCTCCCTTTGCCTGAGGCATGGTGACCCTCAGGTTAAAATACCACCAAATATCTCCATCTAATAAGAGAGCCTCTCTATCTAATAAGGGGCAACCCTATCGTCCTCTGGAATTATTGCGACTTTACTCTTCTCCTTTGTGTCTGTTGAGATGCATTTACAAGAGGGTGCAAGTTTTCCTTAACAGCAGAAGTTTATTGTACACAAGGAGGTATTTTTAAAAATTATCTAAATATGTACACAACAGTTAGAATCTAAAATTAAGCAAAGCAAAGTTTCAGACTATTTCCCAACGTTAGCCCCTACAAAGACTCATGTCTAGAGAAGTGATATACCCTATTCAACTCTTTACAGTTCCATTCCTTACAATTTTTCTCCCCTCTGGATTAAGGAGACAGTTTGACAAGTCCTTTCTAAATTTACTGATGTTAATTTTGTTTACAAATCTGAAAGCTTTAACTTTCTCACTTCTAATAAACTGCAGATTTCTAACCAGATTTCTTTGAAGAGAAAATCAAAACTTGCTTCTAAGCTCAAACTGATGTCTTCTGAACTGAATTGAGAAAAGTCTCAGCCATCCTACGTATATCCGAACTGAAAACAAAGCTTACATGTTTAGGCTGCCTGTCCATAAACCCAAACATATGAATGTCTTTCCATTAAAGCCACAGGAATCCAGAGTCACCTGCGTTCTGACAAAATGTTGGATCTAACTCACTGTTCCAGAGGACTGTCCAATCTCCACAGAATTAACAAACTGTGCCTGAATCTATTTTGAAATCCTAATTCCAAAATTATGTATAAATTGTATACATTTCATCACAAAGTAAAATTTAAAAAAGGGTTTTATTAAAATAATTTCAATATAAACTGCCAGGAAAGACAAGAATATCTGAGAAAATCTCTCCAGTATCTTTCATGTAAGTTTACATACAGACCATTGACAAAGAATTTCACCATTTTTTCACTTGGCCAAAGTACACTGGACCAGAAAGAATGGAGAAAATGTATATTTTAGATTGACAAACAACCTATGCTACTTTATTTTCAGATTGTTTAAAAACTAGGAGCAGGAGTAAACCAGTTGGCCCTTGCTGCTTGCTCTGGCATTCAATAAGCTCATGGCTGCTCGATTTTGGCCTTAATTCCATTTTCATGTGGTGCTCCCTACAACCTTTGACTTCCTTGTCAATGAAAAATCTGTCTAACTCAACCTTGACAATACTTAATGATTTAGCCTCCATGATCTCAGTGGAAGAGAATTCCAAAGATGAAGATCTTTTGAGAGAAAAATTTCCTCATCTTCATTTTAAATGAGAGATTCCTCATTTTAAAATTGTGTTGCTTTTTTTAAGAAAAATTTTGCTTTTTCATGGCATCTGAGCATTGCTGGGAAGCTAGCATTTGTTGCATATCTCTAATTGCCTGTGGGAAGCTTGTGAAAACAAGACACCGTTATAGTCCATCTGGTGCGGATGCATCCATGATGCTGCAGTTTAGAATGACTGAGGTGCTCACTAAGCTATTTAAGGGGGCTGTTAAACATCAACCGCATTGTGTGGATCTGGAGTCACATGTAGGCCAAAAGACCATAAGATATAGGAGCAGAATTAGGCTGTTTAGCTCATTGAATCTACTTCGTCATTCGATCATGGCTTATAGTTTCTCAACCCCATGCTTCTGCCTTCTCCCCATAATCCTTGATCCCTTTCACTCAGGCTATGCCCTTGGGTCCTTGTCTCACCTACTAATGAAGACATCTTCTCTTTGACTACTCTATCCAGGCCTCTCAGTATTTTGTAATTTTCAATGAGATCCCCCTCCTCAACCTTCTAAACTCCATTGAGTATATACCCAGAGTCCTCAACTGCTGCTTCATATGACAAGCCTTCATTCCTGGGATCATTGTTATAAACCTCTACTGGATCCCTTTACTTGCCGCACACTTCGACTGTACACAACAAAACTTGAATTTGAAAAGGAAGGTGATGTTGCCAATTTTATATGTGTGTGTTTTATACATATTAGACTGCATGTAGCTCCATATCAAGGCAGCCAGGTTCCTTAAATGGATAAATAAAGACCTACCTTAAAGCATTTAGTTGAGGACAGATTATTGACAAAAAAGGATTTAAATTTGCAAATAAATCCAACAATGGTTTAAAAAGTAAAAACATTCTTGCCCCCACACGCCCTCCCCCTCCACATGCACCTTCACCTGCACCTCGCACCTAACACACACCTCCCCTGTGCCTCACCCTACATGCTCGCACAACCCCCAGCACACTTGCGCTCCCCCTCCCCCGCACACTGTTCCCCACCGGCATGCCCTTCACCCCTGCATACCCTTCCCTCCTGCATACCCTTCCCTCCCTGTAAGCTCTTCCTCCACCCCATGCGCCCTTCCCTCCCCACGCACGCAGACCTCCTCCATACACCTCTCCATCCCTGCAACCGCAGACTTCACCCCACATGCACCCCTCCACCCTCGCGCCCGTTCCCCTCCACCCTCACGCCCGCTCCCCTCCACCCTTGTGCCCACTCCCCTCCACTCACACGCCCGCTCCCTTCCAGCCACAGAGGAAGAACATTCTGAAGAAGGGTCACTGGACCCAAAATGTTAACTCCGCTTTCTGTCCACAGATACTGCCAGATCTACACACATCTCCATACATGCAAATACATACACTTCCCCATAGGCACACATCTATCTGCAAGTGTAGGAAAAATATTAAACTATGTGGAATGTTATCCTAAAGTACTTTGGCCAAGTAGTAGTTATATTCAGGCAAAAGAATTATTTGCAGATTACACAAAGTCACTTTCCACAAAAGTGGTTGGCACTGACGTTTCTTCTTGGATTGGTTGTGGCTGTTTGATTCTTTTTTTGGTTGTCGTGGTATAGATTGAGATTTTTAAGAACCATCCCATGTGGTGATGAGGCCTTTGAGGGCATTTTCAAATCTCAAACTTTGATGAGAGGGATTACACAGAAGGAGAGAGTGGACATAGGCTGTTGCCTTTGTGGCAATTTTTTTCTCACTGTCTATACTCAGATACAAGATGCTTTACAATGACAAACTGATTCATGTGACCTTTCCTGAACATGTCACACACTCATGACTTCAAGCACCTTATAAACTTTCTAAATATGACATCTTTGCTGCTATAACAAGTGTTATTTGCTTTGAAAATTTTCTTTCCAAAACCTTCTATAAAAATATATATATCCAGCCAATAATATTATAAATTAATATTTTAGATAACACATCTTCACAGCACCGTATTCCCAGAACATTAGCCTTGCAATTCTGCATTACTAGTCCAATGGCATTATCATTACACCACCTTCTTTCCAACTTTCTAAATGAGTAGGGTAAAACTGTACACAGTACTGTTGGTCTCACTGATGCCTGTATACTTGGAACAAATCTCCTCTGCAATAAAAGCCAACATTCAGTTTGCCTTCTTAATTACTTTCTGTGTCTGAATACCCAGATCTCTCATTATGGCAGCATCTTGCAATGTGTTTTTATTTAAATAATAGCTTTTCTGTTGTTCCTGCCAAAGTACCAACCACACATTTTCCAAGATTATACTTCATCTGCAATATTCTTACCCAGTCACTTCACCTATCTATGTCCCTTTACAGTCTCATTGTACCCTCTTGAAAACTTGCTTACTTATTTTTGAATTGTTGGCAAACCTTTTTGGCAAATCATACATGTTATTAATATAGATTGTAAATAGTTGAGATCCAGCTCCCATTCCTACATTATTGCATTTGCCAACCTGAAAATTGCCCATTTACCTCAGAACTCCAATTTTTGTTAGCCAAACTTTTATCCATTAATGATATCATCTCCAGTATCCTTTAATTTGGCACCTTATCAAATGTCTATTGGAAATCCAAATACACAACATCTATTGTAAGTCCATGATCCACCCTGCATGTTACAGCCTCAAAGACATTTGTCAAGCATGATGTCCCTTTCACCATGTGGATTTCTGTTGGCTGGTTACAGAGGCTGCAAGGTTGGGTAATGAAACAGGCAGCTGCAAGGAGTAAAGAGGAAGAGGCTGCAAGAAGGGAAAAGAACAAGGAGACTTTGTGAGAAGGAGGAGAAGATGGAGGCTGCTCTCTGAATTCTGTCTAAAAGCAACACCCAAGTAATTGGAAGCTGTGAAAACCTGAAATCACTGATGTAATAAATTCCTTAAAAGTGAACGTGGAACCTGTGGTTTACATCTGCATAGGTTCAGGAGTTATTTTATGGGTAAATGTAGTGGATGCTGTTGGACTGAATACTGCAAGGGCTAGCATTATAAATGGCAGATTACATTATGCTATGATACCTACTACTTAGTTATCAAGATACTTGCAAGATTTGAACAAGTTCACCAATATATATTTTCTGTAGCTCCCATTCCTTTTTCAATATTTTCTATGAACCAGAATCCTTTATAGATGAATATATTGAATTTTTGGATGTCCCCCTCACTTTGTTTCTTTATCTCTATCGCTTTATTTGTGACTATTTTTGGGAGTCATTTCTATCACTTCTGTTTCTTGGACCTCAGCTTTAGTCCATAACACCTCTTTGTAGTAGACAGTTAGTTTCCTGCATTTTGTTGTTAACGCTCAATTTAAATACAATGGTATCAATGTACTTTATGTTATTAAATTTTTATATCCAACTCATTTATCTGCTTGAAAATGTTGCAAGGCTCTGCTCTATAACATTTAATTCAGCATACAGGTGATGGAGGGGACACTTCTTTCTCAGTTACTTTGTGTTCCCTTAAATTGTTTTGCATCATGTTTCTATGAAGGGATGACCTGTCCTCAAGCGTCTTGAAGAATCTTCTAATGTGTTTGCCAAATCCACTCTGATTCTATTCTCTCACCCCTCCATCCCACCAGACTCCGAGCTGAACTGATCCCCGTTCTAGAACTAGCATAATACTATATATAAATTCAATATTATCGTACATAATTGTTTTGGAATGAGTCTGTTTCACTAACAAAATGACAGTTAGGAACTCCAAAATTCAAACATTACACATGGAAGCTTGAAATTTGTTAAACATTTTACGACTTCAGTTTACACTTTGGGCATTTTAGTTCTGTTCTTTTTAGCCAGAGCAGAATTCATGTCAGGGTCTGTTTACCCTGTCTCTACAAAAACATTTGAGAATTTTAGACAAGTCTGTGAATTGCTGCAGAATGTTTTCCAAACTAGTTTGCAGTTTCACCGGGTCTGAGAAGGAGAGCTTTCCTGGTTCCAGAAATGTGGTGCAACTGAAACACATAAAAACCAGTATTAATTTACTACGAATTAAGACCTATTTCTCATGCTTTTTGTAGTTGGTCCAAATGCATTGTCCAGGAATTATGTTAACGGTTGTATTTTGTTTATTTTTATCAGTGTGGGAGCAGAAGGGATTAACATTTGAGTTATTGGTTCATTTTAAGACTATAGTGTGTGTAGTCCATAATTTTCAAAGTAATTCTGTATTTTAAACATTTCTATGGTGTTAACTTTACTCTCAACTTTAAACTGTGTTCAGAAAGCAAATGGCAACTGTTGCTTTTTATCCAATTAATTTTGCACAGTTACACAGCAAGGAATTAGATTAGATCAGTGCACAAATCCTTGGAAATTGAGAGGGTGCCACCAATTATAGTATCATTGTTGGCCTCAATGGCGATGAACAGCTTGATGCTTGTTGCCATAAGAAATGGAAATTCAGGTCATTCCTGTACTTGCAGGAAGTAACATCATTACTTTTCTATTCTACTATTCATCACCTTAGCTAAGGCCCATTCAGTTTGATTTCTTTCTGTTTATGTAGATTACTACATTTGCACACTTTAGTTACTATATTTAGCAAAGCATTCATGAGCAGATTCAACTGATTCATCCCACATTGGTAACCCTGGATTTTGGACACTACATCTTCAAATCAATGTTATTTTGTCACAGCTCTTTTTTCATTTGGTATTCGTTAGCACAATTCACAAAAAAGCAATATAAATGGAAAATAATATTTGTACTGTATGAGGGGAGACTGCTGATCATTTGGCAAGTGGTCTCTGACTGGCAAAGGTGTTGCCATTGACTGACAGTTAACTGCCAAGTTTTGTTTAAATTTTAAACCTGCAGGGATTTAATGATCCAGGGATTGAATGATCGAAGCATTACTCTGGAAATGGCCCTCACCTGTGTTGCAGTGTGTTTACATGTTCTTGCTGTTTGTAAAGTACAGGGCTCCCTGTATTAATATATGTAGCTTATAGTATGCACAAGTGTACCACACTGTGAGACTGATTGACAATCCTGACTTGTCACTGTAATTCTTTGCACAGTCAGGATTTTGTAACAAATGTTGTCCAATTGTCGAAACATATCTAATGTTGGATACTGTGTTTTGCAAGCACAGACTGACTGGGACGATCAGTACCTGCAGTGAACAGTCGAAGGGGTTTACTGTTTGATACAATCTGAGAATTTGGGATGTTTGGCCTATGTACATGTTATCATGCTGACACTGAAATTCATGTGCCATATGACTTATTTGTGTGGTAGACAGGATGTATTTTTGGTTTGAGAGCAGCATTCTGTTAGTGGCAAACACTACTTGTTGCTATTGTATAGTAGCAACATGAAACAGCTAACTTCATCTGTTGTTCTAGCTTTTGAAATACCTTGCCCTTTCAGAGTATTTTAAGTATTAGTGCACTTTTCAAGAACAAAAGTGACAACATTAGGCTCTTTTATGAGTTTGCAATGTTATTTTTTTGTTCTCTAAATTTTTGTAGGTATTACTATTTAACTGTAAGTAATGTGCAATTCAAGTATTACCTAATATGTACAGCATAACTATTACATATAAGTATGGACAAAATATCAGATTGAAATTGCCTAAATTACATGTTTATACCCAGTTAAATTATTCTCTGCTTTCTACCCACTGAAGACTACACAGTCTTCACTTCACATATTCAGTAACCCAAGAGATCGGCTGGTTTAAAAAAAACAAATCTGGGTCTGCATGTTAAGATTTGAAAACTGCTTTATTTGTTTGTTTCAGGTCAACATATCTCAGACAGATCTGCAAGGAATTGGCAATACTATAACAATGGTAACACAGGACGGCACTACCATCACAGTCCCAACACATGATGCAGTTATTTCAACACAAGATACGCACTCAGTTACAATGGTAACAACAGATGATTCAGATGGCCAACAGGTAATGGAGTTCTGTTGTATTTTTACTATTTTGAGATTAGAATAATATGTTGTTCTAGCTATTGCTCAGTCAATGGCCAGACTTGTGCACAAACTAGCTAGACCTTTTCTAATTCTATGCATTGATGCAGATTTTCAATTTTTTTCCAAACTTCTGAACTATTTTTCACTTTCGCAGAACAAAATAAAGCTACCATAATTGCATATAGCAACAGATGCGCACGTTTTGAACTTTTTCACAATGCAGCTTGAGCAGTCTGCAAAAGGTTTAATCCGATTTTCCCTTCTACTAGTTGTATTATTTATTGTGAACAAAAAAAACTTTAAAAAGAAATTCAATTGAGACTGCATCTTGAACAGATGTATAAATATGGAATATAGACTTGAGCAGTGGCAAGTTCAGTGGAAACATAGAAACATAAAAGATCGGAACAGGAGGAGGCCACTTGGCTCCTCAAGCCTGCTCCGCTATTCATCACAATTATGGCTGATCGTCCACCTCAATAGCCTAATCCTGCTTTCTCCCCATAACCTTTGATCCCATTCGCCCTAAGCACTACATCTAGTCACCTCTTGAATACATTCAATGTTTTGGCATCAACTACTTCCTATAGTAATTAATTCCACAGGCTCATCACTCTTTGGGTAATCAAGACACCACCATCATTCTGTGATTTGCTGACTTCAGGTTACATTCATTTCATGTCCATGAATCTGTATCATTGATTTTAAAATGTTTTGAGACATGCTGAGATTGTGAAAGGTGCTATATAAATTCAAGTATTTTTGTTTTCTTCCTTATTTTTCTTAAGTGTCTAGGTTGCATGTCACTGTGATTCTTGGTTGAGCCTTTGGTCTAGGTAGGCTAGCATTTCCCAGTTCAGAACTTCATCCTCCTCTTGCCAATTTGGTCCAGTCTCAGATTTAATCTTCTTTATCAGTCAAGCCTAGCTCTGCCATTAGTCTCTCCTAAAATAGGAGCAGGAGTAGGCCATTTGGCCCCTTGAGCCTGCTACACCATTCAGTAAGATCATGACTGATCTGATCATGTCCTTAATTCCAGTTTATCCAAGAACCTTTAACTCCCTTGTAGATCGAACTTGAACACTTGAACTTGAAGTCTATGAATAAATTAATTTGATTTTTCATTCCTTTTCTTTATCGTTCCTTTTCTTTTTCATTCCTGTTCTTTTTCAAGCCTTCCTAAGTTGTTCTTGTTTCATATATTCCTTACATCTAAAAAGGCTGTCAGAGACTAGTTCACAAGCAAGTCTATGAAACCATAAAAGAACCTCCTAATTTTACAAATTATTAAGCCTTTGTTTGTTTCGTAGCCGTGAAGACTTAAATGAAAATTTGAGTGGGTGAAAGCAGTATAAAACAGTGAGAAATTTTCAAATTTCAAAATCACATACCAGTAGCCTACCTGCTTTTGTTTCTTTTCAAAATAACTTTAAGCACAGACTGTCCTTGTTTGCTGTATTGTGAAACAGATTTATTAACTCACAATACTTAAGTCAATGACATATGTTTATTTTTAATTGTAACAATAATAGCTATCAAAAGCAAAATGTTTTCCAACCACTAGATCAGATGCCTGGATAACAAGGCACCAATGACCAACAACTGTCTTTGGCAGGCCAATTACACATAAATTAAATTTCTGTTGAAATACCATCATCTACAATTGACTAATTGACAGCATTTTTCAAAATAATCTAATATTGAAAATAATCAATAATAACTAAATTTATGAAATGAAGAGATTATGTGCTTAGCAAATTAAAAGCTTTTTTTAAAATTGATTAAAAGCATCTGTTTTTTACTAAAGGTGGCTATAGTGACACCAGATTGTGAGATGAGGGGTGAAGCTACTATAGCTGCACTACAGGCTGCATCCGTTGAAGTAGAAAAAATGGTCACCCAACAGAATCATGAGCATCATTTAGTGACTGGAGGAGCACGACCTGTCACGTTACTGGCTACAGCAAATGGCACTCAAATTGCAGTGCAGGTGGGTTTTCAACGTACTATCTTAATATTAAAAGTAAATATTTTGCTGATTTTTTTCAGAGTGAGATTGAATAATCTTGTCCAAAGAATAAGGAGGCCTGGCAGTTTTTTATTGTACTGAAGATCCTTGTGTGCTAAGCATTCTTAATGATTAATTGAGTTTGAAATCGGTGTTTGTCATAGTTTTTTCTCTTCTCACCCTCCTTTAACTTTGTTCTTGTATCTTTTAAACCTTGTTGCTTCTTTCACATTGAAGGCTTGCCAGCATTGTGACCTGGGGAAAGGGTAAAATTAGTACATTTATTGCATATTATACACGAATAAAGTTTGATATGCTTTTTATTTATTGGTTATTCCTTCCGAATAAAAGAATTACTGTAACCTGATGATACTGACAAGAGGTTTAATTCCACTCTATTATCAGTGATTAAAGATTTATAATTATGAGTGGGAATTGGGGAGCAAAAATCAAAATTTGGTTCTCTGAGGGCATCAGTGATCATTAATGCGTTATTAGTTTGATTACTTATTTAATGCAAAATCAGCAAATTCACAAACCAAATTATCTGCTTTAGTGATGTACTGATCCTTATTACAATTGAAATCTCAAACTGTATTTAGGGAAGTGAAGTGTTCAAACTAAGTCAGAGTAGAAGGTGAATTTTCGAAGTACTTTTGCCACTCACAACTGCTAGTTTGGCAGTAACTCCGCTGACATACTGAACTGGGTTTCCAACAAAGTTCTTCTGCCAGAGTGGAATAGGTTCCATCGAAATTTCCTAACTTGGTTATTTCTCTAGCTATTTAAAACAGTAAATTTTCCTCTCCTACTTTTTTCCCCCATATCTTTTAAAGGAGCTTGAATCATGTTGACATATTGTTCCACAGTATTGGGAGAAAAGGAGAAAGAGAGAGCAATACCCTTAATTCTATTAATCTCCAGCTGTGATTAATGTACAATGCAGCCTGCATTCAATCCCATGAGTTCGCTTCCCTTATCATCAATATCATACTAAAATATCACTGGCTCCTCATAATGCAATACATTAGATTCAGAATTTCTATTTCATCTGTATTTTTAAATTTTTGCATTTATGTTTTTAATCTCACTGCACACTTTTTTATAATTCATTCTGAGGATATGGGTATTACTGACATGCTAGCATTTATTCAGATCTCTAATTCCTCCCAAGGAGGCATAAATCATGTAAATTGTGCAAGAACTTACAGAGAGAAATTGCTATTGATCTCCATCTTGTCTAGTGTTCGTTAAAAAGTTAACAGAGCCAAATCTTTTCAAAATTGTACTTAAAATATTTTATTACAAACGATCAACGTGAAATGGAAGGGAAACCTGTCAGTTTAGCTCTGTTTCTAGAGTAACAATTCATAAATTTGCACTTGCAGCTGTTGTTTTCACCACTCTTGATGCCATAATAATGCAGAACAAGGATAAAATTGGAATTCACCATTAGTATTTTTACATTGACAATCAGTGGAAACTGATTGCAGCTAAGTATAGAAAGGAGCTACGTTCAAACTCTGTTCAGTTGGGAAGCTACCTTTTATTTGGTCCTGGGAGAAGCTGTTGTGACAGTAGATAATTAGTTTCTGTATATTATCTGTCCCTTGGACTAGACAATTACCAACAGGTGGCTGCTAAGTTTTAGATGAGATTTGTGCTCTGCGACTAGACAAGTTAGAGTCTTAGAGTCATAAAGATATACAACACGGAAACAGATCCTTCAGTTCAACTTGTCCACACTGACCAAGTATCTTGTATAAATCTAGTCCCATTTGCCAGCATTTGGCCCATATCCCTCTAAACCCTTCCTATTCATACACCCATCCAGATGCCTTTTAAATGTAATTATACCAGCCTCCACCACTTCCTCTGGTAGCTCATTCCATGTACGTACCACCCTCTGCGTGAAAAAGTTGCCCCGTAGGTCCCTTTTATATCTTTCCCCGTCACCTTAAATCTACGCCCTCTGGTTTTGGATGTCCCCACCCCGGCAAAAAGACCTTGGCTATTTACCCAATCCATGCCCCTCATGATTTTATAAACCTCTATAAGGTCACCTTTCAGCCTCCGACACTCCAGGGAAAATAGCCCCAGCCCATTCAACCTCTCCCAATAGGTCAAACCGTCCAATCCTGGCAACATCCTTGTAAATCTTTTCTGAGTCATTTCTAATTTCACAACATTCTTCCTGTATCAGGGAGAGCAGAATTGCACGCAATGCTCCAAGAGTGGCTGAACCAATGTCCTGTACAGCCGCACGTGACCTCCCAACTCCTATACTCTGTGCACTGACCAGTAAAGGCAATCATCAGTGTAAAACTGTCTTTCAATCTCATTGCATTGTCTCCAAATAGTACGGCATATTTATTTCAACTGGTTTTGTGTTTTCTAAAGTGTTCCACTTTGCTGTGATAAAACAACATTGTTTGTAATCTCAGAGAATGGTGTTGGCCCAATTCTCTCTGATATTTTGTAGTAGAGTATATGTGCTTCATGCAGGTATGAAGTCATGGTGGTTCCTTTGACAGCTACTGTACTGTATTCTTTTTGTTTACCTTGGACTTGTGTTCTGGCTAGAGGAGGGTAGGTAATTAAAGAGCTAAGGTGAGAGGCTTTGCGGGGATGGATCATATCACAAAAGTAATTTGAATTCTTCTTGAACTGATCTCTCTGTAGAGAGATGACTGTAAGCAAATAATGATCTAACCATGCTGTAGGATGTATTAGACCAGCAATCTCTGTTCCATCTCCTGAGTAAAACTTCCAATTAGCTAAATAGTTGTTGAAATTAGTAAGATGGTAACTGATGATCTTCCACATTGAGCACCCTGTGTAAGACCAATGTACAGGATTCATGGAGATGTTTGAAGTTGCAATGGATTATTTCAACCCTTAATTTCAACCCTTGTACCTTTCCACTTGCCTTGATTATTATCTTCTCTTTTTATGAAGCCTCTAAAATGCGCAGACATTTTCTTATATTTAAACCACTGTATAAATGCAGGTTGTTGTTCCTACTGAACTTGCAAAAGGCGTTCAAGAAGGTCCCATGTAAGAGAGTAGCATGTAAAATTAAAGCATGGGACTGGGGTTTGTGTACTGACCTGGATAGAGAACTGGTTGACAGATAGGAAACAAAGCAAATTTTCTGTCTTTTTCCAAGTGGAAGGCAGTAATGGTACCACGTGGATCAGTGTTTGGACCCCAGCTATTCACAATATATGTTAATGGTTTAGATGAGGGGTATAAATATAATATCACCAGGTTTACAATGATACAAAACTGGCTGGAGGATCAAATATGAGGATGATGCAGAGTAGCTACAATGTGATTTGGAGAAGTTGAGTGAGTGAGTGGGCAAATGCATGGCAGATAAAGTATAATATAGATAAATGTGAGGTTATCTACTTCGGTAGCAAAATAAGGAGGGTGGATAATTAACTGAATGACAATAAATTGGTAAAGGGGGAGGTGCAGTGAGACCAACGTCCCTTAACATGACAACACATCCTTAGCTGTCGCACCAGCCGATGCTGCTTCGCATACTCGATCCTGCAAGGCTGAAGTCGCTGAAAGTGAGCATGCAGCATGTGGTGAAGAAGGCAAATCTTGTTTTGGCCTTCATGGCGAGACGATTCGAATACAGGAGCAATGATGTCTTGCTGAATTTTTACAGAGCCTTGGTGAGACCACTCCTGGAGTACTGTGTGCAGTTTTGGTCTCCTTATCTGAGGAAGGGTCTTCTGGCTATGGAAGTGCAACGAAAATTTACCAGATTGATTCCTAGGATAGTGGGACTGACATATGAAGACAGACTGGATCGGTTAGGACTGTATTCACTGGAGTTTAGAAGAATGAGGGGATATCTGTAGAATCCTATTAAATTCTAACAGGTCTAGACAGGTTAAATGCAGGAAGGATGTTCCTGATGACCAGGGAGTCCAAAACCAAAGGTCACAGTTTAAGCATATAGGGTGGGCCATTTAAGACTGAGCTGAGGAAATTTTTTTTCACAAGAGAATGGTGAGCATTTGTAATTCTCTGCCACAGAAAGCAGTTGAGGCCAAAATGTTGAATATTTTCAAGAAAGTGTTAGATATATTTCTTCGGATCAGAGGGTATGGGGAGAAAGTGGGAACAGGGCACTGAGTTGGATGATCAGTCATGATCATATTGATTGGTAGAGCAGGTTCAAAGGGCCAAATGGCCTATCCTGTTCCTATTTGCTGTTTCCATGTAATTAACTTTACTATCCATACAAGTTGAGCTTTTCTAAGTATGCTTTGACACACATAACGTCTAATGATCAGTGGCACATTGTTTTGAATTGACAAATGAAGTTTTATCAAAAAGAAATATTACATTATAAAAATTATCATACTTAATTATGTTTTTCTTATAGCTTGGCGAGCAGCAATCATTGGAAGAAGCGATCAGATTAGCATCTAGAATACAACATGGTGAAACGCCAGGGATTGATGAACATCAATAAAGAAATAATTAAAAATAATGTAAGGGCTGCAGTTCTGCCTATTTCTAACAATAATTGTACTGTATATAATACACAGACTGTATTGCTTACAGGCCCTGTGTAGCTTTTAAACATTTTTAAAGCTGCAATATATTGTTGTGAACATCATGAATTTTCAAGCATTCATTTAGAGTACTAATTGAAGATAAGCTAATGAAGCAGAATTTTTGCACTGCGAACTAGTCTAAGTTGAATATTAATTTACCTCCAATCTTTGCTTGTATACTGCTCTAACTTATTTTGTCACTGCTCAGGTGCATTAGATACAGCACACTTATTTGAAAGAAAATAGTATCTTTGCAAACCAGTATTCAAGTTGGAAGTATGAATCAGAATAATATTTACTGTACTACTGATTTCCAGTTTAAAGATATGGATTCTTTATTCCTTATTAGTTTATCAACTTTACTGGACACATACTTTTCCTGTTAAATGATCTTTGTTAAAGTTTACACAAACTTTTTCATGATATATTGCAGCTTTAGAGTGTCTGTTAACTGTGTACAGTTTGGACTAGACAAATCAGGTTCTTGATATTAAGGTACTTTAAACTGTAGACCCAAAAATGTGGAATACCTGAGCGTGCATTTAAAAACTTAATTCTGCCTGTATTTTCACACCCAGGAAATCGAAGTAATAGAATATTATATTCTAGTGGAAACATTAAAGATTTGAACATATTTGGGACTACAGTTTTACACCTTTGTGGAAATTTATTTCATACTACTAAAAGGTGTTTGATCTTTGCTTGTGACCAGTTACCTGTAAATACATACTAATGCCACAGATGTAACCTACATTTTACTTTTTACATATGATCATGTAAAAGTACAAAAAGAGGAGCTTTGGTTGTGCAATATTAAAGATATACAATCTAAGTTTATGTTGCTTTATTCAAAATAACGTTTTTGTGTCAGGTATTATTCTGAAGGCATTTTATCTGATAAAAACAAAGGAAAAAAATACAATTGGTTGCTTGAATGATTTGATGAATTGGTAATAAAGGTGCATCCTGTACGTAGGGTTTTAAACAGATATGCTTAGATTTTGGCAATAACATCTATCAATAGAAAGGTTGATTTATTAAAGCAGAAAAGCCACTTTGTTAAGGAGACTTCAAGAAAGTTATTGCTACTATACTATATTTTTAAAAAATAAATTAGGGAAAAATTTGAAATGTTTACTTTTTTATTTAAAGTAGTGTAACTTCTTGTCAGCAGGTTTTGCCAGGGAAATTTTTTTTTAAGTATATTAAAAGAAAATATTTTGAAATTAATTCTCTTGTGAGGCTTTTTATTTGAGTTTCTAATGTTTAAAAATATCAATTATTCGTTCTAACTAAGCCTGGCTTACTTGGTAGCATTCAGGAAGCAGAACCTGAACACATGTTTTAGGTAGATATTCCAGCACAATACTAAGAGAGCTCTGCGTTGTTGGAGAGTCATTTGATGAACTAAATGTTGTAAATTGGGCCCATCCAAATCACTTGATTGGTTTTGTTGGAAGATGAGAATTTCATGGCTGTATTCAAAGAGATGAAGGAAGAAGTCCTGTCTTTTGGTCAAAATATTTTACCAAACAGAACCAAAATTGCATTAATGACTTATCTTTCTCTATACTCCATGTTCCAAACAGTTAATGTATTCTGCCTGTGCAGCAATTAATGCAATGCTGAGTAATTTTGAATACTTGAACATATTTCTGATTGATATGGTGAGGTGTTCTCTATATCCCAAATGATTTAGTTATTTTCTTAAGTCAAATTGAAAAGTTGTAATGAATATAAGTCTCTGGATTAGATTGCAAACCTGTCCTTATTAGGACAAAGTTCGCAATAGGCTATTTGGATCCTTGAATCTGTCTGCCAATTTGCCAATCCTTACTGGGTAATAAATAGCAAATAACAGTTCTGGTTAGTCAGTGACCATATACAAAAATGGAAGTTGATTCAGGCAAGGTGTAGAGCTGGATGAACACAGCAGGCCAAGCAGTATCAGAGGAGCAGGAAGGCTGACGTTTCGGGCCTAGACTCTTCTTCAGAAAAAAGGTCTGAAGGTTCTGAAGAAGGGTCTAGGC
>NC_063348.1:26659878-26677732 GCF_021869965.1 Rhincodon typus | reverse complement strand
ACACCTTGTTATCTCAGATTCTCCAGCATCTGCAGTTCCTACTATCTTTGATTCAGGCAAGTCAGGTTTTATTTGTATTTGAAACAAAACTTGCATATCTGCTGTCAAAAATTTTTAGCACTTTTAAATGGTCAGTTAGTTATCAATTTTCAAACTAGTGACAGCCATTCACTGGTTCTTTTCTCAGCGCCATTCCTTGATCAACCAGAGTGAGTAAAATTAAAACAAAGCCTGGACATTAACTGTAAATAATCATTAACTGGTACATTCTCCATGGCAACACTTCTGCCAATCAAAGTCCACTTGCCAACCAATCAGCACCCTCTCACTTACAGTATAAATGTTGGTTTTCCCTTTAAATTGATATCCTTGTGAATTGCCCTGATGGGTGCAAGACAAAAAGTTTTGATAAATATATATTCACGCATTCAGAGTTAGAGCCTTGAAGTAACTCAGCATATCTAGAGGCTAGAAATTACTGCTGGCAATTTCAGCACACTGACTTATCATCTATAGCATTGGGTTTTATCTTCTGAAGTTTAATTCTTCAGTCTGGTCACACTGGTTGTTTTTAGTGTTCAATTAAAATTAGGCTGAGAAACAAGCAATTATAAAATACTTAATTTTAGAAACTGCGTACAAAAGTCAATTCATCCATAAGTCCCGAAGAAGGTTGACTCAGCTAATGCATTGATGTAATATACTGGAACTTTCGAAAGGTATTTAATGAAATGTCACATGATTAGCTTGTCCGTGAAGTTAAAAACCATGGAATAAAAGGGTCAGTGGGAGTGCGGATGTGGAATTCCTAAGTGACATGAAACTGAGTCATGGTGAATGGCTGTTGTCTGAACTCTGTAGATTTCTACAGTAGTTTCCCCAAGGGTCAGTGTTAGCATGCCTGCTTTTCTTGATTCAATACCAGAACTTGGCTGGACAGGCAGCATCCAGCTCATCAAGCTTTCCCCACCATTCAATGTGATTGTGGCTGATTGAACACTTCAGTGCCTTTTACTCATCCCATCCACATAACCCTTTACATCACTGTTAATCAAAAATCTCTCAATCTTAAACATACTCGAAAACTGAGCCTTGATAGCCCTCTGTGGTAGAGAAGTTCAAGGGTTCATAGCTATCTGAGTAAAACACTTTCACCTCATCTCAGACCTAAGTGGTATCTCCTTATTTTTAAATTGTGTCCCCTGGTTCTAGATTTCCCAACCAGGGGAAACATCTTACCTGCATCTGCTCTGTCTATCCTTTTGTAAGTTTCAATGAGATCACCTCATCCTTTGAAACTCTACAAAATATCGGCCCTGTTTGTGCAATCTCTCTTCATAGAACGGTTCTACCATCCCAGGAGCAAGTCTTGTGAATCTTCTTTGCGCTCCTTCTCTGGCAGTACCTTTCTTTAGACAGGAGACAGAAATTGTAGACTATTCCAGGTGCAGTCTATCCAACCTTCTATTGCTCCAATTGAAGCAAGACTTCAGTACTCCTGTATGCAAATCCTCTTACAATAAGGGCTAACATCACATTAGCCTTCCTAATTGCTTGCTGCACCTGTAAGTTAGTCTTGAGTGATGTATCGACAAAGATACCAAGGTCCCTTTGTACGTCTATACTTTCTGAAATCGTACCATTTAAGATATGCTCTGCACTTCTTCTCATATCAGAGTGGATAACCCCTCATTTTTCCACATTACATTCCATCTGCCCATTCCCTAAGACTAAAAATTTCCTGAAGCTATTTCACATCATCTTCGCAGTGCACATTCCTACTTTGTATCATCCACAAATTTGATTTGATTTTAATATTGTTGTATTATAGTACTGAGATACAGTGAAAAGTATTGTTTTGTGTGCTGTAGAAGCAAATCATACATACGTAAGTACATCAGGGTAGTAGAACAGAATGCAGAATATAGTGTTACAGCTACAGAGAAAGATTAACTTTAACATTACTAACCTCTCGAGATCAGTTCAAACATCTGATAGTAGCAGGGAAGAAGCTTTTCTTGAATCTGATGGTATATGTTTTCAAACTTCTTTATCTTCAGCCAGACAGAAGAGGGTGGAAGAGAGTATAACCAGGGTGGGAGGGGTCTTTCATTATATTGGCTGCTTTCCTGAAGCAGCACAAAGTATAGATGGAGAGAATGGATGGAAGGCTGGTCTTCGTGACTGAGCTGCATTCACAACTGTCTGTAATTTCCTGCAGCCTTTGGAAGAGAAATTGCCATACCAACCTGTGATGTATCAGATAGCATGCTTTTTATGGTGCATCTATAAAAATTGGAAAGAGTCATTGTGGACACGCCAAATTTCCTTAGCCTTCTGAGGAAATAGAGCCGTTGGTGTGCTTTCTTGATCATAGCATTGACGTGGATAGACCAGGACAGATTGTTAGGAACTTGAAGCTCTCAACCGTCTCCACCTCAGCACCATTGATACAGATAGGGCATGTCCTCCATTATGCGTCCTGAAGTCGATGAACAGCTCCTTCATTTTGCTGACATTGAGGGAGAAACTTGTGTCTACACCAGGCCTCTAAGTTCTCTATCTCTTTCCTGTACTCCATCTCATCATTGTTTAAGATCTGACCCATTATGGTGGTGTCATCAGCAATCTTGTAAATGGAGTTAGAGCAGAATTTGGCTACAAAGTTGTGAGTATATAAGGACTATAGAAATGAGCTGATTTTGGGGCCTTGCGGGGTACCAGTGTTGAGGATTATTGTGGGGGTGGTGTTGTTGCCTATCCTTACTGATTGCAGTCTGCAGTTCAGGACGTCAAACATCCAGTTGCAGTGTGGGAGCAGAGTCCCAGATCTCAAGAGTTTGGAGACGGGTTTGATTGGAATTATGGTGTTGAAGGTGGAGCTAAAGTTAATAAATAGGACCCTGACGTAGGTACCCTTTTATCCAGATGTTCCATGGAGGAGGGAAGGGCCACGGAGATGGCGTCTGCCAAGGACCTGTTGCGACAGTATTAAAATTGTATTGGATCAAGGTAATCTGTGAGGCTGAAGTTGATGTGTGCCATTGCTAACCTCTCGAAGCACTTCATAATGATGGATATCAGAGCCAACAGGCTGTAGTTATTAAGGCACATTGCCTGATTTTCCTTGCTGCCTGATGTTTCTTTTGCAGCACAATGATTGTGGCCTTCTTGAAGCAGGTGGGAACCTCACATTGGAGTAAAGGGAGGTTTAATCTTCCTCAACAGCTTTATCAAACACCTTCTGAAATCTAAATATGCTACATGATCGGCTCTCCTTTATCAATTTTATTAATAACATTTACAAAAGAAACTCCCAAGTGTTTTAAATACAATTTCCCCTTCACAAATTCATGCTGACTATTCCCGATCAGGTCATTATCAACCAAGTGTCTATTTATCCCATTTGTTATAATAGATTGTATCATTTTCCCAACTGCTGATGTAAGGCTAAGAGATTTGTAGTTCCCCGTTTTCTCTCTTGCTCCCCCCTTTAATAATGGGGTGATATTTGCTACCTTGCAATCCACAGCAATCATTCCAGAAATTAGAATTTTGGAAGGTAATCATCAATGCATCAACTATCCATAGGCACTTGCTTCAACAAGACTAACAGCTCCTGGGATTTATCAACATAGAACCCATTAATTTCTCCAGTACAATCTCTTCACTAATACTAATTTTCTTCAGCTCATTCTCTGTAACCATTTTAGTTCTGAGAGATTTCTTGTATTTCCCTCAGTGAAAGCAGACGCAAAATAATTATTTAGCTTCTCTTCCCAATATAAATTCTCTGACTCTGCCTGACTGAACTCACATTAGTTTTAGCCAAATGTTTCCTGTCTATGTACCTTTAGAAGATTTTACAAGCTTATTTTATAGTTTTGCTGTTACTTCTGGCAAATTCATAAGCATTTTTTAAAGTCTAATGCAATTCTGAACTTCCTTTGTTAGCCACAATTGACTGACCTTTTTTGAATTTTTGCAACTTGAAAAAAATTATAGTTGCTGTAAGTCATACAACAGTTCTTTAAAGACTGTACAGTCATGCCTTTTAATGTACTTTCCTAATCCATCTCATCCAATTTGTGCCTCATGCCTTCATAATTTCCCCTTATTCAAATTTAACATCCTTGCTAGTCTACATATATATATATTGAAGTCACCCGAGATAATTATGTTGCCAATGCTACATGCTTCTGTCATCTCTTGATTAATGGCATGCCTCACACTACCAGTACTATTTAGTGGCCTGTAAATCACTCCAATAAATGTCTGCTGCCCCTTGCTGTTTCTTAATTCCACCTGGATTCCACACATTGTTCTTCCAGTCTGGGAATCTCCCTTACTAACGTACTGATTCCATCCCTCCTCTTCCTTCTTCTCTGTCCTTGCTAAATATCCTTGAAAATTCAGTTCCCAGTCCTGGTCACCATGCAGATCTACTTCTGTAATGGCACTTACATGGTCATGATCTATCTCTATTTGTGCCTTTAGATCATCTGCCTTGTTACGAGTGCTGTGTGTATTCAGATAGTGTGCCCTTAACGTTGTCTCTTTGAATACTACATTAATTGTACAAAGACTGAGATTATAGTTTTGGTAAAGGCGATCTCTGAGCGTATGAGGTTAAGAAGATAAACTGGAGAAAAATATTGACTGACATAAGCAATAGACACCCAATTGTCCTACTCTTGTCGAAGTAATTGCAGACCTACCATGATTAAGATGCATACTTTTTCTTTTGATAATGACATAGCTTTTGCCATATGATCCCCAACAATGAGCATTTCTGACTCAACAATATTTTAATTTCTGTAAATTCTAATGAAGAGAAATCAAAAGTTGAAGACCAACGTGTTCCACCAGCAAGTAAACAAAAACCAGTCAAAACTAAAATAGAATATTCTAAAAGCAAAATAATGTGGAGTCTGGAAATTTGAAATAAAAACAGAATGTACTGACAAAACTCAGCAAGTGTGGCTGCAGCTGTGGAGAGAGAAACAGAGTTAGTATGAGGCAAATTATACCTTTTTAACTGAAGAGATATAGAAATCTCATTATTTTTATGCTGTTAAGAGGACAGTTGAAAAACCAAAGAAATCATCTTGAATAAGTTAAAGACGAGAGATTAAACAACAAGTGTCGTGGAACAAAAAGCAATGGGCTTGGGGAGTAGTAAGGGTTGCAGTAAAGCAACAAAATATTGGTCCTGAGTAGATTTTAATAGAAAAACAACAGATATCTCTGTCTGAAAGCAAAAATATGAAAACAAGCTTTAAACTGGTCATTCATTTAAAACAAAAAGCAAAACTTAGAACAGCGTTTATTGTCTGAAGTTATTGAATTCAGTGTTACGTCCAGAAAGCTGTGAAGTGCCAAATCAGAAGATGAAGTACTGTTCATCCAGCTGGGAATGCTGCACCAGGCGCAGAAAAGAAATGTGAGCATGAGAACGAGGAGAAGAATTGAAATAGCAAGCAACCAGAAGGTCGGGATCACATCTGTGGACACAGTAGAGGTGAGCTGCAAAGCAGTCACCCATTCTCTGTTTGGTCTCCCTATTGTAAATCATGGAAGTGATCATGGAAGGGACGAGGGTATCATGGATGGAACAGTCCCTTCAGAAATGGTGACAGGAGAGGGAGGAAGGGATGTGTTCAGTGGTGACATCACACTGAAGATAACAGAATGGCAAGGAATGATCCTTTGAATGTGAAGGTTGATGGGGTGAAATGTTAGGACAAGAGGATCTTATCATGATTCTAAGAGAGAAAAGAGGTGAGAGCAGAACCATGGGAAATGGGTCGGATGGTTGAGGGTCCTGTCTGTCCTGGAGGTGGGGTGCGACCTCGGTTGATGAAAATGGAACTCGTCAGAAGTACTGCTGTGGAAGCTAACATTATCAGAACAGTTGTGATGGAGATGGAGAAACTGGGAGGCTAGAATGAGGTTCATGACAGAAGCAGAGTGTGAGGATGTGTACTTAAGGTGGTTTTAAATAAAATAACATAATAGTAAAATAAAATGCCATGGTAAAATTGAATCTAAAGAGAGGGGTATGGGAACTTACATAAATAATTGAGGATGAAGACAGAGAACCATGCTGGGACCAATCTTCTGGCAACATTTATAACTTGGTGGTAGAGAGAGCTTTGAACTAAACAGTAGAGGGAAAAGAGACCATGTGAGTGGAAGTGAAATTAATCAAAGGGAAACATTGAGGTAATAATCATCAAAGTATGGCAGAAAAGAAACAGAAAATAGGAGAAAGAGTAGGCCATTTCACCTTTTGAGCCTGCTCTGCCATTCAGTAAGGTCATGGCTGGTCGTTAAACTCGATACCTGTTCCCATTTTCTCCCCATACCATTTCATCCTTTTAGGCCCTGAGAATGATATTTGACTCTGTCTTGAAAACAGTTAATGATTGGCCTCAACCACTTTCTGTGGCAGAGATTTCCAAAGGCTCACCACTCTGTGTGAAGAAATTTCTCCTCATCTCAGGACTAACTGGCCTACCCTGTATTCTTAAGAGTGACCTGGAAACTGGAAGAACAGCACGTCATATTCTGCCTTGGAACCCTACAACCCAATGGTCTCAGTGTGGACCTTACTAGCTTCAAAATTTCCCCACCCCCAACCTCATCCCAAGACCAGCAACACCGCCCCCCATCCCCGCCTCCTTGACCTGTCCGTCTTCTCTCCCAACCTATCTGCTCCTCCCGCCTCAATGACCAACCCCCACCCCCACTTCCTACCTATACTCACCTTTACTAGCTTCATCCCCACCTCCTTGACCTGTCCATCTTCTCTCCCACCTATCTGCTCCACTATCTACCTTCTATCACCACCCCCCCTCTCTATTTATTTCAGAGCCCCCTTCCCCTCCCCCATTTCTGAAGAAGGGTACAGACCCGAAACGTCAGGTTTCCTGTTCCTCTGATGCTGCCTGGCCTGCTGTGTTCCTCCAGCTCCACTTGTTATCTCAGACTCCAGCATCGGCAGTTCCTACTATCCCTGGTTCTGGACTCCCTAGTCATCAGGAACATCCTTCCTGTGCATATTCTGTCTAGTCCTTTTGGAATATGATAGGATTTCTATATCTACGTCATTCTTCTAAATACTGGTTGTTCTCTTAAATTGGTATTGTTGTGAATTGTCCTGATGAGTGCAAGATTAAAAGCTTAATTTTTTTTTTAGCAACACTCAAGTTCTGTACTACTGCATGACTATTTTAACTAATTTATGAGCATTCTTTGTGGAAGTAATTAGCAGGGTCAATAAAAGGGGACCAGTAGGTGGCATTTACTTTGAGCTTCAAAGGCATTTGATTAGGTGCTACATCAAAGATTACTACACAAAGAGCACAAAGTATAATGGGTAAGATATTAGCATGGATAAAGGCTTGGTTCGCTAACAAGAAGCATTAGTATGGATAAATGGGATCATTATTGGGTTGGCAAGCTATAACAAATAAAGTGCCACAGGGAACAATAGTTTGTTCTCAACTATTTACAATCTATATCAATAACTTGGAAGAAGGGACCCAATGCATACTAACTGAATTTGCTGATGACATCAGGCAAGTAAGTTGTCATGAGGACGTGGGGAACCTGCAAAGGGATATAGATAAGTGAGTGAGTAGAATTTGATCAATGGAGTATAATATGGGAATATGTAAATGTATTCACTTTGACAGGAAGAATAGAAAAGCAGCATATTATTTAAATGAAGGAAGATTGCAAAATTCTGGTTGTACTTAGGGATCTGGGTGTCTTGGTAATGAATCTTGTAGGTGTGGTAAATGATTAGGAAACCAAACTGAATGTTGTCATTTACTTGAAAGGGAATGGAATACAAAAATAGGTTGGTGTTACTGGAGCTGTACTGATCCTTGGTGAGACCACATCTGGGGATTTATGTACAGTTTAAGTTTTTTGATCTGAGAAAAATCATAACCACATTTAAAGCAGTTCAGCAAAGATCCATTCAACTCATTCCTGGGATGAAGGGTGCATCTTATGAAGAAAGGTTGAGCATGTTGAGCTTACACCCATTGACATTTAGTAGAATCAGAAGTGATCCAGTTGAAACATATAAGATTCTGAGGGATCAGTCTTGATATTGTAAATAATGGATGTTTCCTCTTGGGTAAATACAAATATGGGACATCATTTAAAAATAAGTCGCTATTTTAAGATGGAGATTAGTTTTTTTTTCTCACAGTGTGTTTCTATTATGTGGAATCCCTTTCTCCAGAAAGTAGTGTCATTAAATGTATTCAAAATTGGGTTAGATCGATTTTGATAGACAAGGAGTCACTGTTCTGGAGGGCAGTCAGGAAAGTGGAGTTGAGACCGCAACCAAATCAGTCGTGGTCTTTATTGAGTGGCAGAGTAGGCTCAGCAATTCAAAAGACAAATGCTAGCCTAACTTCAAGAGGTGGCAGTGAATGGGATGGATTTGGTGGTTAGGGAACACAGTTTTTGGCCAGCACTCATAAACTATAGTTCAAACCTTTCAATATTTAGTTGGAGGAAATCACTACTGGTCCAGTCTAGATGTTGGATGAACAGCATGAAAAGTCTCAAAGCAGTGGAGAGGTGGTGATGAGGCATTTCAGATTCCATGTGGAAGCTGATGTGTTTTTAGATGATTTTGCTGATGATTAGTATGAAATAGGGTTACCAGAATTATGATATTGTCAAAAATGATCTAATTGTAATTCAGTTACGCAATGTTATATTAAACTAACCACAACTTGAAAGCAATGTGGGTTATTTTCTCTTGAAATGATTAGACAGGGAAAAGATCTCCTAGATGTCAGCAAAATAATGAAGAGTTTCTATCAGATGGATAGCTAAATTGTTTCTGTTAGTGGTCCAGAATAACAAGGAATAAATATAAAGTTGCCTTTAACAGAGCAGAGAAAGGGGCAATATCTTTAAACAGGAAGTAATTGAAGTATTGGATTGGCTGCCCTGTGGAGTGAGTGAAGCAGATAGCAATAGTGCTGTCAACTCTGGTTGTATTTATCGATTTATCACTTGACCCCCTTTCCTGACTTCACATTGAACCTTGGACAACACAGTGTGGAGCTGGAGGCACACAGCAAGCCAGGCAGCATCAGAGGAGCCGGAAAGTTTACTTTCCGGTCGGGACCCTTCTTCAGAAGGCCTGGTGTGTTGCTCCAGTTCCACACCGTGTTGTATCTGGCTCCAACATCTGCAGTTCTTGCTATCTCCTTCACACTGAACTTTGTTTATTTATGCTACATACACACAGCCCGTACCATATATTGAAAAGGGATGAATTTTTTTGTTACCCAACTGATTTAATGATTGATTCAGTAATAGAGCCTTGTCCTTCATATCTAATATTTTTCACTAAGAAATGAAATGTTCAAAAAGGGGAAAAAACGCAATTTCTTTTGAGTTTAACTTTGGGCTGCCTGGAGCAATGTTTTGGATATTAATTTCTTGGGAGATTCCAGTACAATACTGAAGGATTGAGATCTGAAGACCTCTTCATTAGAGAGCAGAGATGGGGTAGAACGATGAGGTAATTTATTGAGACTATATTTCGCGTCAAAACATGGAATAGTCACAGATCGGCTTCTGTGTTGCTTCTCCGAACACTCAGAAGAAAACTGAAAGATCTATGTTAATATATCTCTAAAAGTTTATGCCCCAGGGTTTCAGTTGCACAATGTTAACATTTGTTCTGATTTAATGTTTGGTGAGAGATTATCCAGTCGTAAACACAATTCACCGTCACTGAGTCATTGTTTGGAAATAAAGACGATTCTTTTTATCCGCTTCTGCCAAGTTTGCAGATAGGGTCAAAACAGAGATGAGAATACAAATGCACAGGGAAACCAATATTTGATTAACTTTGAAACAACAAGCAGTAAGTCTTGTCAGTCAGGTGTTGATTAGGTTTAAAATATCTAATCAGATTTAATGCAGTTATTCAGTGAGGTTGCTTTAAAATTAAACTTGTAAATCTGGAAAAAAACTAGTTTGATTTGATTGAAAACTGCATTCATTGCTAATGAAGGAAAAGCTTTACACACATCTTTAAGAATGCTGTTAATAAAGACCTGCATGAAATATGTTTAATACAACAAAGGGAGAGGTTGAATAAGGTCAGGGAGAGTTTGGCGCGAAAATGACGCGAAAGGCTAGACTGCGCGCGCAGCCGCAGGTCTACAGATCATGTGACCGTGTTTTTGAAAACAGGAGAGCGCTCGCGGTTGGTGGAACTCGTCACGTGACTAACGGTCGCGGGAAACTATCGTGTTGTGGACGGCGCGAGGGATGCGGACAGCTGGGTTTCCATCAGGACCGGACCAGGATAGGCCGAACGGACAGCGGAGTTTTCATTAGGATCGTGTCAGGCCGAGCTGACAGCGGGGTCTCCGTCAGGACCGGGCCAGGCCGAGCGAACAGCGGGGTCTCCGTCAGGACCGGGCCAGGCCGAGCGGACAGCGGGGTCTCCGTCAGGACCGGGACGGACCTTGTGTCTTCTGGCAATGAGTTTCCGCCAAGTGTGCATGAGAGCTGGTACCAGCCCCACTACGGCCTCGGGATTCCCTGTGCAAAAACTCAGTTTTGCAGGGAGCGACGAGGAGGATGGTGGAAACAGCACCGAGGACTCGGCCTTCCAGGAGTCGCCGGACCCCGAGCGCAAGTACGGTGGGCTCTCTGAGCTCGGTCAGTGCGCAGAGGAGCTGGAGCTGGGGAACCTGAGCTGGGAGGATGGCTTCGTGGGCAGCCCGTCTCCGCTCAAAAGCCGACGGGATTACCGTGAGCGTCGGGACTTGGAGGAATCCTCCAGTTCCCCGATCCGGGAAAGCGGCGACCGGGAAGAGTGCAGTTCTCCAATCCGAGAGGGAGGGGAGCAGGAGGAGTGCAGCTCCCCGATCCCGGACTGCCCCGATACACCGCCACATAAAACACTCAGAAAACTGCGGCTCTTCGACACGCCCCACACCCCCAAGGTAAGGATGCACCACATGTCGCACCACCATTAACTGCCGAGGTTTAAAAACCTTTCAGTGTTATACTTTTAACCAGGGTGCGATCTAGGTACTAGTAAAGTGGGACATTCTAGAGTTTGATTTGTTTAATCCGGTGAGAGGGAGGTGGGGTCTATCCCTCAGGCCCTGGGAACAGTTTTAGAATGAGCTACTAATCGCTTAACGGATCTCCGCCTTTTCTAATATTTATGTCCAAATTTGTGTTTTTTTACTTCATTTTCTTGAATACAGTAGTAACTGTTGTGACTTTAGGAATGAGAATGATTGATTGTTCTGGGCCTTGAGTGTACCACATCAATTTTGGGCATTTTTTTCCCCCTTTTCTGACTGCACGTTTCTCAGCTGCAACCGGTGGTAACCGTAATGATCAGCACGGTGGCCAAGCTCTCTTTCGTGAGCAACGGGAACTTCGTATATTAAAAATTGTAATTCACTTTTTCCAATTAATCTCTTGAGATCTAGATAATGACTATTTATAGTTAAAGTGCACAAGGATTTTGAGATCCAAATTCACTGATGTAGAGGTGCCAGTGTTGGACTGGGGTGGACAAGGTCAGAAATCACCCAACAACACCAGGTTAGAGTCCAACAGGTTTATTTGAAAACACAAGCTTTTGGAGCTTTGCTTCTCCTTCAGGTATTAGTGAGAGAGGTAGTATCAAACGCAGAATTTATAAGATCAAAGGTTCACACCATTGAGGATGTACTAAACAAACCTAAGATGCTGTTAAATCTTTAATCAGTTCGAATGTTTTAATTGATCAATATGTATATGTGAATACCTGAAACAAGTCACGGTCCTGAGAGAACCTAAGGTTTTTTTCAGTGTACTGAAAAGGTGACATTTTAGGTCAGGCAGTGCATGTTGGTTGTGAGCCCTTGTTTAGAATCTGTGTTTTAGTTTGGAGTTAGGCTGGTTTTATTTCTAAAGTAGGAAGCTATGAAAAGTCATATTGACTGTCTGTAAATTGTGTTTTTTTTTGAGCAAAATAGAATGTATCTGCAAATACAGATTCATTCCATGTGTGTGTGTGTGGGGTGGAGATGAAAGACTTAACAGCGTCTCAAGATTGTTTAGTACCTCATTAATGGTGTGACCCTTTGATCTTTTACTTATAAATCCTGTGTCTGATACCACCTCTCATTAACACCAGAAGAAGGACTGAGGCTCTGAAAGCTTGTGTTTTCAAATAAACCCGTTGGACTATAACCTGGTGCTGTGATTTCTGACCAAATTCACTGAGATATGGCTTTTATATAATGTGTTCATCGTTCCTATCAGACCATCATCAATCTAACATGCATTACAGGTATTTCATAGTAGGAATAAATGAATCTGGATGTCAACTATGGTTGTCTCATATGGCAGCATTAAGTGTTAAGGAGTGTTTCTAGTCTGCTATTGTAGCTGCAAGTATTTAAGAACTGAAAATAGAAAATCAATATCTCTGAGGTTCTTTTAAATGTTGGAAAAGCATTTTTGCTTTTGGGACAATTTTGTTCCAGTAGTTTTGTGCTAATATTAGAATTAATTTGCAGAATTACTTTAAGCAACTTATGAATTTTGACATAGAAGCAAAGTTGCTGGAAAAGCTCAGCAGGTCTGGCAGCATCTGTGAAGGAAAAAAACAGTTAACAACTGGGGAAGAGTCCTTCCTCAGTTCTGTTAACTCTGTTTTCTCCTTCACAGATGCTACCAGACCTGCTGAGCTTTTCCAGCAGTAGATAGTAGGATTTCTGAAGAAGGGTCTAGGCCTGAAACGTCAGACTTCCTGCTCCTCTGATGCTGCTTGGCCTGTTGTGTTCATCCAGCTCTACACCTTGTTATCTGAGCTTTTCCAGCAACTTTGTTTTTGAACCTGATTTGCGGCATCTACAGTTCTTTCAGTTTTTCTTATGGATTTTGGCTGTGGGACATGTTAGTTTTTTGGATTGTTTTCCTGCTGTCATGTTGTTAGTAACAAAGTTGAACTTTTTAGAAAATGTATTTTCTATTTGGTGATTTATCATTATGTAGAGTTGTATTTCCACCAATCCTGAAGGATCACATTCGATATTTCTTTCTATCTCTCAAGGTCAATGCATTTTTTAATTTAAAGATAACTAGATAGGTAAACTCTCCATGATTTATTTTCTCAAAATTGGAATAAATATATTTCAGAACTGTGTAGCCATAAATCTGTCCTTCTGAACAATATAGCCCCAACAATGCACTGTCAGTTTAGTGCCAAATTATGTAATCTTAACTTGGGTAGTAGTGCATTTTACAGTTGATGGGGGTGATGTTATGGAAAATAGAAAAATGATTTTGGGTTCACATTCTTGTTGACATTGCAATGCTTTCTGGAGTGATAGTTTGGTTTAGAATGAACCGTGAGTGTCTCTGTCAGCAGTTGCTGTCAGAATTTGCAGATAAAGGAACCAAACCACAATATGTCAAATTGAAATGGTGCCACAGTCTTTAATCCCATCTTCAGATCACTGTAGTTTTAAATTGGGTGCAAAGCATAGTTAATGTAATACCATGTCTCAATCCCTCTTGCAAGCATTAGTAAATACAGTTGAGCAATGATCTTTGAACAGCTGAACAGAAGCTTGTTCAAAAAAGTGAAGAGTTTAAGGGAATTCCAGAGCTGTGTCCGAGAAGCTAATCTTTATATCTTAAACAAAAACAACTTGTTATGGAGAGAGAAAAGAGTTAATGTTTCAGGTCTGTGATGGCTTCAAGCTTGTTTTGAATTGTATGTATTTAGGCATATTTTTACATAGAGTAATATTGGATGAAATGGCTATTTTTGCCAGAATAGCATTTTATGTGAAGCACTCGCGTATCAAAGCTACAATAGCCACACTGGAGCATTGAAATTATCTTGGGTATATTAAAATCAAACGAGTTAATGTCGAGCATTATTATCCTTAAATTCCAGTGTACCTCTTTATTTGATCAGAGGATGGGTTGTCACCAAATTCAATTGCCCAAATTTAATTTATTGCTGACAGAAGTTGGCTATGTATTGTTTCCTGGAAGCTACCTCCAGTAATCCCGCAAAATCACAAAAGAATATTTACCCTTTTTAAAGTGCTTCCTGGAAATGACAGAGAGGAATCATAGAATCCCTAAAGTACACGTTAACCCCCTGAAGGACATTCCACTCCATCAGTGTAGTCCTACATTTTCGACGAAGAACGTCGGGCTCATTTTTTAAAAAAAAAATAATTATAACTGAGATTTTGAAGAGGGTGGTTTCCTAAATCCCAGAAGATGCTAGAAGACGCTGGGATTTTAATGGTCAAAATACATTGTTTATTGACATAATATTCTTAATCATATTCTTAACCATATTCCCTACGCTTTTGTCTTTGCTGTAGTCAAAGTTAACCGTGGTCTATTGTAGCATTTTCTCTTTCCAGAAGCATACAAGTATGAAATTTTAATAGATTGGGTTCGTTTCTGCTATTGACAATGCTTTGGACTTGGTAATTGTTCATTAGTGTTGCGTTGCCTTTTCAGTTGAGATTTCTTTGAGATCGCGAGGCAAAAGGTGTACCACTTACATAACCCCTTAGTATAATAGATATAACAACGTATGACAGGGCAGCTTTGAATAATTGGTTTTACGTATTCCACCATTGTAACTAGTTTATTTTTTTCTAAACCTGACATTTTACGCACATAATGGAGACGGGTGGTGCACGTGTGTGCACTTGTCTCTCGGTTGCACGTGGATTGGCACGCCGCAGTAGTAAATCGCAGTTTGTTTGCTGTCGTTTTCCGGTTTACGTTTACGCGCTATGAACAGATTTGAGTACACGCGAGCCATTGAGAGGTTATCTTTTTAATGAGAAAATTTGTTTTATTCAGTTGGTTTAGCTGTTTCCTGATTTTTTTTCCTTTTAAAATATTAACGCTGCCTTTATAATTGCACACGGCCCGTAATCGTTTTCCGCTTGTATTTTCTTTCTGTGTAAAGAGCGATATAGATGAGTATTACAAGTCCTAGATTCTTTCCGGTTATATTCGCTTGACTCATTGATCAACTTACCAGCCGCTTGTTGAACTTGTGCAAATCACGTGCTATTATTGTTATGACGTCTGTTGCTATGTTAGTTGGTGCTACTGAGTATTAATTTTGGAATGTGAAATTTTTCTTCTAACTGTATGCTACCTTTTACGACAATGCAAATTATTAATGATGAAATGAAAAATGTTTTTAAAATTAAGACATTTTAAGGTTCTTATACGTTTGCTATCACATGCCCCAGGGTGATTCAAAACCAGTGGAATTATTTCTACTTTTGGAACTACTTTTCAACTACTCGTATAAGGTCCTATATAAAATTATTAAATGACAAATAAATTAACTTGTCATATTAGTTAATAATATTTGCAGAAGACCAGATTAATATGGTTCTTCAAATAGAGATGTGATACAGAGCCACATGTGCAGGTTTCTAATCCACCTTTCTAGCACAGTGGCTCAGTGGTTAGCACTGCTGCCTCACTGTGCAGAGGACCCGTGTTAGCTTCCAGCCTTGGGCGACTGTTTATGTGCAGTTTGCACATTTCTCCCTGTGTCTGCGTGAGTTTCTTCTGGGTGCTGCAATTCCTCCCACAGTTCAAAGATGTGCAAGTTAGGTAGATGGGCAATTCAGCATGGCCAATAGTTTCCAGAATGTGTAGGTTAGATGGATTATCCACATGGATAACAGGAATTGGGTAGGGGGTGGGTCTTGGTGGGTGTTCTTCAGAGGTTCAGTGTGGACTCAGGCTGAATGGCCTGCATTCTCAATGTAGTGATTCTGTGAATCTTCTACGAACGTAACACACTATATTTAAATTGATTATCAACTGAACCAAGCTAAAAATGTAACATTGGATAACTTTGAATTCGCTGTGTATCATTACTGATGAGTTGATATCTAAATGCCAATATGTCATGCTTGTTTTCAGAGTTTGCTGTCTAAAGCAAGGGTTAGGAGTTGCCTGAGTTCCAACTCAGTAAGACGCCGTGGAGGAGCTCTCTTCAGGAATGTTGAGCAGTCAGAGAGAATGCCATGTGATTACAACAGGAATAAACCTCCACATGTCAACATTAACCCTTTCACTCCAGACTCTATGTACATCCACTCTTCATCTGCGCAATGTAGGAGGAGGAAAAGGACCTACTGGGATGGGTGTGTATTGAGCTGTTTTTCAGTTAAGATTTAATATACAGCTGTTGGAAATTTAGAACTGTGACATTTTATCTTGCTTTGTCAACAGTTTTAGATATGAGAAAAATTGAAACAATGTTATGCATTGGCTATGACATCTAATGGGGCATATTAATTTTAAGTACTTCTAGCACGTGCAATATTGCTTCTGGTGATGTTGCTGAAAACCTGTTTTTAAAAACTTCTGCCTTCTTGTCTGACTGCACCACTTCAATTCTCTGGTATTTCACACTGTACCCTTTGTTAACTTAATGTCACTTGTTTATTATTTTACATCTGCTTTATTAAAAAGAAAATAGGCATTTCTTTTCAATAAGTTGTAATTTCTTTTTCTTTGCTATAGAATGATACACTAAAGCAGGAAAGTTCACGGTGTGATTATGCTAACTCTCAAAATGCTAATCAACTATTCTGTCTGCTCCCACCTCTTTCTCCTGTGCCGTCTGCAAAGTTTTTCAATTTGAGTTTACATCCAATTGTTTCGAAATTTTTTATGAATTCTCTGGCACAATCATTTCAGTCAATATTCCTGATCGCAACTTACTAAATTCTTCCCTTCTCCATGACTTCACCAGTTAAATTAAATATATCCTCTCATATAAACTTTTTTTCTCGTGGAAACAGCTTCTTTGAATCATCCGTTTTATCCAAATTCCTAATTTTAAAGTCAACAGCTCATAGCTGTCCCTAATTTTTCCTGGACTTGGTGGAGACTCTCTTGTTAATATGCAAGATCTAAACAAGTGATTAATGCCTGAATCACAACTTCCTATCTACAGCTACCATCAAAATGTTAGATCATGGAGCTGAAGATTGACGTTCAGTCTGGTAAAGTGAGGAGGTCTGACTTGTTATTATGTTGAGTGCCTTAAATGCTATAAAGCTTGGAAATAAGAGCGTAAATCCTCTTTGGATGGGGAGGAATGTTTTCGGGTCGCAAAGACTAGTGTAAATGTGAGAAATAACATTATGATAAATAAACTTTGCAAGAACCTTAATTTATATGAAGTAACATTTATTTAGAGCTTTTCTCATAGTTAAAAACATGTCAACATATTTTGAAGGTAGAATAAAGTGAAGGGCCAAGTGTCAAGCTATTTACATAGAGTTGGCAAATGCTCAGAGGGGAGTATAGGTTTTCGGTGCTTCGAAGGGTAATGGAGTCATTTTGGTGCAAGAGGACGACCTTTGGCTTACTATATTCACCCCTGAAGCCCTGCAAGCTTACTGCAAAGGCCCAGCCAATATTCTGTTAAAATCATTGATAATAGTTTCCACTGCATTCATTGCCAGTGTGTTCCAGGTTATTGCCACTCCTAGGGAGTGGGGAGGAGACGGGATCGCTTCTCTCGTTCTGCTGCATTTTTTGCCTAGGCCTTTTATTTTTGTCCTTTGATCCTCGTGTGATCAGTTAATTGGGAGCAGATATTTTTGTGACTCACCTAAAAAGCTGGAGTGGAGACTCGTTAATAGTGCCCCTTGCACACCCAGGTAGGAAAATCCGAGACAACAAGGTGCAGGGCTGGTTGAACACAGCAGGCCAAGCAGCATCATAGGAGCAGAGAGGCTGACGTCTCGGGCCTAGACCCTTCATCAGA